>NC_088223.1:67569167-67911667 GCF_036934945.1 Oncorhynchus masou masou
ACAGAGTGGCAGACAGGCTCAGGGTCAGGCAGGCGGGTACAAAGTCCAGAAACAGGCAAGGGTCAAAACCGGGAGGACTAGAAAAAGGAGAATGGGAAAACCGCTGGTTGACTTGGAAACATACAATACAAACTCACATAGAGACAGGAAACACAAGGATAAATACACTGGGGTAAACGAGTGACACCTGGAGGGGGTGGAGACAATAACGAGGACAGGTGAAACTGATCAGAGTGTGACAGTACCCCCCAGGACGCCACTTGGTGTCCTACCTGGGCGCATACCTTGTAGACTGGGGTGTTGGCGGTGGAAGTCGGTGATGAGGGCTGAATCAAGGATTCTCTAGTGGGAACCCAGCACCTCAGGTTAGGCAAGTCGGTTAGGACGTCTACTTTGTGCATGACAAGTAATTTTTCAACAATTGTTTACAGGCAGATTATTTCACTTAATCACAATTCCAGTGGGTCAGAAGTCTACATACATTAAGTTGACTGTGCCTTTAAACAGCTTGGAACATTTCAGAAAATGATGTCATGGCTTTAGAAGCTTCGGATAGGCTAATTGACATAATTTGAGTCAATTGGAGGTGTACCTGTGGATGTATTTCAAGGCCGACCTTCAAACTCAGTGCCTTTTTGCTTGACATCATGGGAAAATCAAAAGAAATCAGCCAAGACCTCAGAAAAATAATGTTGACCTCCACAAGTCTGGTTCATCCTTGGGAGCAATTTCCAAATCTCTGAAGGTATCACGTTAATTTGTACAAACAACAGTACGCATGTATAAACACCATGGGACCACGAAACCGTCATATTGCTCAGGAAGGAGACGCGTTCTGTCTCCTAGAGATGAACGTACTTTGATGCGAAAAGTGCAAATCAATCCCAGAACAACAGCAAAGGACCTTGTGAACATGCTGGAGGAAACGGGTACAAAAATATCTATATTCCCAGTAAAACGAGTCCTACATCGACATAACCTGAAAGGCCGCTCAGCAAGGAACAAGCCACTGCTTCAAAACCGTCATAAAAAAGCTAGACTACAGTTTGCAACTGCACACAGGGACAAAGATTGTACTTTTTGGAGAAATATCTTCTGGTCTGATGAAACAAAAATAGAACTGTTTGGCCATAATGACCATCGTTATGTTTGGAGGAAAAAGGGGGTGGCTTGCATGCTGAAGAACACCATCCTAACGGTGAAGCACGGGGGTGGCAGTATCATGTTGTGGGGGTGCTTTGCTTCAGGAGGGACTGGTGCACTTCACAAAATAGATGGCATCTTGAGGCAGGAAAATTATGTGGATATATTGAAGCAAGACATCAGTCAGGATGTTCAAGCTTGGTTGCAAATGGGTCTTCCAAATGGACAATGACCCCAAGTATACTTCCAAAGTTGTGGCAAAATGGCTTAAGGACAACAAAGTCAAGGTATTGGGAGTGGCCATCACAAAGCCTTGACCTCAATCCCATAAAACATTTGTGGGCAGAACTGAAAAAAAGTGTGTGCGAGCAAGGAGGCCTACAAACCTGACTCAGTTACATCAGCTCTGTCAGCAGAATGGGCCAACATTCACCCAACCTATTGTGGGAAGTTTGTGGAAGGCTACCCAAAACATTTGACCCAAGATAAGCAATTTAAAGGCAATGCTACCAAATACTAATTGAGTGTATGTAAACTAGAGGTTAACCGATTATGATTTTTCAACGCCGATACAAATTTTTGGAGGGCCCAAAAAAAGCCGATACCGATTAATTGGGCGATTTAAAAAAAAATATATATATATATATATATTTGTAATTGTGACAATTACAACAATACTAAATACTTATTTGAACTTAATATAATACATCAATAAAATCAATTTAGCCTCAAAGAAATAATGAAACATGTTCAATTTGGTTTAAATAATGCAAAAACAAAGTGTTGGAGAAGAAAGTAAAAGTGCAATATGTGCCATGTAAGAAAGCTAACGTTTAAGTTCCTTGCTCAGAACATGAGAACATATGAAAGCTGGTGGTTCCTTTTAACATGAGTCTTCAATATTCCCAGGTAAGAAGTTTTAGGTTGTAGTTATTATAGAGAGAAATAGTCCTATAATTCCTATACGATTTGTATTTCATATACCTTTGACTATTGGATGTTATTATAGGCACTTTAGTATTGCCAGTGTAACAGTATAGCTTCCGTCCCTCTCCTCGCTCCTACCTGGGCTCGAACCAGGAACACATCGACAACAGCCACCCTCGAAGCAGCGTTACCCATGCAGAGCAAGGGGAACAACTACTCCAAGTCTCAGAGTGAGTGACGTTTGAAACGCTATTAGCGCACACCCCTCTAACTAGCTAGCCATTTCACATTGGTTACACCAGCCTAATCTCGGGAGTTGATAGGCTTGAAGTCATAAACAACGCAATGCTTGAAGCACAGCGAAAGTACTGTTTGAAGAGCTGCTTGCAAAACATTGCAGACTGATCAAATACTGTTTGAATGAATGCTTTTGCGAGCCTGCTGGTGCATAACTACCATCGCAGACTGCTCTATCAAATCAAAGACTTAATTATAACATAAGAACACACAGAAATACGAGCCTTAGATCATTGACTTGTCTTGGTTTCCCCTTTTCCACCAGCAATCAAACACAAACACCATAACCAAAAACAATACTCACAGGTGATGACAAAGTGCTATGAGGTGCTTATGGTCATACCTGGAAACTATATCCGGAAACTATAATTTCAAAAACAAAACGTTTATTCTTTCAGGGAAATACGGAACCATTCCGTATTTCATCTAACGGGTGGCATCCCTAAGTCTAAATATTCCTGTTACATTGCACAACCTTCAATGTTATGTCATAATTATGTAAAATTATGGCAAATTAGTTCGCAACGAGCCAGGCGGCCCAAACTGTTGCGTATACCCTGACTCTGCGTGCAATGAACGCAAGAGAAGTGACACAATTTCACCTGGTTAATATTGCCTGCTAACCTGGATGTCTTTTAGCTAAATATGCAGGTTTAAAAATATATACTTGTGTATTGATTTTAAGAAAGGCATTGATGTTTATGGTAGGGTACACGTTGGAGCAACGACAGTCCTTTTTCGCGAATGCACACCTCATCGATTATATGCAATGCAGGACAAGTGTAGATAAACTAGTAATATCATCAACCATGTGTAGTTAACTAGTGAATATGATTGATTGTTTTTTATAAGATAAATTTAATGCAAGCTAGAAACTTACCTTGGCTTTTTACTGCATTCGCGTAACTGGCTGTCTCCTCGTGGGGCAGGTGGTGCGTTGGACTAGTTAACTGTAAGGTTGCAAGATTGAATCCGCGAGCTGACAAGGTAAAAATCTGTCATTCTGCCCCTGAACAAGGCAGTTAACCCACTGTACCTAGGCCATCATTGAAAATAAGAATGTGGTCTTAACTGACTTGCATAGTTTTTAATTATTTTTTTTTTTTACCTTTATTTAACTAGACAAGTCAGTTAAGAACAAATTCTTATTTTCAATGACGGCATAGGAACAGTGGGTTAACTGCCTGTTCAGGGGCAGAACAACAGATTTGTACCTTGTCATCTCGAGGGTTTGAACTTGCAACCTTCCAGTTACTAGTCCAACACTCTAACCACTAGGCTACCCTGCCGCACCAGTTAAATAAAAGTAAAATAAAAAATGAGCTAGCTGCTCGGGAAATGCTGGTGGACCTCAACTCCCTTATCGCTTTAACCACTAAAATTGATGGACGCCTTAAGGGAACGCAAGAGTGAGAGGAGGTCTGGTCTTAGGCACACTCGTGCACCCGATATGGCGCGTTCACCTCCTATGGAATCCGGAAGTTTCCGAAGGCAGCTCTTCCGAGAGGAGTCGAAACCACCCGAGCTCTCTCATGACTCTACGATGGGTGAGTTGGATACTCCTGAGCCTATACAGTTGGGAAGAAAAAGTCTATCAGTTTGGGAGCGACCACGGAGGATAAATAATAACTGTTGTCTGTACTGTGGAGGGGCAGGACATTTTATAGCTACCTGCCCTATTAGGAAACCCTTGTCTCTAGTGGATACTATGGTGAGTCAGACTGGGAGTTCCCTATTTTCCATCACCCCCACACCCCTTTTTGCTCTTGTGCTGTTGGAAGATTAATGTAAGTCTCTCCGAGTGTTCATTGGGGTGGCAGGGTAGCCTAGTGGTTAGAGCATTGGACTAGTAACCGTAAGGTTACTAGTCCCCGAGCTGACAAGGTACATATCTGTTGTTCTGCCCCTGAACAGGCAGTTAACCCACTGTTCCTAGGCCATCATTGAAAATAAGAATTTGTTCTTAACTGACTTGCCTAGTAAAATAAAGGTAAAAAAAATTGACTCTGAGGCTGATGAAAATCTTATGGATGCCACGATAGTTTCTGAGCTTGGTATTCCCTTTCAGCCTCTCTCTGTGCCCATGGATGCTAGGGCACTGGACGGCCACTCTATTGGGGAAGTCACCCATAGTACTGTGCCCATTCAATTATGGGTTTCTGGTAACCACAGTGAGACAATACAGTTCCTCCTCATTACCTCTCCCCATGTTTTGGTGGTTTTTGGGATTTTCCTGGCTTCAAAAGCATAATCCGATGATTGATTGGACCACAAGCTCCATCCTGGGTTGGAGCCCATTTTGCCATTCCCACTGCCTTCAAGCAGCACAGCCTTCCTCAAGTCATCTTCCTCAGGATGCTAGCAAGACTGTGGAAGTCTCTGCTATCCCCATATAATTCCATGACCTCCTGGAAGTGTTCAGTAAGGCACGTGCTACTTCCCTTCCCCTGCACCGTCCTCATGATTGTGCCATTGACCTTCTCCCAGGCACTACACCACCTCGGGGTCGATTGTATTCTCTGTCTGTACCAGGGATCAAAGCTATGGAGGAGTACATAATGGAGTCTCTGGCCACTGGGGCGGTCCATCTGTCTGCATCTCCTGGGTTTTTCTTTGTGGAGAAGAAGAACAAGACCCTGTGTCCGTTCATTGATTACCGGGGACATAATGACGTTACTGTCAAGAATCGTTACCCCCTACCTCTCCCCTCCTCGGTGTTTGAACCTCTCCAGGGGGCCACCATATTTTCCAAGTTGGACCTTCGAAATGCCTACCACCTGGTTCAGATACGCGAGGGGGATGAGTGGAAGACAGCCTTCAACACAGCCAGTGGACATTATCAGTACTGTTTTCCAGGCTTTGGTAAATGATGTACTTCCGGACATGCTAAATCGGTTTGTGTTCGTGTACCTTGACGACATCCTGTTTTTTTCCCCCAATCTGCACAAGAACATGTTCTTCATGTCAGACAGGTCCTTCAGCGCCTCCTATAGAACCAACTGTTCGTGAAAGCCTTTTGTGGACCTGAAGCATTGGTTCACAACAGCACCCATCCTCATCAATCCGGGCCCCTTGCATCAATTTATGGTGGAAGTGGATGCTTCAGATGTTGGAGTGGGGTCCATCCTGTCCCAGCGATCTGCCCAGGATCAGAAGCTTCATCCCTGTGCCTTCCTGTCCCATCGTCTCAATCCTGCTGAAAGGAACTACGATGTTGGCAACCGAGAACTACTGGAGGTGTAGATGACTTTGGAAGAGTGGAGGCACTGGCTGGAAGGAGCAGAACAGTCATTCCTGGTCTGGACTGACCATAAAACCCTGGAATATCTCTGTACAGCCAAGCGCCTCAACTCCAGGCAGGCCCAGTGGGCCCTCCTGTTCACCAGATTTAACCATCTCCTATCGCACAGGGTCAAAGAATGTTAAGCCTGATGCCCTCTCCCGCCTATACAGTTCCTCTGCCACACCCTCGACCTCTGAAACTATTCTCCCTACCTCATACCATGCTGCCACTGTGGATTGGGGTATTGAGAACCTGGTCCGCGAGGCTCAACGCTCTCAGCCTGGACCTGAAGGGGGCCCGGCTAACCGGCTGTTTGTACCTAATCCAATCCGGTCCCGGGTCCTGGAACGGGCTCAATCATCCAGGGTGACCTGTCATCCAGGGTCCCGTCGAACACTAGCCTTTCTTCGACAGCATTTCTGGTGGCCCAAAATGGTCCCTGACGTCTCTGCCTTCATCACCACACAATGTGTGTGCTTAAAACAAGACTCCATGGCAAGCTTCTGACCTCCTGCAGCGACTACCTCATCATCCCTGGTCTCATAAGTTTACATACACCTTAGCAAAATGTATTTCACAATTCCTGACATTTAATCCTAGTAAAAATTCAGTCTTAGGTCAGTTCGGATCACCACTTTATTTTAAGAATGTGAAACGTCAGAATAATAGTAGAGAGAATGATTGATTTATTTCAGTTTTTATTTCTTTCATCACATTCCCAGTGGGTCAGAAGTTTACATTAGAGGTCAACAGATTAATCGGAATGGCCGATTAATTAGGGCCGATTTCAAGTATAGCTATTAGGTATTTTTGGATGTCGATTTTGGCCGATTTAAAAAAACATTTTTAACACCTTTATTGAACCAGGTAGGCAAGTTGAGAACAAGTTCTCATTTACAACTGCGACCTGGCCAAGATAAAGCAAAGCAATTCGACACATATAACAACACAGAGTTACACATGGAGTAAAACAAACATACAGTCAATAATACAGTAGAAAAATAAGTCTATATACAATGTGAGCAAATGAGGTGAGATATGGGGGGTAAAGGCAATAAATAGGCCATGTTGGCGAAGTAAATATAATATAGCAATTAAAACACTAGAATGGTAGATTTGACAGTAGAGAGTGCAAAGTAGAAATACTGGGGTGCAAAGGAGCAAAATTAATAAATACAGTAAGGGAAGAGGTAATTGTTTAGGCTATTTATAGATGGGCTATGTCCAGGTGCAGTGATCTGTGAGCTGCTCTGACAGCTGGTGCTTAAAGCTAGTGAGGGAGATAAGTGTTTCCAGTTTCAGAGATTTTTGTTGTTCATTCCAGTCATTGGCAGCAGAGAACTGGAAGGAGAGGCGGCCAAAGGAGGAATTGGCTTTGGGGGTGACAAGTGAGATATACCTGCTGGAATGCGTGCTACGGGTGGGTGCAGCTATGGTGACCAGCGAGCAGAGATAAGGCGGGACTTTACCTAGCAGGGTCTTGTAGATAACCTGGAACCAGTGGGTTTGGTGACGAGTATGAAGCGAGGGCCAGCCAACGAGAGAGTACAGGTCACAGTGGTGGGTAGTATATGGGGCTTTGGTGACAAAACAGATGGCACTGTGATAGACTGCATCCAATTTGTTGAGTAGGGTGCTGGAGGCTATTTTGTAAATGACATCACCAAAGTCAAGGATTGGTAAGATGGTCAGTTTTACGAGAGTATGTTTGGCAGCATGAGTGAAGGATGCTTTGGTTCGAAATAGGAAGCCAATTCTAGATTTAACTTTGGATTGGAGATGTTGTATGTGAGTCTGGAAGGAGAGTTTACAGTCTAACCAGACACCTAGGTATTTGTAGTTGTCCACGTATTCTAAGTCAGAACCGTCCAGAGTAGTGATGCTGGGCGGGCAGGTAGCGATTGGTTGAAGAGCGTGCATTTAGTTTTACTTGTATTAAAGAGCAGTTGGAGGCCATGGAAGGAGAGTTGTATGGCATTGAAGCTCGTCTGGAGGGTTGTTAACACGGTGTCCAAAGAAGGGCCAGAAGTATACAGAATGGTGTCGTCTGCGTAGAGGTGGATCAGAGACTCACCAGCAGCAAGAGCGACATCATTGACATATACAGAGAAGAGAGTTGGCCCAAGAATTGAAACCTGTGGCACCCCCATAGAGAGTGCCAGAGGCCCCCCCATAGAGAGTGCCAGAGGCCCGGACAACAGGCCCTCAGATTTGACACACTGAACTCTGTCGGAGAAGTAGTTGGTGAACCAGGCGAGGCAATTATTTGAGAAACCAAGGCTGTTGAGTCTGCCGATGAGGATGTGGTGATTGACAGAGTCGAAAGCCTTGGCCAGGTCAATGAATACAGCTGCACAGTATTGTTTCTTATCAATGATGGTTAAGATATCGTTTAGAACCTTGAGCGTGGATGAGGTGTACCCATGACCAGCTCTGAAACCAGATTGCATAGCGGAGAAGGTATGGTGGGATTCGAAATGGTCGGTGATCTGTTTGTTAACTTGGCTTTCGAAGACCTTAGAAAGGCAGGGTAGGATAGATATAGGTCTGTAGCAGTTTGGGTCAAGAGTTACCAATCTTTGGGAATCTCAGACGACACGAAAGAGAGGTTTAACAGGCTAGTAATAGAGGTTGCAACAATTTGGCAGATAATTTTAGAAAGAAAGGGTCCAGATTGTCTAGCCCGGCTGATTTGTAGGGGTCCAGATTTTGCAGCTCTTTCAGAACATCAGCTGAATGGATTTGGGAGAAGGAGAAATGGGGAAGGCTTGGTCGAGTTGCTGTGGGGAGTACAGTGCTGTTGACCGGGGTAGGGGTGGCCAGGTGGAAAGCATGGCCAGCCGTAGAAAAATGCTTATTGAAATTCTCAATTATAGTGGATTTATCGGTGGTGACAGTTTCCTATCCTCAGTGCAGTGGGCAGCTGGGAGGAGGTGCTCTTTTTCTCCATGGACTTTACAATGTCCCATAACTTTTTTGAGTTTGTGTTGCAGGAAGCAAATTTCTGCTTGGAAAAGCTAGCCTTGGCTTTTCTAACTGCCTGTAGATATTGGTTTCTAACTTCCCTAAAAAGTTGCATTTCACAGGGGCTGTAGGATGCTAATGCAGAACGCCACAGGATGTTTTTGTGTTAGTTAAGACTAGTCAGGTCTGGAGAGAACCAAGGGCTATATCTGTTCCTGGATCTAAATTTATTGAATGGGGCATGCTTATTTAAGATGGTGAGGAAGGCATTTAAAAATAAGCAGGCATCCTCTACTGACGGGATGAAGTCGATATCCTTCGATATTCTTCCAGCATACCCGGGCCAGGTCGATTAGAAAGGCCTGCTCGCTGAAGCGTTTCAGGGAGCGTTTGATAGTGATAATTGGAGGTCGTTTGACCGCTGACCCATTACGGATGCAGGCAATGAGGCAGTTATCACTGAGATCTTGGTTGAAAACAGCAGAGGTGTATTTAGAGGGCAAGTTGGTTAGGATGATATCTATGAGGGTGCCCGTGTTTACGGCTTTGGGGTTGTACCTGGTAGGTTCATTGATAATTTGTGTGAGATTGAGGGCATCAAGCTTAGATTGTAGAATGGCCGGGGTGTTACGCATGTCACAGTTTAGGTCACCTAGCAGCACAAGCTCTCAAGTAGTAAGACATATATAAAAGCAACAGATACCATGAATAAGAAGGGGCTAGAAGTGTCTTATATGGTGAGCTACTGAGTGGGTATGACAGGCAAACCCCATACTATTGTGGAGGACTTAATTCTTCCTGCTGCCGTGGATATGCCTGGGACAATGCTGGGGGAAAAGGCCCGCATCAGTGACATGACAGGAGATGTTTTGAAACAATTATTGCTTCGCATTCAAGCTAGTGAATTCTATGCGTTACATCTAGATGAGTCAACATGCCTGGCACAGCTCCTGGTATATGCCCGTTACGTGTATGGGGGGTCAATTATTAAGGAAGACATCCTTTTCTGCAAACCACTGGAAACCAAGACAACAAGAGAGGATATTTTTAAAGTACTGGACAGCTTTGTGACATCAAATGGACTTTGGTGGTCAAGATGTGTTGGTATCTGTACTGATGGCGTAAAAGCCATGACAGGGAGACAGAGTAGAGTGGTAGTGCGCGTGCAAGCACTTGGGTACACTGCAGCATCCACGAGAGGAATGCCTGACATCTTGAAAGATGTTTTGAACACTGCAGTGAAAATAGTTAACTTTGTTAAAGCAAGACCCCTGAACTCTCATGTATTTTCTGCACTCTGCAATGATATGGGCAGCGACCATGTAATGCCTTTACAACATACAGAAGTGTGCTGGTTATCAAGGGGCAAAGTATTGACACGTTTGTTTTAATAGAGAGACAAGCTTAAAAAGTGTTCGTTCCTGACCATAATTTTCACTTGTCTGACTGCTTGCATGATGATGAGTTTCTCACACGACTGGCCTATCTGGGTGATGTTTTTTTTCACCTGAATGATCTGAATCTAGGATTACAGGGACTCTCGGCAACTATATTCAATGTGCGGGACAAAACTGAGCCTATGACTAAGAAGTTGGAGCTCTTCTCTGTCTGCATTAACAAGGACAACACACAGGTCTTTCCATCATTGTATGATTTTTTTGTGTGCAAATGAACTCAAGCTTACGGACGATGTCAAATGTGATATAGCGAAGCACCTGAGTGAGTTGGGTGCGCAATTGAGCAGATACTTTCCCTAAATGGACAACACAAACAACTGGATTCGTTATCCCTTTCATGCCCTGCCTCCAGTCCACTTACCGATATCTGAACAAGAGAGCCTCACAAAAATTGCAACAAGTGGTTCTGTGAAAATGTAATTTAATGAGAAGCCACTGCCAGATTTCGGGATTGGGCTGAGCTCAGAGTATCCTGCCTTAGCAAATCGCGCTGTTAAGACACTGATTCCCTTTGCAATCACGTACCTATGTGAGAGTGGATTCTTGGCCCTCACTAGCATGAAAATTAAATACAGGCACAGACTGTGTGTTGAAAATGATTTAAGACTGAGACTCTCTAATACAACACAACATTGCAGACTTATGTGCATCTTTTCAAGCACACCCTTCTCATTAACCTGTGGTGAGTTATTCACAATTTTTGATGAACAAATTAAGTTTTATATGAAAGATGGCTAAATAAAGAGCAAAATTATTGATTATCATTATTATTTGTGCCCTGGTCCTATAAGAGCTCTTTGTCACTTCCCACGAGCTGGAGGTTGAATGTTTAAAGGGGTACGGGACTATAAAAAGTTTGGGAACCACTGACAGAGACAGAGTCTCTGCTGTGTGTGTGCCCTGAATTTTTATTGATGTATTGTGTTTGCAATATTATTGTATTCTGTCAGTGTGTACAGAGATGTGCAGTGAGCGCACCCCCTATAGCACTGCAGTATTTGCCTCTAGAACTGCCTGCCTGCATGGATGCTTGCCTGCTGCAGATGGAAAAGTTGACACCAACAGATCTTCCCCTCATCCATCTCCCCACTTTACATCACACACCCACTATGCACATTGCACATGCACACATGCACAAACATTGGTAAAGCTGTGCAAAAAAAATATAGCTTACAGTCGCATACCAAAAATTAGGCTAGGTGAATCGAGGACAGCGATACTAGTGCACATTCCTGAATCTCGAATTTGTGGAACAGAAACTATACAGCAGAGAACTTGAAATCCCTTTTGAAATAAGGCCACACTTAGCGTCGGACTGAAACGGTATAATGATGACGCAGGGGGACAGCCAGGACACTCCAGTCAATACCCCCTGCATCTCCTCTCCCCACATATGTCCCACCCTTCAGTGCTCAATCTACCCCCACCCTCCTCCCAGGTTTTGGACACTGTGTTCTGAGCGTAGCCATCGGCCAAATACATTGCATTCGGAAAGTATTCAGACCGTTTGACTTTTTCCACATTTTGTTACGTTACAGCGTTATTCTAAAAGGGATTAAATAGTTCCCCCCCTCCCCACCCCCCCATCAATCTACACACATACCTCATAATAACAAAGCAAAAACAGGTTTTTAGTCATTTTTGCAAAAGTATTAAAAATAATAAACAGAAATATCAAATTTACATAAGTAATTCAGACCCTTTACTCAGTACTTTGTTGAAGCACCTTTGGCAGCAATTACGGACTCGAGTCTTCTTGGGTATGGCGCTACAAGCTTGGCACACGTGTATTTCTGCACAGCTATTTTCAGGTCTCTCCAGAGATGTTCGATCTGGTTCAACTATGGGTTCTGGCTGGGCCACTCAAGGACATTTAGAGACTTGTCCTGTAGCCACTCCTGCGTTGTCTTAGCTGTGTGCTTAGGGTCATTGTCCTGTTGGAAGGTGAACCTTCGCCCCAGTCTGTGGTCCTGAGCGCCTTGGAGCAGGTTTTCATCACGGATCTCTATGTTCTTTTCTCCGTTCATTTTTACCTCAATCCTGACTAGTCTCCCAGTCCCTGCCGCTGAAAAACATCCCCACAGTATGACACTGCCACCACCATGCTTCACCGCAGGTATGGTGCCAGGTTTCCTCCAAACGTAACACTTGGCATTCAGGCCAAAGAGTTCAATCAGAGAATTTTGTTTCAAATGGTCTGAGAGTCATTAGGTTCCTTTTGGAAAACTCCAAGTGGGCTGTCATATGCCTTTTACTGAAGAGTGGCTTCTGTCTGGCCACTCTACCATAAAGGCCTGATTGGTGGAGTGCTGCAGAGATGGTTGTCCTTCTGGAACTCTGTCAGAGTCACCATTATATTGACAGATTTGTGCCCTTCCAAATCATGTCCAATCAATTGAATTTGCCACAGGTGGACTCTAATCAAGTTGTAGAACCATATCAAGGATAATCAATGGAAACAGGATGCACCTGAGCTCAATGAGTCTCATAGCAAAGGGTCTGAATACTTACGTAAATGTAATATTTAAAAAAAATATATTGTTTTTTTATTGCTAAAATGTTATTCCTAAAATGGCTAAATAAACAGTTACCCATTATTGGGTATTGTGTGTAGATTGATCAGGGGGAAAAAACAATTGAATCCATTTAGAATACGGCTGTGATGTAACAAAATGTGGAAAAATTCAAGGGGTCTGAATACTTTCCAAATGCACTCTATTTCTTTGAGCTATTTATATTTCTTGGATGGTTTGCCATGAGAAAAACAAGGGGTGTAATTATCTATGCCCACTGTACAAATGACTCTTGCATAACTGGGAGAGGAAGGACACTTTATTTATAGTTATTTTCTTCCTTTATTGAGTACTATCAAAGAAAGAATAATGGAACGTAGAACTGTGATTTGTTTCCCATTATATAGTCTTGTCCTACCCCAGCCAGTTAGACTATATATCACACCCTGATAAGTTTCACCTGTCCTCGTTATTGTCTCCACCCCCTCCAGGTGTCGCTTGTTTTCCCCAGTGTATTAATCCCTGTGTGTCTCTGGGCCAGTTCGTCTTGTATGTTTCCAAGTCAACCAGCGGTTTTCCCATTCGCCTTCTTTTTGCATTGTCCTTTTTCTAGTCCTCCCAGTTTTGACCCTTGCTTGTTTCTGGAATTTGTACCCGCCTGTCTGACCATTCTGCCTGCCTTGACAATGAGCCTGTTTGCCACTCTGTACCTCCTGGACTCTGATCTGCTTTTGACCTTTTTGCCTGTCCATGGCCATTCTCTTGCCTACGCCTTTGGATTAATAAAGATTGTGAAACTCCAACCATCTGCCTCCTGTGTCTGCATTTGGGTCTCGCCTTGTGCCTTGATAGTACGAACTGGCCATTACAGATCAGGCAGACTTGGACCTGCTTGATTTACGTCAAACTGCTTGATTTACGTCAAAATTCCCGTAGTGTGGCAGAGTACATGGTGGACTTTCGTACGTTGGCCGCTGAGAGTGCCTGGAATCCGGAGTCTTTTTTTCAATACTTTTTTTGCACGGATAATCTGAGGAGGTTAAGGATGAGGATCTATCACTCCAGTGTTTAATTGCTAAATTGTAAATATTTTGCCACTATGGCCTATTTATTGCCTTACCTCCCTTATCTTACCTCATTTCCACATACTGTATAAATACTTTTTTTCTCTGTTGTGTTATTGACTGTAGGTTTGTTTATTCCATGTGTAACTCTGTGTTGTTTGTGTCGCACTGCTTTGCTTCATCTTGGCCAGGTCGCAGTTGTAAATGAGAACTTGTTCTCAACTAGCCTACCTAGTTAAATAAAGGTGAAATAAAAAATGTAAAACTTGAAAGTTGTCTTAATTCTCGCTCCCAAAACTCCCGTGGCTTATTTTTCAAATTGACATGATTTGTTTCTAAATGTCTGCGCAAGAGTGAAGGTTTCATCGAGTTGTGAGATAGTACTTTTACACATATAACACACTGTGACTGGAGAAAGGCACTACGCCCAACATAAGTGATCCCCAAATAAATGTAGTTCTCATCATATTTGAGCCTCTTCGATGGTCCAACATCCCTGTCTGTTGTTTGGTGCTTTCCTGAGTACATATGGACCGTTAGTGGAATGCCCGCAAGAGTAACGGTTAATGTGATTGGCTTTTAATTATTTGACTAGGCTACAGTACCTGTATTTGCCATTGTGTTGTTATTTCGCTGAACACCAAATGGTTTAATTGTATTGTTGGCAGTGAAACGAGGATACTCAGGTGAGAAAAAACCTCACCGAAATGTATAGCCCCGTTGGAAAATATAAATGGACTGTTTGAAAATGTGAATATTTTGTAAAAAAAAAAGTATTATTATTATTAAATATTACCCCCGGCGGCATTGCGCATGAACCCCAGTTTGATTCAATTAAGTGCATTCTTACACTCCTGATTCGTGTGGCGAGTGGTGTAGACTAGAGCAGGGAGTCCCAGGTACTACCCACCATGCCGTTTTGGATGTGAGTCTAGGGAGAGGCTCCTGGCTGGACCGAGGCCAAGTTGTCAGGGGAATCACAGGCTGATAGTCCCTGACACCTGATCCATTATCAGCTAGCCTGGTCCCAGATCTGTTTCTGCTCTATAGCCAACTCCTGCTAAAACAGCACAAACAGATCTGGGACCAGGCTAAAGAGACGTACACAGCGACACTTGTAATGTACTTTATTAGCTAAATAACATTTAGCTAAATGTTGTGGCAGTTTTGTTTGCACTGGCTGATTCTGCTTTGTGTGTTTTGGCTCTTGTTTGGACTGATTGATTGCCATCTATCCGCAATTAACCACTACAGTCAAATTAGGCCTGTACCACTCTCCCTGTACTATATAGAATCCCTAGAAACTTAATGAGTGCTATTTTCTCCTCTCATCATTAGGAGTTTAAGGAAATTGCTATCGTCATCCCTTCTCCCCTCACACACACACACACACACTAGTTCTTCTGACACCACTGGCTGAAGAAGCAAACCCTGACAATATGTATTATAAAGCAATCTATTCTAGAAACACACACATAAACATGTGCACACACACACACACACACACACACACACACACACACACACACACACACACACACACACACACACACACACACACACACACACACACACACACACACACACACACACACACACACACACACACACACACACACAGTACACAAGGCAGTACCATTTGAAAGGAACAATCGCTGAGTTATCAATGCCCAGGAGGGTAGGCCTGGTCTGCATACCATTGGACTGGCACGTCCTTTGCTGCAGTAAGATGCAGGGTGGCTCTAATTGCAAAGATAAGGGGAGTTGGACTGGGCAGAGGGTAGTTCGGACAGGCGCTGGTTTGGCTGGTACCTTTAGACTGGTGGGGAACAGTTACACCTCTCAAATTTTGCTAGACTTTCATTGAGAGGTTCTTGTGTGCTTCTGAGTGCAGTGTGTCTAGCAAGTCTTGCAAGTGTCCTGTATGGTAGTGTATGAAACAAACAGAGGTATGGGTTAAGGGCAGTCCTGATCTGTCATCTAATAAGTCTTCTCCATGCTGTCACCAGTAGATAAGGTATAGTTACTGATAGTCATTTGGATTAACAGTGTTCATGTGAAAATAACAAATATTTTATGTTTCTATTAGCTGTCAATCAGTCTAACTCTTTTGGTGAACATACCCAGCGAGCATTGCCATTGCAATCTATGAACACAGCATTGCAAACAGTCAGAGAAAATGTATTAATTTCTCAATATTCAATGTGACAATATCCAACAATCTCACTGTGAGGATTAATACATTGACACAGTGAGGAGGTGCAGGCCTGACTCTCCTCCAAGCCTTTTCCCGCAGGTCGATTTTGAGATGCTGGAATGTGCAGGAAACAGACTGCATACTTGGACACTGACAGCCTCACTAACTGTGTGGAATGCTACTGAAAATCACCCAGCTAGCACATAATGTTCTGATAACCATATGTTTCTTAGAGCTTGGTAAGAGTGTGGTTATCCTATGGTTATTTAGCATACAACCTTCGTACAACTTTTTGGGAATGGTGCAGGCTTTGGAACGTTCTCAGAACATTTAAGGAACTTGACAAAATAACGTTATTTTCTTGGTCTTTCATTACTTTAAAGCTGAAATATCAAACTTTTTGGCCGACCTGACCAAATTCACCTAGAACTACAATGAAAATACAATATTTTTGGTTCTTGAAAATATATTTCACAGTGGTTTAAATGGTACAATGATTCTCTTGTTTTGTCTCATAAACTCAAATTAGGCAAACTATTCGAATTTTAGCAATCTGGAAATGGCGGAGTGATTTCCGCATATTGCACCTTTAACGAAACGTTTCCTAAAATGTCAAACATGGTTACATTTTCGTGGTATTTACAGACTCGGGAGAGGCAAAGGTCGAGAGCTGTGCTTCCTCCGAAACACAACCCAACCAAGCTGTACTGCTTCTTGACACAATGCCCACTTAACCCAGAAGCCAGCCGCACCAATATGTTGGCGAAAACACCGCACACCTGGTTACCGTGTCAGCGTGCACTGCGCACGGCCAGCCACAGGAGTTGCTCGAGCGCGATGGGACAAGGACATCCCTGCCGGCCAAACCCTCCCCTAACCAAGACGACGCTGGACCAATCGCAGCCGGTTGTGGCCGGCTGCGACAGAGCCTGGACTCAAACCCAGAATCTCTAGTGGCACAGCTAGCACTGCTAGCACAGCAAATTATTATTTGTAATAATGACAATTACAACAATACTGAATGAACAATAAACACTTTTATTTTAACTTAATATAATGCATCAATAAATAAATGTAGTCTCAAAAAAATAATGAAACATGTTCAATTTGGTTTAATTTAAAAATAATGCAAAAACAAAGTGTTGGAGAAGAAAGTAAAAGTGCAATATGTGCCATGTGAAAAAGCTAACGTTTAAGTTCCTTGCTCAGAACATGAGAACATATGAAAGCTGGTGGTTCCTTTTAACATGAGTCTTCAATATTCCCAGGTAAGAGGTTTTAGGTTGTAGTTATTATAGGACTATTTCTCAATACCATTTGTATTTCATATACCTTTGACTGTTGGATGTTCTAATAGGTACTTTAGTATTGCCAGCCTAATCTCGGGAGTTGATAGGCTTGAAGTCATAAACAGCGCAATGCTTGAAGCACAGCGAAGAGCTGCTGGCAAATGCAGGAAAGTGCTGTTTGAATGAATGCTTACAAGCATGCTGTTGCCTACCACCGCTCAGTCAGACTGCTCTATCAAATCATAAACTTAATTATAATATAATAACACACAGAAATATGAGCCTTAGATCATTCATATGGTCATGTCCGGAAACTATCATTTAGAAAACAAAATGTTTATTCTTTCAGTGAAATACGGAACCATTACGTATTTTATCTAACGGGTGGCATCCATAAGTCTAAATATTGCTGTTACATTGCACAACCTTCAATGTCATAATTATGTAAAATTCTGGAAAACTAGTTCACAACGAGACAGGCAGCCCAAACTGTTGCATATACCCTGACTGCGTGCAATGAACGCAAGAGAATTGACACAATTTCCTTAGTTAATATTGCCTGTGTAACGGCTGTTGTTGGTGGAAGAAGGTGAGGACCAAGGTGCAGCGTGGTATATGTCCATATTTATTTAAACGGGAGACTCTGGCAGCTCAGGACAGACGGGCGGCTCTGGCAGCTCAGGACAGACGGGAGACTCTGGCAGCTCAGGACAGACGGGAGACTCTGGCAGCCCAGGACAGACGGGAGACTCTGGCAGCTCAGGACAGACGGGAGACTCTGGCAGCTCAGGACAGACGGGAGACTCTGGCAGCTCAGGACAGACGGGAGACTCTGGCAGCTCAGGACAGACGGGAGACTCTGGCAGCTCAGGACAGACGGGAGACTCTGGCAGCTCAGGACAGACGGGAGACTCTGGCAGCTCAGGACAGACGGGCGACTCTGGCAGCTCAGGACAGACGGGAGACTCTAGCAGCACTGGGCAGGAGGGAGACTCTGGCAGCGCTGGACAGGGGGGAGCACCTGTAGGGAGGAGACGGAGAGACAGCCTGGTGCGTGGGGCTGCCACCGGAGTGCTGGTGCGTGGAGGTGGCACCGGATAGACCGGACCGTGAAGGCGCACTGGAGCTCTCGAGCACCGAGCCTGCCCAACCTTACCTGGTTGAATGCTCCCCGTATCCAGGCCAGTGCGGCGAGGTGGAATAGCCCGCACTGGGCTGTGCTGGTGAACCGGGGACACCATGCGTAAGGCTGGTGCCATGTACCCCGGCCCGAGGACACGCCCTGGAGACCAGATGCGCTGAGCCGGCTTCATGGCACCTGGCTCGATGCCCAGCCAATACGAGGCGCTGCTATGTATCGCACCGGGCTATGCCTGTGCACCGGGGACACTGTGCGCCTCACGGCATAACACGGTGTCTGCCCGGTCCCTCTCTCTCCACGGTAAGCACGGGGAGTTGGCACAGGTCTCCTACCTCCACCCATTACATTTTTGGGGCTGCCTCTCGGGCTTCCTTGACCACCGTGCCAACTCCATTCTCCGGTATCCCTCCTCACATTGTTCCAGAGAATCCCAGGCGGGCTCCGGCACTCTCCCTGGGTCGACCGACCACCTCTCTATTTTGTCCCATGTTGTAACCTCCTCCAGATAGCGCTGCTCCTTACCACACTGCTTGGTCCTTTGGTGGTGGGTGATTCTGTAACGGCCATTGTTGGTGGAAGAAGGTGAGGACCAAGGTGCAGCGTGGTATGTTTCCATATTTATTTAAAATGAACACGGAAATAACATAAATACCAAAGAGAAACGACCGAAAACAGTACTGGCTGGTGCAGACACACAACAGAAAACAGAAAATAATCACCCACGAAACACAATAGAAAACAGGCTACCTAAATATGGTTCTCAAACAGGGACAACGATTGACAGCTGCCTCTGATTGAGAACCATACCAGGCCAAACACAGAAATAGCAAATCATAGAAAAACTAACATAGACAACCCACCCAACTCATGCCCTGACCAACTAAAACAAAGACATAACAAAATAACTAAGGTCAGAACGTGACAGCCTGCTAACATTAATTTATTTTAACTAAATATGCAGGTTTATAAAAATATACTTCTGTGTATTGATTTTAAGAAAGGCATTGATGTTTATGGTTAGGTACATTCGTGCAACGACTGCTTTTGTTTTGCAAATGCACTTTTGTTAAATCATCCCCCATTTGGCGAAGTTGGCTGTCTTTGTGAGAAAGAAATGGTCTTCACACAGTTCACAATGAGCCAGGCGGCCCAAACTGCTGCATTTACCCTGACATTGTTGCACAGAACGCAAGAGAAGTGACACAATTTCCCTCGTTAAAAGAAATTCATGTTAGCAGGAAATATTAACTAAATATGCAGGTTTAAAAATATATACTTGTGTATAGATTTTAAGAAAGGCGTTGATGTTCATGGTTAGGTACACATTGCTAGTTTCACGAATGCGCTTGTTAAATCACCCGTTTGGCGAAGTAGGCTGTGATTCAATGACAAATTAACAGGCACCGCATCGATTATATGCAACGCAGGACAAGCTAGATAAACTAGTAATATCATCAACCATGTGTAGTTAACTAGTGATTATGTTAAGATTGATTGTTTTTTATAAGATAAGTTTAATGCTAACTAGCACCTTACCTTGGCTCCTTGCTGCACTCGCGTAACAGATAGTCAGCCTGCCACACAGTCTCCTCGTGGAGTGCAATGTAATCGGCCATGATTGGTGTCCAAAAATGCAGATTACCGATTGTTATGAAAACTTGAAACTTAATCGGTCGACCTCTAATTGGGAGTGTTATTACCTATTTATTATCTTATTTCCAAATATCTTCTAAACTACCCAAAATGCTCTATTTCTCAAGGTCATATGGAGGCTCTACTCTGTGCTACCGAGTTCGTATGCTAGCTAAGTAGCTAGCTCAAGCTTCATAGACTTTGTGGCTGTGTTATTTAGTGGGAACTTGTTAGCACAGCAGGCTGTGGTGCCTTCTTGCCGTGGGCTCAAACCCAGAGAGAAAATCGTGTTGGCGAACCGGGGACACCATGCGTAAGTCTGGTGCCATGTACCCCGGCCCGAGGAGACGCTCTGGAGATCAGATGCGCTGAGCCGAAAAGAGAGAAAAGCATGCCTGCTTGCTCTAATTGTGTAGTACCTGGCCTGTTTCCTTTTTTTGTCAACTTTTCGGCATGTTCTCTGTGAAATAGGCTACCAAACTTTTGTAACTTTTTCCATCTTGGCTGAGTGCTAGCGCCAGGGTTTCTGTTAGGAAAATGTGGCGCTGGACGTTTGCCCGGCAGCATTTCAATTTACTGGACTTTTAAGAAATTGAACGGATCTATATGCATTGGTTGCACAACCTTATTAGGGTGTCCAACCAATGTATTCAGAATGGCAGAAATCACATTTAGTTTATGGTAAATCATCTTCACAGGACATGCAACGGCGTGTGTCATTCTTACAGAATTCTGATGAGCGATTTGAAGATGTTAGAATACATAGGCAGCCCGTTTCATAAGGCAGCCCGTTTCATAATTAAATTGGTCGATATATATTGTGTTTATCTTTATTTATTTGGTCAGGCCAGGGTGTGACATGGGTTTATTGTGGTGTGTTTTGTCTTGGGGTTTTGTTAGGCATTGGGTGTGTGGTTTAGTGGGGGTATCTAGCATAGTCTATAGCTGTCTGGAGTGGTTCTCAATCAGAGGCAGGTGTTTATCATTGTCTCTGATTGGGAACCATATTTAGGCAGCCATATTCCTTGAGTATTTTGTGGGTGATTGTTCCTGTCTCTGTGTTTGTGTTCACCAGATAGGCTGTATAGGTTTTCACGTTCCGTTTGTTTTTGTTTTTATTGTTCAGTTTTTCGTCGTCATTAAACATGTATCAAAAATACCACGCTACATTTTGGTCCGCTTCTCTTCCACCAGACGAAAGCCGTTACACAGCCAGGCAAATCGCGATATAAAAAAAATACTGTCACAGAAAACTGTTTGGAAATGGCTATCGCTGTAGGCCTAAATAGAAGATAAATAAAATACCTATTGGAGTCTTTTCATTATCAAAATTCTCTACTTACAGTGCCTTCGGAAAGTGTTCAGACCCATTGACACATTTTGTTACATTACAGCTTTATTCAAAAATTGATTTTTTTTTTACAGTTTCCTCATCAATCTACACAAAATACTCCATATTGACAAAGCAAAAAGAGGTTTTTAGGAATTTTTGCTAATTTAGAAAAATAAAAATAAAATATATATACAGTATCACATTTACATAAGTATTCAGACCCTTTAATCAGTACTTTGTTGAAGCAACTTTGGCAGCGATTATAGCATTGAGTATTCTTTGGTATGACACTACAAGCTTGGCACACCTGTGTTTTGGGAGTTTCTCCCATTCTTCTCTGCAGATCCTCTCAAGCTCTGTCAGTTTGGATGGGGAGCAATGCAGCATAGCTATTTTCAGGTCTCTCCGGAGATGTTCGATTGGGTTTAAGTCCGGGCTCTGGCTGGGCCACTCAAGGACATTTAGAGACTTGTCCTGATGCCTCTCCTGTGTTGTCTTGGCTATGTGCTTAGGGTCGTTCTCCTGTTGGGAGGTGAACCTTCGCCCAGTCTGAGGTCCTGAGCGCTCTGGAGCAGGTTTTCATCAAGGATCTCTATGTACTTTTCTCTGTTCATCTTTCCCTAAATCCTTACTAGTCTCCCAGTCCCTGCCCCTGAAAAACATCCCCACAGCATGATGCTGCCACCACCATGCTTCACCATAGGGATGGTGCCAGGTTTCCTCCAGACGTGACGCTTGGCATTCAGGCCAAAGAGTTCAATCTTGGTTTCATCCGACCAGAGAATCTTGTTTCTCATGGTCTGAGAGTCTTTAGGTGCCTTTTGGCAAACTCCAAACAGGCTGTCATGTGCCTTTTACTAAGGAGAACACCAATATGAAGAAGAGACTTGCTTGGGCCATGAAACACGAGCAAAGGACATTAGACCGGTGGAAATGTGTCCTTTAGTCTGGAGACCAAATTGGAGATTTTTGGTTCCAACCGCCATTTCTTTGTGAGACGCAGTGTGGGTGAACGGATCATCTCTGCATGTGTATTTCCCACCATAAAGCATGGAGGTGTTATGGTGTGGGGGTGCTTTGCTGGTGACACTGTCTGTGATTTATATAGAATTCAAGGCACACTTAACCAGCATGGCTACCACAGCATTCTGCAGTGATACGCCATCCCATCTGGTTTGGGCTTAGAGGGACTATCATTTGTTTTTCTACAGGATAGTGACCTCCAGGCTATGTAAGGGCTATTTGACCAAGAATGAGAGTGATGGAGTGTTGCATTAGATGATCTGGCCTCCACAATCCCCAGACCTTAACCAAATTGAGATGGTTTGGGATGAGTCAGACCACAGAGTGAAGGAAAATTAGCCAACAAGTGCTCAGCATATGTGGGAACTCCTTCAAGACTGTTGTGAAAGCATTTCAGGTGAAGCTGGTTGAGAAAATGCCAAGAGTGTGCAAAGATGTCAGGAAGGCAAAGGGTGGGTATTTGAAGAATCTCAAATATAAAATATATTTGTTTAACACTTTTGTTGTTGCTACATAATTATATATGTGTTATTTCATAGTTTTGATGTCTTCACTATTATTCTACAATGTAGAAAATAGTAAAAACCCTTGAATGAGTAGGTGTTCTAAAACTTTTGACCAGAAGTGTAGCTATTTGGATTTCCTGACTCTCCCTCGGCCCGGTGAAGCGCCCGCCTCCACCTCGCTTTGGTAGCTAACTCAGCCTGCACTCTTTTAAAAGTTTTACCATTGGATGGACCCCATCCATCAATATGTAGCATAAGTCACTGCACTCTCTTCGCTTTTGATCTGCGGTTGTTTTAGTTGTGTTCTAACTGGTCTCCAGTAGTTGGGCTTTAGCTTGCTGACCATAATCTTGGCAGTTGGCTAGGCCTGCTAGGCTAATAGCTAGTTGGCTAAATAGCTCATGTTAACTGGCTGGCTAGCTTGCTGGCTAAGATGACTGGATATAGCTAACATTATGTGATAACTGATTAGATGGTGTTATGTATTTCCAAAACTTTGGTTTACTTTAATGTAGCTGTAAGCTAGGTTTTGATAGTAATTGGCTAACTCATGCAGTGCTAACATAATGTTAGCAGGCTGGTAGTAGGGCTGGGCGATATATCAAGTTCATTTGAATGTATGTTTTAGTGCAATGTTCCAAATGCCTGTAAAGCAAGAATCAAGGTATTTTGTTTTGTTTTTATCATTCTGTCTTTTGGTCTCTTCTCCTTCACTCCTTCTGTGTGTACTGTGCACCTTCCCACTCACACACAGACACCTAGCCCCTCAACCTACCATTCGCAACAACAACAATGAAAGATAACTTCTTCCTCTCTGACAATAAGCAGTTTAAACTCGCTATTTGAGTTTTGGTCCAACCTAATTGGTCATATAGACACCGAAATGTTTAGACCTTATTTTACTGTAATAGACGAGATGTTAACCTTTCTAACGATAACCTTTAAAAAAAATTGTCTCATCTACCAAAATGTAGAACAAAGCAGAGAGTATTAATGAGCATGAATGTGAAGGAAAATGAATGCTCTGTTTCTATCGCGCGCTTCATTGCGGTACCACACACTGCTAGTAGCATTTTAGCCACAGACTGTCATGTGCTACCTGTCTAGTCTGTGTTTTATAAACATGCAATGAAAGTACATTTATATCAGGAATTGGCTACTTGTTTTCATTCTGAAAAAATAAGCATTTTCTTAACCAGGTAGGCCGCTTGATTTCAGTATCTTAACAAGGTGAACAAGCTGTTGTTCAAACAGTTGGAGACGGACTGGAGGGTGTATTCATAACAGTTCAACTGTTCTACCTTGTTCGCAAGCAAATAGATCCAAGTTGGCTAGACTTTAAATATAAAGATTAACTGGCTACTCACTAGCACGAGGGCTTGTACTTGAGAGATTGTTTATGAGACCAGACCTGTGTTAATTTTCTATAAAGCCTGCTGCAAGAAGTTGGTCATTAGTGGATATGCTTTGTGCAAGGCTTATATTTAGCTTAGGTATGATTTTACATGCAGTGTATTGACCTTTAATAGTTCAACAAAGCTTATTCAGAGAAATTTTTTTATTTTATTTTATTAGATACACACTATGTACACAAAAGTATGTGGACACACCATCAAATGAGTGGATTGAGCTATTTCAGCCACACCCATTGCTGACAGGTGTATAAAGTCGACCACACAGCCATGTAATCTCCATAGACAAACATTGGCAGTAGAATAACCTTACTGAAGAGCTCAGTGACTTTCAACGTGGCACTGTCATAGGATGCCACCTTTGTCAAATATCTGCCCTGCTAGAGCTGCCTCGGTCAACTGTAAGTGCTGTTATTGTGAAGTGGGAATGTCTAGGAGCAACAATGGCTCAGCCGTGAAGTGGTAGGCCACACAAGCTCACAGAACGGAACTGCGGAGTGCTGTAATGTGTAAAAATCAACGTCAGCACAAGAACTGTTCGTCTGGAGCTTCATGAAATAGGTTTCCATGGCTGAGCAGCTGCCCACAGGACTAAGATCACCATGTGTAATGCCAAGCGTTGGCTGGAGTGGGGTAAAGCTCGCCACCATTGGACTCTGGAGCATTGGAAACGCATTCTCTGGAGTGATGAATCACGTTTTACCATCTAGCAGTCCAACGGACAAATCTGGGTTTGGCGTATGCCAGGAGAACACTACCTGCCCGAATGTATAGTGACAACTGTAAAGTTTGGTGGAGGAGGAATAATGGTCTGGGGCTGTTTTCCATGGTTTGGGCTAGGCCCCTTAGTTCCAGTGAAGGGAAATCTACAAACAACATACAAACGATTCTGTCCTTCCAACTTTGTGGCAACAGTTTAGGTAAGGCCCTTTCCTGTTTCAGCATGACAATGCCCCCGTGCACAAAGCGAGGTCCATACTGAAATGGTTTGTCGAGATCAGTGTGGAAGAACTTAACTGGCTTGCACAGAAACCTGATGTCCCGCCCTGACCTTAGTTATCTTTGTTTTCTTTATTATTTGGTTTGGTCAGGGTGTGACAAGGGTGGTGTGTTTCGTTTTTGTATTGTCTAGGAGTTTTTGTATGTCTAGGGTTTTTCTAGTCTATGGGTTTATATGTCTATGGTTGCCTCGATTGGTTCTCAATCAGGCTATGGGTTTATATGTCTATGGTTGCTTGGATTGGTTCTCAATCAGAGGCAGCTGTTTATCATTGTCTCTGATTGGGAACCATATTTAGGTAGCCATATTCCTTGTTTTATCTGTGGGTTATTGTCTATGTGTAGTTGCAAGTCAGCACTTGTTGTATTAGCGGCACTGTTGTTTTGTATAGTTTGTTAAGTGTTTTTCATTTATTAAAAGAAGATGTATTCATATCACGCTGCGCCTTGATCTCCTCGTTACGACGAACGTGTCAGAATAACCCACCAAACCAGGACCAAGCAGCGTGAAAGGGAGGAACAGCGCTTGCTGGAAAAATGGACCCTGGAGAAGGATGAGTGGGTGACAACCTGGGAGGTGTCCTGGGAGGAGATAGAGGTGGTTGATCGATCCAGGGAGAGAGCCCGCCTGGGATTCAATGGAACAGTGCAAGGAGGGATACATGAGAATGGAGGAACAGCGATGATATAAGGGTACACGGCTAGCACTGAAGCCCGAGAGGCAGCCCCAAGATTTTTTTGGGTGGTGGCACACGATGAGATTGGCTGAGTCAGGTAGGAGACCTGAGCCAACTCCTCGTGCTTACTGTGGGGAGCGTGTTACTGGGCAGGCACCGTGTTATGCGGTGGAATGCACGGTGCCTCCAGTATGCTATTCTAGCCCGGTGCGCTCTATTCGGGCTCCTCGCATTGGCCGGGCTAGAATGGGCATCCAGCCAGGAAGAAGGGTGCCGGCTCAGCGCTCCTGGTCTCCAGTATACCTCCTTGGACCAGGATATCCCGCGCCGGCTCTGCGTACTGTGTCTCCGGTGAGCCTGCACAGCCCAGTGCGTCCTGTGCCATGCAAGGCGAAAATAAACATCCAGACAGTACGGGTTGTGTCAATTCTACACTCCAGACCTCCAGTGCGCCTCCACAGTCCAGTACGTCCTGTGCCTGCTCTCCGCACTCGCCCTGAGGTGCGTGTCCTCAGCCCAGTACCACCAGTGCCAACACCACGCACCAGACTTCCTGTGCGTCTCCAGAGCCCTGTACGCCCTGTTCCTCCTCCCCGCACTCGTCCTGAGGTGCGTGTCCCCAGCCCGGTACCACCAGTGCCACGTTCGTTTTGTTGTTTTGTATAGTTTAAGTTTTCCATGTTTATTAAAATGTGTATTCATATTACGCTGCACCTTGGTTGTCATAGTTACAACGAACGTGACACCTGACCTCAACCCCATTGCACACCTTTGGGATGAATTGGAATGCCGACTGTGAGCCAGGACTAATCGCCCGACCTCACTAGTGCTGTTGTAGCTGAATGGAAGCAAGTCCCTGCAGCAATGTTCCAAAATCTACTGGAAAGCCTTCCCAGAAGAGTGGAGATTGTTATAGCAGCAAACGGAGTTGGTGTTATAGCACAAACTCCATATTAATTCCCATGATTTTGGAATGAGGTGTTCGACAAGCAAGTGTCACATACTTTTGGTCATGTAGTGTATATCGTGAATTGGCAAAAATAAAATGCAAAATTGAGATATGATTTTTAGGCCATTTCGACCAGCCGTAGCTGGGGGGGCTAACGTTAGCAGGCTAGTTGGCTAGCAAACTTGCAAGTTGATTTGTAACAATCAATTCATAAGGTATTTGCTTGTAAGGTGGCTTGAAATTAAAACAAGACCGGTAGTGCAAACGATCTGGTTAATTTGAAGTTATACATTTTAAGTTATTTCTGTTGGAGTTCACGTTATGGGGAACAGGTTTGGCTTGCTGGGTCCTCCATATTACAGCCACAGAAAATAATTGACACTAAGCTTTTAATTTGGCACGTCAAATAACACAGTTCTATTATAGAATCTTGTGTGTTCTGAATTTGCTCGTGCAAGCCAAGCACCACCACTACTATCAGTAGCACTGTCAAAGCTGTACAAAAAAGTCTGCAAACAAGTAAACACTGGTCACGAACGATGTGTTTACAATACTGCGTTAATAATAAAGCATTATTTGTTCGACCTCAACTTCTGGGTAGCTAGCTAGCTTTAGCTTGGTACCTAGCTAGCACCAATACAATCAGCCTGAAAACAATGAACAGTAGAAACTGCAGTCATTTTCATTATTCTTAGCAATGATTTAAGAATACTTGTGACTAAGTATTAGCTAGGTAGCCACTTGTTGTTTGCCTATTGAAATTGCACTTCAGTTCATAAAAATAAATAGCTAGCCAGATAGCCAGCAAGTTTAGCTTTTGGGGCGGCAGGTAGCCTAGTGGTTAGAGTGTTGGGCTAGTAACCGAAAGGTTGCTTGATCGAATCCCCGAGCTGACAAGGTAAAAATCTGTCATTCTGCCCATTCTACCCACTGTTCCCCAGTAGGCCGTCATTGTAAATAAGAATTTGTTCTTAACTGACTTAGTTAAATAAAGGTAAATATATATATATATTTAATCTGGCTAGTGAGGCTCGACCGGACCGGGTTATGTGTTGTGAAGCTAGCCACAATAAGCATTCGGCACAATAGTGGAATTTGTGGTTTGCCTGCTAAATAAAAGTACCTCTTTGAAAGTGATGCAGAAGGTTACAATTGGTGGAATCATGCCATATTTAGACTAGATAATGTTAAACAAGGTTGGAATGTGAAGCAATTAAATGGGGTATCAGTCTACTCGGTGACACCCACAGAACACATCTGTGAAAAGTTTACGCAAATATTAGCGTTGTAGCTCTTATCGCAGGACTGTGAAATCACCTCCCCAGTCAGCCTATTGTGTGTACATTCATATTGCACTGTACAGCTTTACCTAAGGATTGGGGATCAATGAAATGGGATATCAGTTTACTCAATACCCAATATATTTTTTCTCAATGTCCTCCTCAGACTTATCAGACATCCACGCAGTATTGTTTTTCCTCTGGAATAGTGTTCAATACACAAAGGTTGACAATAAATGTGGCTCAATGTACAGTTGTTTCAGAGTCCTGCAATAAGAGCTATGACGCTAATGCTCTCTGGGTGTCACTGAGTAGACTGATACCCCATGTCATTGATCCACAATCCATAGGTAAGGCTGTACAGTGAAATAAGTATGTCCCAATGCAATTCTAAAGTATAATACATCCAGTGTGATTTGATATAGTTTTGGCAAGTCGGTTAGGACGTCTACTTTGTGTATGACACAAGTAATTTTTCCAACAATTGTTCACAGACAGATTATTTCACTTATAATACACTGTATCACAATTGCAGTGGGTCAGAAGTTTACATACACTAAGTTGACTGTGCCTTTAAACAGCTTGGAAAATTTCAGAAAATGATGTCATGGCTTTAGAAGCTTCTGATAGGCTAATTGACATAATTTGAGTCAATTGGAGGTGTACCTGTGGATGTATTTCAAGGCCTACCTTCACACTCAGTGCCTCTTTGCTTGACATCATGGGGAAATTTAAAGAAATCAGCCAAAGAAATGATAGACCTCCACAAGTCTGGTTCATTCTTGGGAGCAATTTCCAAACGCCTGAAGGTACCACATTCATCTGTACAAACAATAGCACGCAAGTATAAACACCATGGGACCACACAGCCTTCATACCGCTCAAGAAGGAGATGCGTTCTGTCTCCTAGAGATGAACGTACTTTGGTGCAAAAAGTGCAAATCAATCCCAGAACAACAGCAAAGGACCTTTTGAAGATTCTGGAAGAAACGGGTACAAAAGTATCTATATCCACACTTAAACGAGTCCTATATCAACATAACCTGAAAACCGCCATAAAAAAAGCCAGACTACGGTTTGCAATTGCACATGGGGACAAAGATCATACTTTTTTGAGAAATGTCCTCCGGTCTGATGAAACCAAAATAGGACTGTTTGGCCATAATGACCATCATTATGTTTGGAGGAAAAAGGGGAGGCTTTCAAGCCGTAGAACAACTTCCCAACCGTGAAGCACGGGGGTGGCAGCATCATGTTGTGGGGGTGCTTTGCTGCAGGAGGGACTGGTGCACTTCACAAAATAGATGGCATCATGATTAAGGAAAATTATGTGGATATATTGAAGCAACATCTCAAGACATCAGTCAGGAAGTTCAAGCTTGGTCGCAAATGGGTCTTCCAAATGGACAATGACCCCAAGCATACTTCCAAAGTCGTGGCAAAATGGCTTAAGGACAACAAAGTCAAGGTATTGGAGTGGCCATCACAAATCTCTGATGTCAATCCTATAGAACATTTGTGGGCAGAACTGAAAAGGCATGTGTGAGCAAGGAGGCCTACAAACCTGACTCAGTTACACCAGCTCTGTTAGGAGGAATGGGCCAAAATTCACCCAACGGGAAGCTTGTGGAAGGCTACCCGAAACATTTGACCCAATTTAAAAAATTTAAAGGCAATACACTAAATTAGTATTTGGTAGCATGTAAACTTCTGACCCACTGGGAATGTGATGAAAGAAATAAAAGCTGAAAGAAATAATTCTCTCTACTATTATTCTGACATTTCACATTCTTAAAATAAAGTGGTGTTCCTAACTGACCTAAGACAGGGAATTTGTACTAGGATTAAATGTCAGGAATTGTGAAAAACTGAGTTTAAATGTTTACGGTGTATGTAAACCTCCGACTTCAACTGTACATTCCGTTCTCAGAACGTTAAGAAAACTTTCCACAAAAAAACATACAACTGTTGTGACATTCAGGAAACATTCTAAGAATGTTATTTAAAAACATATACATTCTGTTCTCAACATCAACAAAACGTTCTCTATCCTCTAACTTGTTCTGTTTTCTGTGGTGTTGGCCATGCACACCTGATCAAATCAAATCAAATTTATTTATATAGCCCTTCGTACATCAGCTGATATCTCAAAGTGCTGTACAGAAACCCAGCCTAAAACCCCAAACAGCAAGCAATGCAGGTGTAGAAGCACGGTGGTTAGGAAAAACTCCCTAGAAAGGCCAAAACCTAGGAAGAAACCTAGAGAGGAACCAGGCTATGTGGGGTGGCCAGTCCTCTTCTGGCTGTGCCGGGTAGAGATTATAACAGAACATGGCCAAGATGTTCAAATGTTCATAAATGACCAGCATGGTCGAATAATAATAAGGCAGAACAGTTGAAACTGGAGCAGCAGCACGGCCAGGTGGACTGGGGATGAGTGCTTGTATCCATTGAAATGGGGTCTATTTGAATAGAGTAAAATTAAGAGCTTTGTACGTGTAAAAGACATGTTATGCTAGCTCCATCCTTGTGGCTCAATGGACTAATTCCATGGATAGAAAACAGAAGATTATAGTTCCGAATCTCACTGATTCCATGTCACAATATAAAATACATTAATGCCTAAATATATTTACATTTGTCCTATCTGTGCATGGAGTAACAAAAATGTTAACCCAAAATAAGCTAGCAGTGTTATTAAAAGTCTTCTTGAAACATTCAGTGAAAGTTAAGAAAGCTGTTCAAAAACCTCAAAATAACCTATAGTTTCCAGGAAAACTCCCAGGAAAACTTTAAAGGAACCAGAATAAAACGTTCTAAGAACCTCCCTGCAATCTAAATAAATAATATAATATATATATAAACATTCCCAGAACAGGCAAAATTCCCAGAAGGTTCACTTCTGTTCTCAGAACTTAAAAAAAAAAAAAAAAAAATGTTTTTACCATTTTGTACCAGTCAGGAGTCAGGAAACGTATGACTTCATTCCCAGAACCAATGGGAAACCAAACATGTACATTCCCACAACTTCCAAGGAACCAAATGTGCTAGCTGGGCAGTCATCTGGGCCAAGCCATTCAGTCAGATATATAAGCATTCCTAGAGTCTTTGCACATGGCTGTCTAGCCTAGCTGTTTTGGATGACTATGTCCAGTACTTAAGTAGCCTATTTTTACTTAATTCATATTCAATTTTATGCTTAAAATGAGCTTTTGCATCAGCAGTAAAAACATGATCTGAAATGATGGTCCAGAGGTATTCAGGCAACCATTCAAGGTAAACAGGGGTAGCAGGTTTATGGATGTCTATGACGTCCGTGTGTGGGAGTCAGTGGCGGCATGAAATGTTTGTTCACCACAGCTGGGAGGCGGCCCAGCTATTATAGTCTGATGTGGCTGATACTTAAAACACCCATAATGAAATGAGCATCAAATAGCTCTCATGCCATAGCTCTGTGTAGCTAACACATAAGCCTAGGTGACACACCTTTTAAGGGATCAGAGAATATTTGTGGCATCGTAGACAATAGTACTACTGGTATGTCACTGTGCTATTGCAGTAATGGGTATCCTAGCTTCTTTCACTGGTAGGACTATGCCATTGTGGTATTAGGCCTACACATTAACAAATAGCTTCCAGCAGTTCCAGAGCTTTGTTTAAGCTGTGTCAAAGTTCTATGGATGGGTCTCTATGACAGGGATCATGAACTAGATTTTTTTTTTGAGCTGATGTTCGGGGGCCCCGGAACATAATTACAAATAATGTGTAGACTGCAAATTGACCGTAAGAAACCCAAAAATATATAATATTTAATTAAAGCGTAATAATTTCAAACCTTGTTTACAGTTGTATACAATCATGTCTCTCTATTATGAGTGTGAATACTTGGGAACAGATTTCCTAAATTAAAATCACTTGGAGCTGATTGTCTGGTGTTTTTACAGTCTTTTATGTCCAACAAGGAAAACTTGTTTTTGCTCAGAAAACTTGGAGGCCCAAATAAAACCACCCGCAGGCCAAATTCCTCCCGCAGGCTGCCTGTTGGGAAACCCTGCTCAATGGAATACACCACACACACTTTGGAACAAGGCCGGCAGCTGAGGTTGAGTTTGCTGAGATGTGTCTTTGACCTGCTGTGATTATTGCGAGAGAGCTTTGACACTGGCAGTACAGGAAGTTTGGCCCTTGGGGAGTCCAGCTCTGACTCTGAGAAAAATACTAAATATACATGAAAGACTAGCTCAGCTTCTGGATAGTGGTGAAGTGTGTGTGTGTGTGTGGGGGGGGGGGGGGGCTTGACATCAACGTTTTTTAGCCTCTAGACTGATGTTTTACTTGTCCAAAAGTCACTGGGACAGTTCTGGGATGACAGATCCAAAATTCATACATTCACTGCACATTTTTTTTTTTTAAAGCACAAAAAAAAGCAATGAGGCTAATGCAACAGATCAGACTGTTTAGATTAAAATGTTGATACAGTTTGATTTCTGCATATTATAAGCTCAACAGTGGGAATGTTCCAAAATACCATTAGCAGGAAAACATTGTTCTCTTGCTTTATTTTGTTTATTTTTTTATTCCACACCAGATACAAACATACACATGCGAACAACAATTTACAGATGCACACAATGACTAAATCTAATCTCCCCAGATCCGCATACTCACACCCCCATCCCTAGTGCCTGCATTATTGTTTGCGGCATGGCCTTAAATTGTACCAATTTGTTTTTCTTGGTCGCCCAAGTTATTTCAATAATATACCATTTGATTTTTCCATTGTGTTAATGATGGCGGATTGATTGATTTCCACGTTTTTTTGAATACGTCTTTTCAAGATAAATGATGAGAAGAGAATCATCCAGGCCATTGGGTATCTCACTACACCCCCATATGCATGTCTTGAAATATGCAGACATATGGACTAAAAGTAAGTTTACATTGTAAAACTTCTGACAACCAACTTTCTTGCTCTGCCAATGACTTTTGGACTTTATAACATTCCCAGAAAGCATGGATATTTGAGTCATTATTAGTTTTACACTTAAGACATGACTCTGCTTGTTGTGCTGTAGAATTTGTGAACTTTGTCTCTTGTATAATAAATTATATACATTAGTTTATATTAGATTAAGCATACATTTACGTTAACTGTAATTTCGTTAGTTATGCTCCAACAGTCCCTCCATCTTGTGCCAACATCAGTTCTTTTTATGTCTTGGTTCCAATACAAACATTGTTTCTGATGAGCAGTTTCATGTGACAGAGATGAAAAGTAAGAAAAGGGAGAGATATAAAGATGCATCAACTAGCATGGGTTACATATATGACTAGGATTATGCCTTATGCTGCTGGACATTAAAAAATAATTTGGTTTGAAAACCAATAGAATATGAGAAAAATGCTGGTTTCAATGGCATATTAAGATTTTATCAAATAATTCCCTCAACATTTCTAATTTAGTATTTTGGCTAGGCTAGGCTACTTTGGAACAAGGTAAGACATGCTTCATAAAATGTCCAGGTTTTAAACAATTAAGTTTATTGTTAAAGCGTTTCAAAATGCTGACCGCCTCTGCTCAGATTCAAGGTGGGTTATGTGCGGTTCTCAATAGGCACTGTCCTTAACTCTCCGGTCTTGTAACCATTATCTGAACAAACCGTGCCTTGTCGATAGAATCAAGCCTTTTAACATTAATGCTAATTGTCCGTTGTTATATTTGTCATACATGATTGGCGTTTAGCCTATATTTATGCTATTAAGTCTCATTAACTTTTGCCAAAAATGTCTGGCTCTTCCCTCATGTCAGCATTGGTTTAGTATGCATAACATCTCTACTTTGACATGTAGGCTTTTTTTATTTGAGTGGCCTAAATAAAATAAAAATTGATTTGAATATTATTTCAATGTTGGCCTCTGATTCAATTCTGATCTGAGTAATTGTTTGATTTTGTGATTATTTGTACTTTTTTTCTTGTCAAATCAATATTCTTCTTGTCAGCCAATTTTATTTTCTTGTCCCAGACAAGAGGACAAGCATTTATGTCGAGCCCTGGTGTGTGTGTATGTGTACGTGCACACGTTTCTGGGTATGTGTGTGTGTGTGTGTGTCTACGATACATATTGTCAGGGTTTGCTTTCTCAGTCAGTGGTGTCAGAACTACATTAGGGTTGGGCGGTATCCAGATTTCCATACTTTCATATCGTGCCTGTGCCATCCCAGGATATACAGTATTACTGGTAGTGCACACAAGGGGAGCCTTTTCTTTAAAAAACATTCAAAAGTAACTTGCCAGAATGCTAACAAAATGCTAACAAGTACTAAGGAATCCCCGTAGAAGATGCTAGTTAAATGCTAAGGAGCACATACATTTTTTTACTACTAAGACAGACAACCCAGCTCATAAAGTTATGCAAGTATCTCAAAACGCAGTTTGCAACATTCACAAAATAAATATTAGATAGTAGGGACTTTAATCCAGGAGGGGATTGTCTCTGCTGCAGTTACATTGAAGCTTGATCTTGCAAGCTAATGTGAGCAACTTAGCTAGCATTAGCAAGTTAGAAAAACCCAACTTGAGAGAATTTATTCGTCACATTAGATTTGGCACATTAGATAGTTCACTTAATAGCAGGCAAACATTAGTAGTGAATTTCATACAAGTGTAACTTGATCACCTCACTTAAGTTGCGCTGCAGATGTAGCTGACCTCAAGAAGCTCCCGTTTTGCTCGTTGTGCTTCTTTGTAAACAAACAACTGTTTTGGGACACTTTGCCTCAAACAACTGTTTTGGGACACAAGTACCCTTAAGCTTCATAATAAAAATTATGTGAGAGGCGAAATGATGATCTGCTTTATCTATTACCTAGTGCACAAGTTGACTGCAGGTATTTATTTATTTTTTAAACGTATGAATATTCCAATTTAGGTATATACACTACCGTTCAAAAGTTTGGGGCCACTTAGAAATGTTCTTGTTTTTGAAAGACATTTTTTGACTATTAAACTAACATCACAATGATCCGAAATACAGTGTCGCCATTGTTAATGTTGTAAATGACTATTGTAGCTGGAAAGGGCAGATTTCTAATGGAATATCTACATAGGCTTACAGAGGCCCATTATCAGCAACCGTCACTTCTGTGTTGCAATGGCACGTTGTGTTAGCTAATCCAAGTATATCATTTTAAAAGACTAATTGATCATTAGAAAACCCTTTTGCAATTAGCACAGCTGTTGTTCTGATTAAAGAAGCAATAAAACTGGCCTTCTTTAGACTAGTTGAGTATCTGGAGCGTCAGCATTTGTGGGTTCGATTACAGGCACAAAATGGCCAGAAACAAATAACTTTCTTCTGAGACTCGTCAGTCTATTCTTGTTCTGAGAAATGAAGGCTATTCCATGCGAGCAATTGCCAAGAAATTGAACAACGTTGTGTACTATTCCCTTCACAGAACAGCGCAATCTGTCTTTAACCAGAATAGAAAGAGGAGTGGGAGGCCCCGGTGCACAACTGAGCGAGAGGACAAGTACATTAGAGTGTCTAGTTTGAGAACCAGACGCCTCACAAGTCCTCAACTGGCAGCTTCATTAAATAGTACCCACAAAACACCAGTCTCAACATCAACAGTGAAGAGGTAACTCCAGGATGCTGGCCTTCTAGTACACAGGGAGAGGGCAGAGACTGTCTCACAGCATGGGGGATGGGATTATTTCTACACACTTCCTGATTCACTTTAGGTTACTTTGAGGATGAGGCCATGGTTTAGCACACACATCAGTTTCCTTAGTCCCAGGTGCTGCACAGATGCTCTGGAGCTGCTGACGTGGACAGACACACACACACACAAATACAAAAAAAGTCTTATGCACATGTGGTGAAAGTAGCTGACACATTTGATTTAACATTCAGTCTATGTGTTGCCCTGAAACATGTACAATTGAAATAGAGAGAATTTAATCTCATGTCATTTCCAAGAAATTATAAACTGGTGAAATGCTGTTACACCACATTCACAGCGTCTGTTTTTGTCCGGGACAACAGGTTGGCTAACTAACGCTAAGTCGGGACCTTGGTAAATTTAAAGCGGCAATATGTAACATTTGGTGTGACCTGACCAAATTCACATAGAAATGTGTGTTATAGATCTGTCATTCTCATTGAAAGCAAGTCTAGGAAGTGGGAGATATATTTTATGTGCGCTATTTCTATGCTTTCCTTTTTCAAGTTTTAATTTTGTGTCTTTTACTTTCGGTTTTGTACACCAGCTTCAAACAGCTGAAAATACGATATTTTTGGTTATAAAAATATATTTCACAGCGGTTTAGATTCTCGACACTATATTTGCTTGTTTCGTCACATAAACTGAAATAAAGCAAACTATTTCAATTTTAGCAACCAGGAAATGGCGGAGCATTTTAAGCAGTGAGTGAGTGAGTGATGACCATGAAAACATGCAAGACTGATGGCTATAGCTATGTTCCACAAATGTATTTTTCTGGCTTTATCTCTCTATTTGTGGTATTTTACCTGGCCTCTAATATTTTTTTTTACTTTGATCCATTCATGCAAGTGTTTCACAGGGACAAGTTTTTCACAGTCTTTCGCTTTGTGTGTTTGCTGAACTGCACTAGTTGGTAAGTGGTAGGGCAATCTTGCCCAAGCACAAATAGTCTCTGCGTCTGTGTACATTTTTCCTCCTTCAATTTTTATATTGTCAGTCAATAATTCAATATGATTTGAGGTCAGTCAAATGTGGCAAGAAAGGGATAAGGCAACATACATTTCACACATTTTTCCTTGGAGAGAAGAGAATACTCTCAATGAGTTTACAAAGAGAGAATATTCCTCTCCCAATATGATTCAGGGTTCTACTCTAACTTTTTCCACTGGTGGCACTGGCACATGATTTGGCCACACCAATTTTATAAAAAAAAAAAAATCATTGCTAATGACCTGGCCTGTGTCACATAAAGTTCCTGCATTCCATACAGAGCCCATGTGTTTGGATGCACTGTAACAGCAAAGAAAAGAGACTGTTAAAATTAAGCGCACATTTTGTTATTGCAGATTTCAAAGTGCCATGTGTTCTTTTCTGTGAAATTATCTTGAGGGCAGAATTTGATAAACGATACTTGATACCAAAATGATAACAAGGCAACAAAAGAAATGGTGATTCACCCAATTTTTCCAGGTTTTTGCTCTCATAATCACACTTTTTTGGTTGTTGTTGAAAAACAACCAAATTGGATGTTCTAAGTCTACAACAATGATTAAACCACATAATTTTTGAGGTCTGGGAAAAATCAGAAAACATGTTATTTTTTATGTAGTTACTCTTTAATTCAGGTGTGCACAAGCCAGACAGATGTGTTTGGCTAGCGGTGTTTCTGTAGCGCACCTGTGATGGAGTTTTCACAACAAATGGCAACAGGATGCTGCAAATAATCATGATTCTGCCAGGTAGGCATAGGCTACTTTGTAGTTACCTTTTAATTGCCTATCCATCTACCCAGAGTACCCAGAGCATCGCTAATGACTACACTAAGTGGTAGACATGTAGGCCCTACGCGCACACTGTACACAACAGGGCTCGACATTCAGGTAGATTTGTCAGTGGCAACTGAAAGATACTGGCCCGAATGAAAGGAATACTGGCTCGCCGCCTGGGTCAAGATCTGACAGGAAAGTGAATGATGTTTGCATAGTTTCAGTAGCAGGTGATCCAGTCCTTGAGTCCCCCCATCAGCACACATTTTTGTTGTAGCCCAGGACAAAAAACATCTGATTGGTCATTGTGTACTGTTGGTGGTACTCGAGGACTGGAGTTGGGAATCACTGTTGTATGCAATAAAACACTGAAATGGTGCGGTTAGCTGTTATTTCCATTTTCAAGAGTGTAAGAATTGCATTCTAGTGATTAGTAACCGGAAGTCAGGCGAAGTGGTGTGAGCTTAATCCAACTCTAAATCTGAATGTGTGTTTCTGTGTGGAGTGTCAATCAGGATGTGGGGCCTGTAAAGCACTCTGCTCTCTAAAACATTTGTCAGTCATTAATGTCAGTCAGACTTTAATACAACCGTTTGTGTAGTATAGTACAGTGCGGTACTCAGGTGTGGTCCCTGTTTTGCCACTCACCGAAAACTGAGAGAGTAAAATAGAGAGAGAGATGAGGTAGAGATGGCCAGTCTCTCCTCTTTTATTCTCTCCTTCCCTTTGGTATTTCTCTCTGAGGAATGAGATATATTGAGACACAGCTAGGGCTTTTGCGGTGACCGTATTACCACTACATCGGCAGTCATGACCTCAGTAAAATTCCACATTATACAACGGTCACGGTAATCTCCTCTTATGTACTCTGGACATGCTTTGGTACTGTAGTACCCAACTTACTAATGACCGTCAAGTCCTAATGGCCTGGTACTCAGGGCGCTATTATTCCTCTAACATCAATGCAAATACAATCGAAAATCAAACACTTATCATCAAAACAGTATGTGCTTTTAAAACTCACCTCATTGTGATTGATCAATTTGGTGAAAGAAGTTCAACAACAGGTTGAAACTGAGTGTAAAACATGGTTGGTGTTTCAGAGCCTAACACAACAAAATGGACAGCGCTTTCTAAGGTGATGATGATTAATTAAAAACACCAATACACATATTAGAGCTTATGCATACGCTTAGGCCTATATACACAGGTGTATAAAATCGAGCACACAGCCATGCAATTTCCATAGACGAAAATTGGCAGTAGAATGGCCTTACAGAAGAGCTCTGTGACTTTCAACGTGGCACTGTCATAGGATGCCACCTTTCCAACAAGTCAGTTCATAAAATATCTGCCTGAGTCAACTTTAAGTGCTATTATTGTGAAGTGGAAAAGTCTAGGAGCAACAACGACTCAGCCGTGAAGTAGTAGGCCACACAAGCTCACAGAACGAGACCGCGAGTGCTGAAGCACATGGAGTTCCAAATTTTACTGAGGTCATGACTGCCGATGTAGTGGTAATACGGTCACCGCAAAAGCCCTAGCTGTGTCTCAATAGGTCCACAGATGATGCAATCTCAACCACACTGCACACTGCCCTAACCCATCTGAACAAGAGGAATACCTATGTGAGAATGCTGTTCATTGACGACAACTCAGCATTTAACACCATAGTACCCTCCAAACTCGTCATCAAGCTTGAGACCCTGGGTCTCGACCCCGCCCCGTGCAACTGGGTACTGGACTTACTGACGGGCTGCCCCCAGGTGGTGAGCGTAGGTAACAACATCTCCACCCAGCTGATCCTCAACACTGGGGTCCCACAAGGGTGCGTTCTGAGCCCACTCCAGTACTCCCTGTTCACCCACGACTGCGTGGCCATGCACGCCTCCAACTCAATCATCAAGTTTGCGGACGACACTACAGTGGTAGGCTTGATTACCAACAACGACGAGACGGCCTACAGAGAGGAGGTGAGGGCCCTCGGAGTGTGGTGTCAGGAAAATAACCTCACACTCAACGTCAACAAAACTAAGGAGATGATTGTGGACTTCAGGAAACAGTAGAGGGAGCATCCCCCCTATCCACATCGATAGGACAGTAGTGGAGAGGGAAGTGCGTTTTAATTTCCTCATCGTACACATTACGGACAAACTGAATTGGTCCACCCACACAGACAGCGTTGTGAAGAAGGCGCTGCAGCGCCTCTTCAACCTCAGGAGGCTGAAGAAATTTGGCTTGTCACCAAAAGCACTCACAAACTTCTACAGATGCATCTCTCCAGAAGTTCAGTGAGGATCTCTGAATGATCCAATGTTGACCTAAATGACTAATGATGATAAATACAATCCACCTGTGTGTAATCAAGTCTCCGTATAAATGCACCTGCACTGTGATAGTCTCAGAGGTCCGTTAAAAGCGCAGAGAGCATCATGAAGAACAAGGAACACACCAGGCAGGTCTGAGATACTGTTGTGAAGAAGTTTAAAGCCGGATTTGGATACAAAAAGATTTCCCAAGCTTTAAACATCCCAAGGAGCACTGTGCAAGCGATAATATTGAAATGGATAGGACAACAATCAGTCGTATATTGCACAAATCTGGCCTTTATGGAAGAGTGGCAAGAAGAAAGCCATTTCTTAAATATATCCATAAAAAGTGTTGTTTAAAGTTTGCCACAAGCCACCTGGGAGACACACCAAACATGTGGAAGAAGGTGCTCTGGTCAGATGAAACCAAAATTGAACTTTTTGGCAACAATGCAAAATATTATGTTTGGCGTAAAAGCAACACAGCTCATCACACTGAACACACCATCCCCACTGTCAAACATGGTGGTGGCAGCATCATGGTTTGGGCCTGCTTTTCTTCAGCAGGGACAGGGAAGATGGTTAAAAATGATGGGAAGATGGATGGAGCCAAATACAGGACCATTCTGGAAGAAAACCTGATGGAGTCTGCAAAAGACCTGAGACTGGGACGGATATTTGTCTTCCAACAAGACAATGATCCAAAACATATAGCAAAATCTACAATGGAATGGTTCAAAAATAAACATATCCAGGTGTTAGAATGGCCAAGTCAAAGTCCAGACCTGAATCCAATCGAGAATCTGTGGAAAGAACTGAAAACTGCTGTTCACAAATGCTCTCCATCCAACCTCACTGAGCTCGAGCTGTTTTGCAAGGAGGAATGGCTAAAAATTTCAGTCTCTCGGTGTGCAAAACTGATAGAGACATACCCCAAGCGACTTACAGCTGTAATCGCAGCAAAAGGTGGCGCTACAAAGTATTAACTTAAGGGGGCTGAATAATTTTGCACGCCCAATTTTTCAGTTTTTGATTTGTTAAAAAAGTTTGAATTATCCAATAAATGTCGTTCCACTTCATGATTGTGTCCCACTTGTTGTTGATTCTTCACAAAAAAATACAGTTTTATATCTTTATGTTTGAAGCCTGAAATGTGGCAAAAGGTCGCAAAGTTCAAGGGGGCCGAATACTTTCGCAAGGCACTGTACATCCTGAGCAACCAGTAAACATTCCCCCGTAACAATGCATCCATTTTGCTCTCATGTGTTACGGTGTTTGTTATAACCAATTTATTGATGTGATTTAGATAATGCTATACGTCAGACCCTATTGGTCACATGCATGAGATGCATAGAATACGGAATATTTTTCCTAAATAGATTAGGGATTTCGGTAACATAACTTTTCAATCAAAAATTGCTGTAATTATGTTGCAGCTTCAGCAACATGGACACTGCGATACACAATGTTGATGTTATGTGGTGGTCGCAGCAGCAGGGAGGAGATAGAGACAGCGGGTGCTAGTCACCCAGTCACTCGCTGTCTTTTTTTTAAAACACAGCACAGACCTGGCACAATCAAATCAATTGCGGTCAGATTCCCTCTAGTCATTTGTGTGTCTTAATTATTTCCTCAAACAGTTGGCTTAAAGCATCAGACAAGCTCAGTGCATATAGTTGATTTGATTCAAATACATAGGATGTGTCTATATATGGAAAAATGTACGTTTTAGAATTTCAACCAATCGATTGGTCGAAAGACCATACGACTCTTGGTCAAGCAAGATTTTCTTTAGTCAGGGACAGTCCTAACATGAAGCCAGAGTAAAGTGACTCGGTGTCAGGTTAGATAATAATAAGAGTCAAATAATAAAGAGTAGGAGCATATGATGAGTGTAAAAGTGTGTGAGTATATGTGTGTGTGCGTGTGTGTTTGTCTGGTGTCAGTAGGCGTATGTGTTTGTGTGGTGTCGGTATGCGTGTGTGTGCGTATGTAGTGTCTGTGTAGTTTGTATGTAGTGTGTATATACACAGTGAGCTCCAAAAGTATTGGGACAGTGACACATGTTTTGTTATTTTTGCTCTGTACTCCTGCACTTTAGATTTAAATTGATACAATGAGTACGTTTACATGCACACTAATAATTCGATATTTAACTAATTATGGCAGTAGGCAGATTATGCAATAAACAGAGTAAGGTGTTTACATGACTATCTTAATATGGCGTTAAAACACCGGCTTTTCTGAGCAATATTTCAAATTATTAGGACATTAAAATGCATTAATTGGCGTTCTAGAAGTGTATTTGATCTACGCATGTGCTAGCACCAGTTTAGCGAGCCTCCCTCTTTAGCTCAAGTGACGTGAGTTCGGAACAACTGAATGTATGCGTCTTAGAAGTAGTTTTCACGTGCAAACTTTAAACTTCATGTCCAAACTCAGAATTTAAATATGCTTCCCAAAAATAACATGTTCGCTGTGGTAGAACATTTATTTTGATTGCCGATTTTCTGCATTTATCAGAGTGCTATCAGGTAGCCTGATTTCAGATGTGTCCATGTAAACAGGATTATTAGGGGAATCGTTATTGAATTATTATAATAATCCACAATAATCACAATTTGTGTGCATGTAACCCTAGTCAATGACTATGAGGATAAAGTGCAGACTGTCAGCTTTAATTTGATGGTATTTTCATCCATAACCGTTTAGAAATTAGAGCCGTTTTTGTACATAGTCCCCCCATTTTCAGGGGGCCAAAAGTATCTAGACAAGTTCACGTATATATGTTTTAAAGTAGTCAAATGTTTAGTATTTGGTCCCATATTCCTAGCACACAATGATTACATCAAGCTTGTGACTCAACAAACTTATTGGATGCCTTTGCAGTTTGTTTTGGTTGTGTTTCAGATTATTTTGTGCACTTTTTGTGCCCTCTTCACGACTGTGTGGACCAAGTTAAGTCCTTAGTGATGTGGACGCCAACTTGAATCTCTCAATCCGCTTTACTGCAGCCCTGTCAGGGTAAATGCTCTCCCCTCTTTCTCCTGTAGTCCACGATCAGCTCCTTAGTCTTATTGACGTTGAGAGAGAGGTTGTTATCCTGGCACCGTACTGCTAAGTCTCTGACCTCCTCCTTGCAGGCTGTCTCATCGCCATTGGTGATCAGGACTACCACCGTTGTGTCGTCAGCAAACTTGATGATGGTGTTGGAGTCGTGCATGGCCACGCAGTCGTGGGTGACCAGGGAGAGCATCTTTTCCTATGGTCATTGTTATTGTCAGACTCGTGGCCTCACTAATGACTACTGTAAATCAGTAGTAAATCCATAGTGGTTGCCCGATGACATGGATTACCAATGTGACTTGTGAGTCAGTTGTCTACTTGTTATAAATCTCAATATTGTATGACAGTGGTTCCCAACTCCAGTCCTCGAGGACCCCCAACAGCACACATTTTTGTTGTAGCCCAGGACAAAAAACACCTGATTCTACTTATTGAGGGCCTGATGATTAGTTGCCAAGTTGAATCAGGTGTGCTTCACAACACAACCGGCAGCAGCACAACATGGTAGCAGCACAAACATGGTACAAACATTGTTAGGGACGGACAACAGAACGAAGGGAAAAAGGTACAGACAACATTACATCATACGAAGCAGACACAAGTGTCAGTATGACTGTCCATTATTGAGCCTTTCAATGTAGAGATGGAGACAAAACTGTACAGTTTGAGTGTTTGTTGCAGCTTATTCCAGTCGCTAGCTGCAGCAAACTGAAAAGTGGAGACGTTTTACAGAATGTGACTGGCAAACGGGTGTTGTATGTTTCGCTTTTAAAATAAAATCTGGGGAGGGGCTGAGTATAAGACTGTATCAGCTGCATATAAATGGATGAGAGAGCTTCCTACTACCGGCTTAATCCTGCTCTAAATCTGAATGTGTGTTTCTGTGTGTGGTGTCAAACAGGATGTGGGGCCTCTAACCTGCTCTGCTCTCTCAAAAAATTCTCAGTCATTAGCCAGCCTTTAAAACAACCTTTTGTGTGGTATTGTACAGTGTAGTACAGGGGTGTGGTCAGGGTTTCCTATTTTACCACTCACAAAAAACTTGAGCTTTTTGCATCACAACCCAGTGCAGCAATATTCTCCAGCTTATTATTACCCACATTTTCTATGGCCTTGGCATGTCATAGGTTGACCGTTTCAAATTTGAACATTTGGAAAATGTGTAAAATGCGGGCCCCACCACAAATGTTCAACCCTCGGCCCTCCCTCTTCTCTACTGAAGCTAAAGCTATTTTCCTATGAGACAAAGATGAGCTTTGTCAGTGTTATCCTAGTGTTTGGACTTCACTTCAACACAGCCAGGACATTTGGAAGTGAGAAATGTTGTCCACCAAAAGGTATCTGCCGCTTTTGATTTAAAAAATAGTGGTATAGTCAAGGACATGAATAAAAGAAGAAAACATCTTACTGAAGTGGCTCAACACAGACTCAGTTCTCTAAAGTGATATAACCATACAATGGGGTGGTTGTGTCCTCTACAATCTCTCCTACACATGATCTAAGCCTAAGGTAGCTGGAATTAAATGACAAGCTACAGTGTCCTGAGGGGAGGGAACCAAAGCACAGGATACAAAGAAAGCAATGAGACATGCCATAATCAATTTCAAAAATAATTTGTGACAAAATGCTGAATATTAAAGTTAGTTAATATCTTACATGATCATGTGAAATAAAATAACATCTGTCTCCTGTCTCCTCTCCCACCGTCTGTACCTCAGCCTGGAAAAATAGTCAAAGTAGGGAGGGAGACTTCATCTCTGTGTGTGTGTGTGTGTGTGTGTGTGAGTGAGTGAGTGAGTGAGTGAGTGAGAGAGAGAGAGCCACACATAACCAGCACAGGGGCAGGCTGCTTCCGTGTCTTGATCCGTGTATGTGAAGGCAGCTGAACTGCTCTTGGCCCTGCTGCTCATTCTCAGTGCCTCTCTGAACCAGAGGTCTGGCTGTCGCATTGCCCTCCAGTCGCAGTGCTTTGTGTGTAGTCTGTCCAGCTCAACTCTGTCTGTAGTCAGTGCCTCTATAGTGGGAGGTACTGTTTACAGGGCAGGGTCAGCTTCTGGGAAGGAGTCATCAAAACACTTTGTGCGTGAGGCTGCTCAAGACCAGTGCGTTTTCTGTGAGTACACTTCTTCTCTGCCTAGCCCTAGCCTAAGTGTTACTGTTTTGAGCAATGTTTTAGAGATCTTACAGGGGCATGGGAAACTCAGAGCATTGGAGGCTTTGAACAGGAAACTTTGAAGTCATTTGAGGCTTGAGAAAAGTTGTAGGAAACCGTTGAACTTGAAAATGTATGTTTGTTATGACCATATCCGTAAATCTGTTATAGAACAAATATCCACAGATCTTTTAACATTCCAACAGTAAAAAAATGTATCTGAAGTCACTGCTATAGTACTAATGTTGTTTGTCATAGTTCTCCAGCAGTACCTCTCCTTTGGACTCTAGGTTATTTAAAAGACTACATTATTTAAAGACTAAGGCAGCGGCTACTCTTCCTGGGGTCCAAAGAGAAAATGGAACACAACAAATAAAATACATAATATACATACCACTACATAATACAATTCAAATGCATAATACAAAATGTATAAAAATGTCTCTTCACAGTCCTTGTGATGCTGTAAGGTGTTCTTTTATCTGTTTTTTTTTATCTGGTTTTATTGCTAGCTTGAGCTACCTGGGGTAGCAGCGAGTTCCATGTAGTAATGGATCTATTTAATACTGTGTGTTTCCCAGCCCCTGTTGGACCTGGGGACTGTGAAGAGACCTCTGGTTGCATGTCTTGTGTTGTACGGATGAGTGTCTGCACTGTGTGCCAACTGTTTGAACAGACAGTTCAGTACCTTTAACATATCAACACTTGCACAAAGACCAATAGTGATGCGATCTGTCTCTCCTCAACTTTGAGCCAGGAGAGATTGACATGCATACCACTAACATTCGCCCTCCGTGTACATCTACACTACTGCTCAAAAGTTTGGGGTCACTTAGAAATGTCCTTGTTGTTGAAAGAAAAGCACATTTTTTGTCCATTAAAATAACATCAAATTGATCAGAAATACAGTGTAGACATTGTTAATGTTGTAAATGACTATTGTAGCTGGAAACAACTGATTTTATAAATGGAACATCTACATAGGTGTACAGAGGCCCATTTTCAGCAACCATCACTCCTGTGTTCCAATGGCACGTTGTGTTAGCTAATCCAAGTTGATCATTTTAAAAGGCTAATTGATCATTAGAAAACCCTTTTGCAATTATGTTAGCACAGGTGAAAGCGGTTGTTCTGATTAAAGAAGCAATAAAACTGGCCTTCTTTAGACTAGTTGAGTATCTGGAGCATCAGCATTTGTGGGTTCGATTACAGACTCAAAATGGCCAGAAACAAAGCACTTTCTCCTGAAACTCATCAGTCTATTATTGTTCTGAGAAATGAAGGCTATTTGTGTCAGTGCTGAGCATGTTGAGTGCCGCGTAGCGGAGCACATATCAGAGGATGTGATGAAGCAGTGCAATATTCAACCTAACATCCTTTCTGCAACCAACTGCCAAATTGAGACCAGCAAGGACTCAGGAGCCCCCTGCTCATGTTCTTACTGTGGCGGTGGATGATGCTAAGGGAATGAATCAGGTTCCTTCACACCAATGTTAGCTACAGTATGTTCAGCTAGCGTTAGGCTAATTGTGCACATCTGCTCCCTCAGACAAAGACAGAGACACTGAGCCTGGACTGGGTAGAGAGACAGTACTGGAAGCCCGCCCACATAACCTGTTTTACTATACCTTCTCTTTGAGATCAGCACACAGTTTATGGAGGGAGGTCTCCCACTGTTTGACATTATAGACTCTAAAACGTTTGAAGTTAAGCTTTTTGTAGACTTATTTCATAGGGTAACTTGCTTTTGAATGTGAGATCAGAAGTGTTGGTTTGATCGTTGTAACTCACTGAATGTGTGTTGTTAAAAGGATAGCCTAGCTATGTTATCCATACAGTTTGTTGTCTCCCCTTCAGGAGAAGGCAACTAGGTTCAGCCGTGGGACAATTTTTGGCGGAGCTGTTGGTTGGGGGGATAATAACTTGGACACTGCAATTTGAGCACAACTAAGCCCAAAAAAATATTGTAATTCTAAAATAACGATAATTCCATACCTTGATTACATGGAGACATGATCGCATGTCTCTTTAGTGAACAGATTTCCTAAATTAAACACATTTTCTGGTGAATTCATGGTGGGTTGTTCCACCCCAAAAGCACAAGAAAGGGGATTTCGACACCCACCATCTCAGATTGTTCTGAAATCGTTTATGTTGTTAGAAACAGATAAGATTAGCATTCCTGCATATTGTTTTGTTTAAGTACAATTTGATCTCTGAGAAATTAATCAAATTTATTGCACCCAAATTGGTCATTTTATGTACAGGATTCATATAATATTCAATAAATATAGAACCTAAGATCTAAATTGGACCAAACTTTTTTCGAACAATGACTTAGACATGAGGAATCCAAAGAAATGGTCAAAAGCCACCCACGGACCTCCCCCCACACACCACACCAATCCCACCCCAACAACAAGTATATAGAGTATATAGTATCAGTTGTCTATGTTTGACAAGTAGTATGGAGCTGCGGATTGGAGTATTGTTTCTTTATTCTATGTAATGTATTCCCAGTGAACTTGGTGATGTTTTTCCCCTGTTCAGTGAAATTAGTAATTGAAGTTGTTAGGTTTATGTCCCGTCCTACATCCTGATATTACCAAATGCTGACCACTAGATGGTGCTGTTCCAGCTATTGGGTGAACTATCCTTTTATCATAAAAAAATATATCACAGAATAGCAGGAACAGAACCAGTTAGTGGTCAGAACCTGGTAATATCAGGATGTAGGATAGGAGATAAACCTAACAACTTCAATGAATAAAACATCACCAAATTCCCTGAGAATACATTAGCCTACATTATGATGAAGAAACAATACTCCGAACCGCAGTTCCATACTAGTTGTCAGATATAGAGAACTGATACAGTTTACTTGCCTGTTGCTCATCCCTGAATTAGAGGATGTCTCAGAAGTGTTTCACTCACATCTTAATCCCAAACTGATAAGAAATGTTCGTTGGCACAAGCATTCCTTATCTAAACTCAGCAGCCTTTTGGAGTGTTGTTAGCCCAACAGATGTAGGATCTTAATTTGATCACACATGAACGTGTATTGTATTCAAGGTTAAAAAGCCTTCTAAAGTTTGTAATTTCCACTTTAAAATGTCAGACTTGATTTTCCCAAACAAAAAATGTATCAACTCCTACAAAAAATGTCTGTTAATTATAATCCACATAATATTTTACATTTCCTGTTGCTACAGGATTAGTTTCATGCTATATCAAACTTGCTCAAATTATGATCCTACGTATGTCTAAGTATTGCAACAGAAAACCCCATCAGATCTCTGTATTTGTAATGTCTTTACATCGCCTAGATGTCATAGCCAATGTAATTAGGGAAGAACAACCCAATAGTTAGGGCAGTGGCTTTGGTAACTATAAATCATATTGTACTTTTTAATTTGTGGGTATGCTGCTGACCAAATGCCATATTTAGCCTAGCTTTCCCATAAACCCATTTAGCTACATTACTCATATTTCCTGAGAAATATTGTATGTTTTCTGAAAATGTTTGAAGCAAAATGAGGGAAAACCACTGTCATCAGGAAGACTATTACGTTTTGTAAAATGCCTCTTGCTCTCTCTCGCTATCGCTCTTTATCTCTCCCTCTCGATCTCTTTATATAACATTGGGTTTGTTGAAATTAGGTCATTTTGATGTCGGACACACTCCCAGTGTAGTAGGCCTAATTGTCCTTCTGTCTCTGCTGAGGAACAATAAAGGTTGTCTTTACATAGCTGTGTCCCGGCAGTAGGAAAACTAAAACTAAACGCTACTATGAAGGTGGAAACAAATTAGGCCCATGTGTCTGTCAGGGTACTACAGAGACAAGGTCAGTGTTTTCATAGGGAGTTTTACACATAGTGGAGTACTTTTAAAACATCTTAGCTGATAAGTCTTTCTCTGTAAAGATAGGCTAACTCGTTGTGACTATTCAATAGACATTACCTCAGTGTTTGCTTCCTCAATTTCTGCCATTTCTCAATTTCACCTTTTCACATTTAAAAGCAGCTCTTTGCTATTCCTCAATTTGGTCTCACTTCCTCATCTTGGAGTTCCGAACATGTTCTAGAAACATTGAACATGTTTTACTAACCTGGATATGATTTATACATGTGACAATGGTTAGGCCTATCTAGCTGAGGTACATTACCAGACTTGTCTGTGAAAAGGCCAGTGAGGATGGATGATATTGGGCCCTACAGCAACATCATATGACGGGCCACACACCACACACACACAGACACACACACACGCACAGTGCACAGATAATCAGATAAGGCTGTAAGGACCTGCAGGCGTTCTCTAATTACAATTCAATGTTATAAAAAGGTAGCAGTGGGAACTTTTCTAAGGAGACAACCACCTTCTATCAATCAACAGACCTGGGTTCAAAGGATTCAAATAGTATTTGAGGTCTATGAAAAACTTTAGGTGCACATGATTTAACTTTCCCTGCGTAATGGAACTAAGGGAAAAGTACCAAAAGTGCAAACCCCCGCCCACCTGGAACTCGAGACCAGCTCAAACTATTTGAAAGATTTAAAATACCATTTGAACTCAGATCTGGGTAGATGGTTTTGCTGTGAAGCCAGCTTGTTTAATTCCTGCTCAGGCTGCCTGTCATTATACACCCCTGGAGGTTGTGAGAAAGACTGGGCTAAAATAGGATGTGGGCTGCTTGTACAATGTCACGTTAAATGTGCTAAATGCCTTGCAGCGTTAGAGGTAGACTAATTGTTAATGTTTGAAGAACACATCCATCCAGCAATTTATTTATATTATCCAGCTATTTTGTTCATTGTAGGGTTTAAGTACCTTGGAGAACCACTCAATTTGAATCTAAATGGGACTTCTTGCAATGTAAATGTTAACTTGAGGTCTATACTGTGTGCTGCAGTAAGTAAACGCTGAGGGAAATGCTGCAAGAATTATAATAATTTAGATCAGAGAGTGGGGGAAGGGGATGTCTGCACTCAGCCGACCCCTTTTATTGATGGAGGACACCAGTGTTGGGTATCTCTGTTCACAGGCACTCTCACTCTAACATTGTGTGAGTGTGTTATGCGTGCGTGTTAGTCAGTAATGATTGGGATACACTTCCCTGAGACCTCACCTCCCCACCTTGGTTCAAATCAATGAGTCAGTTCCACAGCGAACAGTGGTACAGGTCATTACAGTAAAGAGTGGGGCGCCCCCTATTGGATGGGCACGGGTGGGGGGTGCTCCCTACCCAGCCGTGGACCCCTTGCTACCCCTAATGGCATTACAAACCATTTTTAAAATGTGCTCCTGGTAATCTGTTCCAATCACCATGTGCATGGCTGTGCATTTGCAGTATGTTTCAATGTGCATTTACCATCACGAATTTATCATGCACAAAAATACTGCAGAAATGCAAAATTGACTGGCCTGATGAACTCGGGATGGTCGGGCAGTGATAGTGGTTCCTCTCCATCGCTCGTTGGTGTTGATTTCAGAATGTCATTTTGGTATCTCACTGTTTAAACATATTGACATTCTGACACCAAACTGATGCAAACTGACACCACATCCACTTTTTCGAACTCGTTTAGAAGCAAACTATCGCATATTTCAGAGCAGGCCCAAAATTCACAGTGCCTTCTGTTCAAACCATAATAAAACCATAAAACACGTAGTTACGTTCTAGCTGCAGGTCCAGTTCTGACATTATATGTAGGCCTAGCTGAGGCGACCCCGAATCCCAAGTTTCGTCTCGATAGGTCATTCGGTGCCCGAGCTTAATTGGTGCTGAAAATCCACTTTTTTCCATGCCTTGCTACGGAGTCCTTGAATGAGCTATCGGACAGAAACATTGGGGTCCGTCTTTATGGGCCGAGCCGGTTTCAATGGACCTAGTCTTGCGACTCTGGGACTAAATGTCGTCATTTTCGTAATGGTCAAAATGAATTGAAGTCATTGCAAATGTACAAGGCTGTTTGTCCGTCAAGGAACCTTCTAGAGCCACATAACTCACCACGCACTATCGACCTGAGCTGTAGAACATGTTTCTAAAGTTTCAGACCTCTAGGTCTTTAATAGTTTGAACAAAGGTAACTATTGCAGGCTCTGTCTGTCTCTACGCACCACACTCTGTCCCTCCGTCCAAGCTGTGTGTGTGTGTGTGAGTTTTTCTTGGAAATTTTATGGGAGACATGACTGATTTACAGTTCATGAGGGTTGCCAAATCGCACATATGAAGTTTTGGAAAGATCTGACCCTTCGAAACAGCCCCTATGACACCAATTATGGCACTTCCGGTTGGCACAGGAAGCTAAAAGTAAACACATATCCTCGTTGGGGTATGCTTTTCCAGAATCCTGAGTTTAGTCTTTACGTTAAGAACTGAATGATTTACACGGGGTTGAATGCACTATTTCTATCAAACATCAGGTTGAGTGTGGAAAAACACTTTTAGGGTGATTTTACCCACTTCCGGTTGCTTCAGGAAGCTCAGAATCAACACAGGAAGACCTCATATTGGCCTGATGGATTGTCATCGAACACAGGTTCATTAGGCATTATTAACCCACATAGGCTCTAGGTTGAATTTAGGGGAGCAGGCAATGTATTCCTATAAGGAGAGATGTCATTGTAATCTGTGAGATCAAAAAACCCTGATTTACTGTTAAGGGTTAATGCCACACGGTCAAGGTTGGGCTTGCACAGATCGGGAGGACCTCAGGAACGTACCTGAGGTCGAATTGTGCTTCTCACCCTAACGGTTCTCTCACTGTCATCCAAAAGCAAATTAAATTTAGGGCCAGGCTTAATTTTGGGCCTACTTTTTTCACGGTCGATGCACTCAGAGCGAGCTACGGTCAAGCGGGGCATCTCATTGAACTCGGCACAGCCTTGAGAATATGGTAATGCCATTGCAGGCTCTGTGTGTCTTTAAGCACCGCCCTTTGTCACTCCATCCGTGTGTGTGTGTGTGTGTGTGTGTGTGTGAGAGCTTTACTTTGACATCTGTTGGGAAAAATGACTGATTTACGGTTCATGAGGGTTGCTTAATCACACATATGAAGTTTTAACAATATCTGACCTTTCTAACCCGTCAAAACAGCACCTATGACACCATTTTAAGGCACTTCCGCTTGACACAGGAAGCTATAAGTAAACACATATCTTGATTGGGGTAGGCTCTTACAGAGTTTTAAGTCTATACGTTAAGAACTGACTGATTTACACAGCGTTGAATGCACTATTTCTCACAAACTGCAGGTTGGGTATGGCAAAACACTTTAGGGTGATTTTAATGACTTCCGGTTGCTTCAGGAAGCTTAGAATCAACACAGGTGGACCTCATAGTGGCCTGATGGATTGTCATGGAAGACAGGTTCATAAGACATTCATAACCTACATAGGCTTCAGGTTGAATTTAGGGGTGCAGGCAATGTATTCCGATGGGGAGAGAAGTCATTGAAAACTGTTTGATGTAAACACCTTCTTTTAACTGTTAAGGGTTAATGCCACATGGTCAAGGTTAGGCTTGCACAGATCGGGAGGACCTCAGGAATGTTCCTGAGGTCTCATTGTGCTTCTCACCCTAACTGTTCTCCCGCTGTCACCCAAAAGCACCTGCAATTTAGGGCCAGGCTTCATTATGAGCTCAGGCCGAGCAAGCTACGGTCTAGCGGGGCATCTCGTTGAACTCGGTGTAACAGTATAGGTTCGCGCCCAACCAGGGACGCTCTGCACACGTCAACAGTCACCCTCGAAGCATCGTTACCCATCGCTGTATGTGTGAGAGAGAGAGCTTTTCTTTGACATCTGTTGGGAGAAATTACTGATTTACAGTTCATGAGGGTTGCCTAATAACACATATGAAGTTTTGAAAAGATCAGACCTTTTTAACCCTTCGAAACAGCACCTATGACACCGTTTTAAGGCACTTCCGGTTTACACAGGAAGCTGAAAGTGAACACATATCCTACTTGGGGTAGGCACTTATAGAATATGGAGTTAAGTCTTTATGTTAAGAACTGACTTATTTGCAGAGGGTTGAATGAGTGTGTGTTATTTCAGAAAATCACAGAAATCTCGCATAGCTTGGAAACACAATTCAAATAGATTCGTCTGAACACGCTGAAACTGGATTTGTAACTTTTTACATTGTATGATTTCTCTTAAATTACGATAGATAAATGGCTGATTCTTTTTTTATTGACACCATAGGTTCATTTACTTTGACGTGAAGCGTCAACTTTTTGACCTTTAATCCCAGAAAAATGACCATAACTCAAAAACCGTTGAGGCCTAGAAGCCATCTTGTTCGGGGCCAACTGCACATTATGCCAAACCTATGCTCACCAAGTTTCGTCTTCGAAATCTTTTCCGTTTAGGAGATAAGGCCACGTTGTGATTGGTGATGTTTTGTGCATTTGCAATAGGATTCCATTCGCCCTCTTGTGGGATTTACCGGGAGAGCGGAATTGTTTTTTTGTTTTTTTTATAATTATGAAACGGAAACCGAATGTCCGAGAGAGTTTGTTTGATGACTTCCTGGAAGATCCGGCCCTGCTGCACGGCCCGACGCCGTCCGTGAATTTTAGAAACTTTGTCAGACGTCTAGTAAGGGAACGTACATTTGCAATGTGGACTTTCTCACTAACCATATGGTGAATGTCAAAATGTTCTCCTAAGGTATGTCCGGGATGGTATTGTGTAATTTACTTTTTTTTGTGCTTCAAAATTAGATGTTATATGATTGAATTCCAATTTGCGTATTCCCCTGGTTAAGTGAATCCAGACCACCTACCACCAACTAGTGTGCTGTGATCTGGGTGTGTTGTGTTACATTTGATTTCCCAGTCCCAGTGGTGTCGAAGGATATCTGATTGGAGGATATCTGACAGGAGGCTGTGTTTTCTCAGTTCTGTAACAGGAAGTGTCCTGACCAGCGGGGGGCTGATCGTCTCACTTCCTTGGCTGCCCTCTCACTCTGCTCAGACTACCTAATGTTGACTTGTGTCTTGTATGTCTTAGCACAGGCTGTTATGCCATCAGTTGCAGCACCATATCCTCTAACCACCCCTTCACTCTGGACTCTCTCTTGTCTCAGATACATAGGCCCTTTCTCTTTACAACTATACCAAATGTACCCAAGGTCTACTTGATTAGATGTAGCACTCTTTTCCTGTACATATTGTCCTGCACATTATTTTGATGTGGATCTGGAATACTATGTCTACTACTGAGGGCCATGTTTAATAGTTTTTATTGAAATAGGCTAAATAGAGTAAACCCGTACTGAAATGATTTAATTTAAACCAGCAGAGGTCATAATGACTGAAGCATTTTTGTCATACCCATGTATCCATAATAATATGTATACCCTGTTCTCTCTCTCTCTCTCTCTCTCGTAGGCTGCAGGTATAGCAGACAGAGCCATGCTGAAAGGGGGTTCCGCCAAGGTGGGGCTACCCAAGCCAGGGCTTCAAGAGAGGGCCAAGCAAGTCTCCCTCACCACTTCCACCACAGCTACAGGCATCAAGACATCCAGGTCCTCCAACACCCTGGCCACAGACCTGCGCCTCAGCAGGGTGAGTTATACCAGACAGGAGAGTAACTTCACACCACTGAACACACCCAACATCTCCTTAATGAATGGTGGGAGGTTGGAAGTGGGACAGGTAGGAGGGAGATGGGGCAAGTTACCACCCCTTTACTTTGTCTAAGAGCCACTCTGTTCATTTAGATACTTGATAATGTTCAATTGCATTAATCTACCTCTGCATCTCCTGCAGACACTCTGACCTCGGTTGGGTGTCACAAAGCATAGACTAACAACATATCACACTATAGTACAGTACGAGTGCTATTACAATTTCATACTAGTAGATTGAGTAGTTTACTAGTAGTTTTCCAATTGGTAAGGTAATCTGTGGTTTCCTAATCCGTGACTGTGTCAAGCCTGCTCCCGCTTCTCCTCTATGGCGCTCGAGGGCACCAGGCAGCCCATCCTTACGCACACCTATCATCTTCACTCATGCTGCCAAACATACCCTCGTAAAACTGACCATCCTACCGATCCTTGGCTTCGGCGATGTCATCTATAAAATAGCCTCCAACACTTTACTCAGCAAACTGGATGTAGTCTATCACAGTGCCATCCATTTTGTCACCAAAGCCCCATATACTACCCACCACTGCGACCTGTACGCTCTCGTTTGCTGGCCCTCGCTTCATACTCGTCGCCAAACCCACTGGCTACAGGTTGTCTACAAGTCTCTGCTAGGTAAAGCCCCGCCTTATCTCAGCTCGCTGGTCACCATAGCAGCACCCACTCGTAGCACACGCTCCAGCAGGTATATCTCACTGGTCACCCCCAAAGCCAATTCCTCCTTTGGTCGCCTTTTCTTCCAGTTCTCTGCTGCCACTGACTGGAACAAACTGCAAAAATCACTGAAGCTGGAGATTCCCATCTCCCTCACTAGCATTAAGAACCAGCTGTCAGAGCAGCTCACAGATCACTGCACCTGTTCATAGCCCATCTGTATACAGCCCATCTATCTACCTCATTCCCATACTGTATTTATTTATTTAGCTCCTTTTGCACCACAGTATCTCTACTTGCACATCCATCCATTCCAGTGTTTAATTGCCGTATTGTAATTACTTCGCCACCATGGCCTATTTATTGCCTTAACTCCCTTATTTGACCTTATTTGCACTCACTGTATATAGACTTTGTTTTATTTTTTTTCTACTGTATTATTGATTGTATGTTTTGTTCATTCCATGTGCAACTCTGTGTTGTCGTATGTGTCGAACTGCTATGCTTTATCTTGGCCAGGTCGCAGTTGCAAATGAGAACTTGTTCTCAACTAGCTTACCTGGTTAAATAAAGGTTAAATAAAAAATTGTTAATTGCATCAGCGCTTCATGGGACTCACCTGGAGTCTATTACTTTATTGATTGCCTCCTCTATATTTGTCACTTCCTCAGTTTCTTTCCCGTGTCTACATTAGTGTCGTTTTGTTCCCCCGTCCAGACGCTGTTCTTGTTTTGTTATATGTCCTTTTGTCCATTAAATCTTCACTCCCTGTACTTACTTCTCGTCTCCCAGTGTCTGTCCTCACAGACTGTATGTTGTATGTGTGTCTAATAGCTGAAGAGAGCCAGTAGTGATGACACCCTGGCCAAGCCTGCCCTGGGGGCAGTAGCCACAGGCTCCCGAATGAAGAAGACTGTCACTACAGGGGCCATCTCTGACCTGGCTGACGCAAGACCTCGCAGCCTCTCAGGTAGGGGACCATAGACCATAGGGCTGGCAGTTAGCCAAGTGGTTAGAGTGTTGGGCCAGTAACCGAAATGTTGCTGGATCAAATCCCTGAGCTGCCAAGGAAAAAACTGTCGTTCTGCCCCTGAACAAGGCAGTTAACCTGCTGTTCCCAGGCCGTCATTGTAAATAAGAATTTGTTCTTAACTGACTTTAAAAATAGATCAGACCACACACACACAAGACTCATCATAATTGTTTATGGTTAAATTCAAATGTATTATTTATGCAATGTATTCATACTGAAATAACAACTTCACTTATCGCATTTTATCTTATCTACTACTACTACTACTTCTACTACTACTACAACAATGTAATTCAACATGGGTATAGTGCATTCACATTACTTCATTAGAAAAGAGCCACTGATTTTAGAACTCACACCCAAGCCTTTCTCTTCTCTTCTTGTATGAGTCTATCTAGGGTCTCTTTCACTGTCACTCTGTAAAAGAGAAACCTGTGCCTCACCTCCTTGTACAAGTCGACCAGGCGGCTCTGCTTCTGCTCAGGGAGGTGCTGGCTGTGCTCAAGGATCATAGCCATGTGTCTGTGGCACACAATTGGCCCAGCGTCATCTGGGTTAGGGGAGGGTTGGACCGGCAGGGATGTCCTTGTCCCATAGCGCATTAGCGACTCCTGTGGCGGGCCCGGCGCAGGGCATGCTGACAAGGTCGCCAGGTGTACGGTGTTTCCGCTGACACATTGGTGCAGCTGGCTTGGTTGGATTATGTTTCGGAGGACGCACGACTCTCGACCTTCGGCTCTCCCGAGTTCGTACGGGAGTTGCAGCAATGAGACAAGACTGTAACTTCCAATTGGATACCACGAAATTAGGGAGAAAAATGGCTAAAAAATAAAATAATTAAAACTGGATCAATCATAGCAAAAGCAAAAAAGTATTTAGTCAGCCACCAATTGTGAAAGTTCTCCCACTTAAAAAGATGAGAGGCCTGTAATTTTCATCATAGGTACACTTCAACTATGACAGACAAAATTAGGAGAAAGAAATCCAGAAAATCACATTGTAGGATTTTTAATGAATTTATTTGCAAATTATTGTGGAAAATAAGTATTTGCTCACCTACAAACAAGCAAGATTTCTGGCTCTCACAGACCTGTAACTTCTTCTTTAAGAGGCTCCTCTGTCCTCCACTACCTGTATTAATGGCACTTGTTTGAACTTGTTATCAGTATAAAAAACACCTGTCCACAACCTCAAACAGTCACACTCCAAACCCCACTATGGCCAAGACCAAAGAGCTATCAAAGGACACCAGAAACAAAATTGTAGACCTGCACCAGGCTGGGAAGACTGAATCTGCAATAGGTAAGCAGCTTGGTTTGAAGAAATCAACTGTGGGAGCAATTATTAGGAAATGGAAGACATACAAGACCACTGATAATCTCCCTCGATCTGGGGCTCCACACAAGATCTCACCCCGTGGGGTCAAAATGATCACAAGAACGGTGAGCAAAAATCCCAGAACCACACGGGGGGACCTAGTGAATGACCTGCAGAGAGCTGGGACCAAAGTAACAAAGCCTACCATCAGTAACACACTACACCGCAGGGACTCAAATCCTTCAGTGCCAGACGTGCCCCCCTGCTTAAGCCAGTACATGTCCAGGCCCGTCTGAAGTTTGCTAGAGAGCATTTGGATGATCCAGAAGAAGATTTGGAGAATGTCAGATGAAACCTAAATATAACTTTTTGGTAAAAACTCTACTCATCGTGTTTGGAGGACAAAGAATGCTGAGTTGCATCCAAAGAACACCATACCTACTGTGAAGCATGGGGGTGGAAACATCATGCTTTGGGGCTGTTTTTCTGCAAAGGGACCAGGACGACTGATCCATGTAAAGGAAAGAATGAATGGGGCCAGATTTTGAGTGAAAACCTACTTCCATCAGCAAGGGCATTGAAGATGAAACGTGGCTGGGTCTTTCAGCATGACAATGATCCCAAACACACCGCCCGGGCAACGAAGTAGTGTCTTCGTAAGAAGCATTTCAAGGTCCTGGAGTGGCCTAGCCAGTTTCCAGATCTCAACACCATAGAAAATCTTTGGAGGGAGTTGAAAGTCCATGTTGCCCAGCAACAGCCCCAAAACATCACTGCTCTAGAGGAGATCTGCATGGAGGAATGGGCCAAAATACCAGCAACAGTGTGTGAAAACCTTGTGAAGACTTACAGAAAACGTTTGACCTCTGTCATTGCCAACAAAGGGTATATAACAAAGTATTGAGATAAGTATTTGGTCAATAACAAAAGTTTATTTTCCACCATAATTTGCAAATAGATTCATTAAAAATCCTACAATGTGATTTTCTGGAATTTTTTCTTCTCATGTTGTCTGTCATAGTTGAAGTGTACCTATGATGAAAATTACAGGCCTCTCATCTTTTTAAGTGGGAGAACTTGCACAATTGGTGGCTGACTAAATACTTTTTTGCCCCACTGTAAGCTAGTTAGCATAGCTAGCATACAGAAATTGGTGATGTTGGTAAATCGTTTTAAACTGTAATGCAGTTGACTGGTGACGATGACATGAACATGTGTTGGATTTGACTTCCATACAAGCATTATACTCCGATTTCTACCTCAACAGTGTGAAGTACACGGAGACAGTGCATTCAGAAGGTATTCAGACCCCTTGACCTTTTGCACATTTTGTTACGTTACAGCCTTTTTCTAATATTAATTAAATTATTTTTTCCCCCTTATCAATCTAGCACAATACCCGATAATGAGGTTTGTACAAAATTGACCAAATGTATATAAAAACTGAAATATCACATTTACATAAGTATTCAGACCCTTTACTCAGTACTTTTTTGAAGCACCTATTACAGCGATTACGCTACAAACATGACATACCTTTATTTGGGGAGTTTCTCCCATTCTTCCCTGCAGATCCTCTCAAACTCTGTCAGGTTGGATGGGGAGCATCGCTGCACAGCTATTTTCAGGTTTCTCTCCAGAGATGTTTGATTAGGTTCAAGTCCGGGCTCTGGCTGGGTCACTCAAGAACATTCAGAGATTTGTCCCAAAGCCACTCCTGAGTTGTCTTGGCTGTGTGCCTAGGTTCATTGTCCTGTTGGAAGGTGAACCTTTGCCCCAGTCTGAGGTCCTGAGCACTCTGGAGCAGGATCTATCTTTCATTTGCTACGTTCATCTTTCCCTCGATCACAACTAGTCTCCCAGTCCCTGCTGCTGAAAAACATCGTCACAGCATGATGCTGCCACCACCATGCTTCACCGTAGGGTTGTGCCAGGTTTCCTCCAGACATGATCATTGGCATTCAGGCCAAAGAGTTCAATCTTGGTTTCATCAGACCAGAGAATCTTGTTTCTCATTGTCTGAGAGTCCTTTAGGTGCTTTTTGGCAAACTCCAAGCGGGCGTCATGTGCCTTTTACTGAGGAGTTGCTTCCGTCTGGCAAGGCTACCATAAAGGCCTGATTGGTGGAGTGCTGCAGAGATGGTTGTCCTTCTGGAAGTTTCTCACATCTCCACAGAGGAACTCTGGAGCTCTTTCAGAGTGACCATCGGGTTCTTGGTCACCTCCCTGACCAAGGCCACTTCTCCCCCCGATTGCTCAGCTTGGCTGGGCGGCCAGCTGTAGGAAGAGTTTTGGTGGTTCAAACTTCTTCCATTTAAAAATGATGGAGACCACTGTGTTCTTGGGGACCTTCAATGCTGCAGACATTTTTTGGTACCATTCCCCAGACCTGTGCCTTGACACAATCATGTCTCGGAGCTCTACAGACAATTATTTTGACCTCATGGCTTTGTTTTTGCTAGACATGCACTGTCAACTGTGGGACCTTATATAGACAGGTGTGTGCCTTTCCAAATCATGTCCAATCAATTGAATTTACCACAGGTGGACTCCAATCAATTTGTAGAAACATCTCAAGGATGATCAATGGGAACAGGATGCACCTGAGCTCAGTTTCGAGTCTCATAGCAAAGGGTCTGAATACTTATGTAAATAAAGTATTTCTGTTTTTTATTTGTAATAAATTAGCAACATTTTCTAAACCTGTTTTCGCTTTGTCATTACATGGTATTGTGTATTTAATACATTTTAGAATAAGGCTAAAACATAACAACATGTGGGAAAAGGGAAGGTGTCTGAATAGTTTCTGAATGCACTGTAAACAATAGCCTAAATGTAGGGTACTTTTCCTGGGGAGCAATGAGGAGATTTGAGATCTTTCCCCCATGGCCCTTTTCCCCACGAGTTTCCATGGCATTTCCATTGTTTTGGTCGAGTTCGATTTACCTCTTTACCCCATCTATTGTTGATATTGCACCACACACACTCACAATCACAGTTCCCTTTTACTTCCTCTTTTATTGTTAACCTTATAAAACAATTTTCCACCTGAAAATAACATTTCAACTCTGGGTCCTTCCTACAAAGAGTAAATGAATGGCCAAGTATCAATAATATTCTGATATATCACTGCTTCCTATCAAATATTGTCGTTGGCTTCTTATATGCTCAGTCGCCTGTCTGTGTGAAATAATCAAACACAGTGCGGTGACGTACAGGTCAAAAGTTTGGACACTCATTCAAGGGTTTTTCTTTATTGTTACTATTTTCTGCATTGTAAGGATCAATAGTGAAGACGTTAAAACTATGAAATAACACATATGGAATTATGTAGTAACCAAAAAAGTGTTAAACAAATCAAAACAGATTTTAGATTCTTCAAAGTAGCTACCCTTTGACTTGATGACAGCTTTGCACACTCTTGGCATCCTCTCAACCAGCTTCACCTGGAATGTTTTTCCATCAGTATTGAAGCAGTTCCCACATATGCTGAGCACTTATTGGCTGCTTTTCCTTCACTCTGCAGTCCAACTCATCAACCATCTCAATTGGGTTAAGGTTGGGTGATTGTGGAGACCAGGTCATCTGATGCAGAACTCCATCACTCTCCTTGATCAAATAGCCTTTACACAGTCTGGAGGTGTGTTGGGTCATTGTCCTGTTGAAAAACAAATGATAGTCCCACTAAGCGCAAACCAGATGGGATGGCGTATCGCTGCAGAATGCTGTGGTAGCCAAGCTGGTTAAGTGTGCCTTGAATTCTAGATAAATCAATGACAGTGTCACAAGCAAAATACCCTAACACCATCACACCTCCTACTCAATGCTTCACGGTGGGAAACACACATGCGGAGATCATCTGATCACCTACTCTGCATCTCCCAAAGACCCAGCGGCTGGAACCAAAACTCAAATTTGGACACATCAGACCAAAGGACAGATTTCTACCGGTCTAATGTCCATTGCTTGTGTTTCTTGGCCCATGCAAGTCTCTTCTTCTTATATGTGTCCTTTAGTAGTGGTTTCTTTGCAGCAATTCGATCATGAAGGCCGGATTCACACAGTCTCCTCTGAACAGTTGATGTTGAGATGTTTCTGTTACTTGAACTCTGTGAAGCATTTATTTGGGCTGCAATTTCTAAGGATGGTAACTCTAATGGACTGATCTTCTGCAGCAGAGGTAACTCTGGGTCTTCTTTTCCAAGGCGGTCCTCATGAGAGCCAGTTTCATCATAGCGCTTGATGGTTTTTCTGACTGCACTTGAAGAGACTTTCAAAGTTCTTAATGTTACGCATTGACTGACCTTCATGTCTTAAAGTAATGATGGACTGTCGTTCCTCTTTGCTTATTTGAACTGTTCTTGCCATAATATGGACTTGGTCTTTTACCAAATAGGGTTATCTTGTATATACCAACCCTACCTTGTCACAACACAATTGATTGGCTGAAACGCATTAAGTAGGAAAGAAATTCCACAAATTAACTTTTAACAAGGCACACCTGTTAATTGAAATGCATTCCAGGTGAAGCTGGTTGAGAGAATGCTAAGAGTGTGCAAAGTTGTTGTCATCAAGGCAAATGGTGGCTACTTTGAAGAATCTCAAATATTAAATATATTTTGATTTGTTTAACACTTCTTTGGTTATGTATTATTTCATAGTTTTGATGTCTTCACTATTATTCTACAATATAGAAAATAGTAAAAGTAAAGAAAAACCCTTGAATGAGTAGGTGTGTCCAAACGTTTGACTGGTACTGTAAGTATTCAAATCAAATTAAATGTATTTATATAGCCCTTCTTACATCAGCTGATATCTCAAAGTGCTGTACACAAACCCAGCCCAAAGCCCCAAACAGCAAGCAATGCAGGTGTAGAAGCACGGTGGCTAGGGAAAACTCCCTAGAAAGGCAAAAACCTAGGAAGAAACCTAGAGAGGAACCAGGCTATGAGGGGTGGCAAGTCCTCTTCTGGCTGTGCCGGGTGGAGATTATAACAAAACATGGCCAAGATGTTCAAATGTTCATAAATGACCAGCATGGTCAAATAATAATAATCACAGTAGTTGTCAAGGGTGCAGCAAGTCAGCACCTCAGGAGTAAATGTCAGTTGGCTTTTCATAGCCGATCATTAAGAGTATCTCTACCGCTCCTGCTGTCTCTAGAGAGTTGAAAACAGCAGGTCTGGGACAGGTAGCACGTCCGGTGAACAGGTCAGGGTTCCATAGCCGCAGGCAGAACAGTTGAAACTGGAGCAGCAGCACGGCCAGGTGGACTGGGGACAGCAAGGAGTCATCATGCCAGGTAGTCCTGAGGCATGGTACTAGGGCTCAGGTCCTCCGAGAGAGAGAAAGAACGAAAGAAAGAGAGAATTAGAGAGAGCATACTTAAATTCACACAGGACACCAGGTAAGACAGGAGAAGTACTCCAGATATAACAAACTGACCCTAGCCCCCCGACACATAAACTACTGCAGCATAAATACTGGAGGCCGAGACAGGAGGGGTCAGGAGACACTGTTCACACTGGAGACCTGATTCACACCTGAGTCAATGCTTTGTTGAAATACCTTAGGCAGCGATTACAGCTGTAAATCTTTCTGGGTGAGTCTCTAAGAGTTTTCCACACCTGGATGGTGCAATATTTGCCCATCAAAATTCTTCAAGGTTGTTGATGATTGCTAGAAAACCATATTCAGTTCTTGACATAGATTTTCAAGTAGATTAGGGTCAAAACTGTAACTCGGCCACTCAGGAACATTCACTGTCTTCTTGTTAAGCAACCCCAGTGCAGATTTGGCTTTGTGTTTTAGGTTATTGTCCTGCTGAAAGGTGAATTAATTTCCCAGTGTCTGCTGGAAAGCAGACTGACTGAACCAAGTTTTCCTCTAGGATTTAGCCTGTGCTTAGCTCCATTCCGTTTATTTTTTTCCTGAAAAACTCCCTAGTCCTTAACAATTGCAAGCATGCCCATAACATGATGCAGCCACCACTATGCTTGACAATATGGAGAGTGGTACTCGTGTTTTATTTGCCCCAAACGTAACACTTTGTATTCAGGACATAAAGTTAATTGCTTTGCCATTTTTTTTGCAGTATTACATTACTGCTGCCTTGTTGCAAACAGGATGCATGTTTTGGAATATTTTTATTCTGTAAAGGCTTCCTTTTCCCTCTGTCAATTAGGTTAGTATTGTGGAGTAACTACAATGTTGTTAATCTATCCTCTGTTTTCTCCTATCACAGCCATTAAAAACTCTGTAACTGTTTGGCCTCAAGTCACCATTGGCCTCATGGTGAAAACCCTGTGCGGTTTCCTTCCTCTCCAGCAACTGACGCCTGTATCTTTGTAGTGACTGTATGTATTTACACACCATCTAAAGTGTAATTAATAACTTCACCATGCTCAAAGGAAATATTCCATTTCTGCTTTTTAGATTTTTTGTAATAGGTGCCCTTCTTTGCGAGGCATTAGAAAACCTGGTCTTTGGGGTTGAATCAGTGTTTGAAATTCACTACTCGACTGACGGACCTTACTATAACAATACAGGGCGAAACCCAGATGCAGACACGGGAGGCAGATGGTTTGAGTCTCTGATATGTATTATAATCCAAGGGGCTGGCAAGAGACAGGTCATAGACAGGCGACAGATTAGAAACCAGGTCAGAGTTCAGGAGGTACAGAGTGACAGGCAGGCAAAATGGTCAGGCAGGCGGGCTCAGAATCAGGTCAGGCAAGGGTCAAAACTGGGAGGACTAGAAAAACAGAGATAAGGAAAAAGCAGGCGCACAGAAAAACACGCTGGTTGATTTGACAAGACGAACTGGCAACAGACAAACAGAGAACACAGGAATAAATTCCCAGTGACTAATGGGGAAAACAGGTAACACCTGAAGATGGGTGGAGACAATCATAAAGGAAGGTGAAAAAGATCAGGGCGTGACACTTACAGATAATTGTATATGTGGGGTACAGAGATGAGGTAGCCATTCAAAAATAATTTTAAACACTATTATTGTACACAGAGTGAGTCCATGCAACTTATGTGACTTCTTAAGCACATTTGTACTCCTGACCTTATTTAGGCTTGCCATAACAAAGGGGTTGAATACTTATTCACTCAAGACATTTCAGCTTTTCATTTTTAAGTCATTTGTAAAATTAAAACATAATTACACTTTGACATTATGGAGTATTGTGTGTAGGCTACTGAAAAAAAATCTACATTTAAACCATTTTAAATTCAGGCTGTAACACTAAAAAATGGGGAAAAGATCAAGGGGTGTGAATACTTTCTGAGGGTATCAGGTTATAGGGTGAAATGTCCCCTGATGGACACTAGAGGGCCATAGATCATCACTCTGATTTGCCTAACTGCTCAAGGTCCAGAAAACAAGCCTCCACTTTCCCCAAAATCCCCTCTTTATTTTCCATAACTGTTCTGTGTCTTGCTGGCCTGTTGGGATGCAGGTAGTTGTCTTATGACTCTTAATGTTTCTGGGACAAAACCTGACACAGTGAGTGGACATTCTTATCGTCTGCCCCTCTAACAACCCCTGATTAGCTCTCTGAACTGTGGTCATTTGTTCTGTCATGATACTGTGTGTGTGTGTGTGTGTGTGTGTGTGTGTGTGTGTGTGTGTGTGTGTGTGTGTGTGTGTGTGTGTGTGTGTGTGTGTGTGTGTGTGTGTGTGTGTGTGTGTGTGTTAGGGATTGTCAGTCAGTCACATGGGTGAAAATGAGGCGCTGGAACAAAAGAACACCCAGTGCTCAGTGTGTTTGAACCTCAACAACAACCTCAGCAAATTAACCCGATACTCTGTCATTGTGACAGTATAATACTGTAACTGTATCACACTTTCACCCACAGGACACATACTGGACACATCAATCATGAAGGTAGATCTCTCAATTACAGCAGTCATCCATTTTAGGCTGCATTTTCTAAACATTTCGGCTATTTTACTTTGCTCAGACTTTTGTTCATCACACAGTTAAACCAGGCTCCACTCCTCTAATTAATTTGTGTGAATAACAAACTAAACACTTAGGCCTAGCTGTTATATAAACCCTGTCTGTGTTTTGACTGAACTAAGCACAAGGTCTTTGAAAGTAGAATTAAAAAGTGGAATGTTTGATTGTTTACAGGGTCCCAGTCTGAAGTATGTTGTTGCTGCTGATGCTGCGTCAGAGGAGGTTACTTCTTTATACAGCCTGCTGTTGTTTAGTCTGCTGCCTGTCTGTCTTTGCTGCTGTTTTTGCTTGGCTGGCTGCTCATTTCAACAGAAAATGTGTAGGTGCATGTGTGCATGTGCTGTGCCTACCCTCCAGTGTGGGTGTGGCTGGCCAGGCAGAGCATAACTGAATTAACTGAGCAATATTTAGTCTTACAATGTGGAGGAATGCTGTGCTATTTCATGGGTTTGGCAGCATTGTGTGTGAATACCACTGAATAGGGTGGAGCAGTCAGGGGCTGATCACACTAGGCCTACTTTAACTATCTCTGACTGACTGGCTGACTTTACCTCAGGTTAAGGTTGGTAGAACTCAGTAGACTTGTTTTTCTGCCTCAGCTCTAGCTGTTCCTACTGTACTGTATACGTTGGGTGTGTTCTGAATTCCATACATACAGGTTTGAGGCATATAACACGGTGGGGCAAAAATGTATTTAGTCAGCCACCAATTGTGCAAGTTCTCCCACTTAAAAAGATGAGAGAGGCCTGTAATTTTCATCATAGGTACACTTCAACTATGACAGACAAAATGAGAAGGAAAAAATCCAGAAAATCACATTGTAGCATTTTTTATGAATTTATTTGCAAATTATGGTGGAAAATAAGTATTTGGTCAATAACAAAAGTTTGTTATATATACCCTTTGTTGGCAATGACAGAGGTCAAAAGTTTTCTGTAAGTCTTCACCAGGATTTCACACACTGTTGCTGGTATTTTGGCCCATTCCTCCATGCAGATCTCCTCTAGAGCAGTGATGTTTTGGGGCTGTTGCTGGGCAACACGGACTTTCAACTCCCTCCAAAGATTTTCTATGGTGTTGAGATCTGGAGACTGGCTAGGCCACTCCAGGACCTTGAAATGCGTCTTACGAAGCCACTCCTTCGTTGCCCGGGCGGTGTGTTTGGGATCATTGTCATGCTGAAAGACCCAGCCACGTTTCATCTTCAATGCCCTTGCTGATGGAAGGAGGTTTTCACTTAAAATCTCACGATACATGGTCCCATTTTTTTAACCTTTATTTAACTAGGCAAGTCAGTTAAGAACGAATTCACTCTTTCCTTTACACGGATCAGTCATCCTGGTCCCTTTGCAGAAAAACAGCCCCAAAGCATGATGTTTCCACCCCCATGCTTCACAGTAGGTATGGTGTTCTTTGGATGCAACTCAGCATTCTTTGTCCTCCAAACACGACGAGTTGAGTTCTTACCAAAAGGTTCAATTTTGGTTTCATCTGACCATATGACATTCTCCCAATCATCTTCTGGATCATCCAAATGCTCTCTAGCAAACTTCAGATGGGCCTGGACATGTGCTGGCTTAAGCAGGGGGACACTGCAGGATTTGAATCCCTGGCGGCGTAGTGTGTTACTGATGGTAGGCTTTGTTACTTTGGTCCCAGCTCTCTGCAGGTCATTCACTAGGTCCCCCCGTGAGGTTCTGGGATTTTTGCTCACCGTTCTTTTTGACCCCATGGGGTGAGATCTAATGTGGAGCCCTAGATCGAGGGAGATTATCAGTGTTCTTGTATGTCTTCCATGTTCCTAATAATTGCTCCCACAGTTTATTAAAACCAAGCTGCTTACCTATTGCAGATTCAGTCTTCCCAGCCTGGTGCAGGTCTACAATTTTGTTTCTGGTGTCCTTTGACAGCTCTTTGGTCTTGGCCATAGTGGAGTTTGGAGTGTGACTGTGGACAGGTGTCTTTTATACTGATAACAAGTTCAAACCGTTGCCATTAATACAGGTAACGAGTAGAGGACAGAGGACCCTCTTAAAGAAGAAGTTAAAGGTCTGTGAGAGCCAGAAATCTTGCTTGTTTGTAGGTGACCAAATACTTATTTTCCACCATAATTTGCAAATAAATTCATTAAAAATCCTACAATGTGATTTTCTGGATTTTTTTTCTAATTTTGTCTGTCGTTGTCACGCCTTGGTCTTAGTATTTTGTGTTTTAGTTTATTAGTTAGTCAGACCAGGGTGTGACATGGGGTTATTATGTATTGTATTTCCGTATTGGGGTTTGTAGTGTTTGGGATTGTAGTTGATTAGGGGTGTGTGTGTGTGTTAATTAGGTTGGCTGCCTGAGGCGGTTCTCAATCAGAGTCAGGTGCTTCTCGTTGTCGCTGATTGGGAACCGTATTTAGGTAGCCTGTTGTTCGCCTTGTATTTCGTGGGTGATTGTTCCTGTTCTCTTTGTAGGTTGCACCAGTCAGGCTGTATTAGCTTTCGTTCTGTTTGTTGTTTTGTATTTATGTAGTTATTCGTGTTTTGTTCGTTCGTTTGTCTTCTTTAATAAACATGAGTAACTTACACGCTGCATTTCGGTCCAACTCTCCTTCAACAAAAAAAGAACGCCGTTACAGAATCACCCACCAAACACGGACCGAGCAGCGTGTCAACAGGCAGGAGCAGCGCAAAGAGGAGCCGCGCAAAGAGGAGCCTCGTTTTAAGGATTTCTGGACATGGGAGGAAATCCTGGACGGAAGAGGACCCTGGGCTAAACCAGAAGAGTGTAGCCGCCCTAAAGCGCAGCAGGCGAAGAGTAAACAGGAGCAGCGTGTTAACAGGCAGCGACAGCTGGAGCAGCAAAGGGAGGAGGAATTATTCAGAGAATGGACATGGGATTTAACGACGTGGGAAGAAATAGATAGGTGGGCGGCCGACCCAGAGAGAGTGCCGGAGCCCGCCTGGGATTCACTGGAGCAGTGTGAAGAGGGCTATCGAAGAATGGAGTTGAAAAGAAAGTCACGGCGGCGCAGAGCGAAAACCGAAAAGCAGCCCCAAAAATTTTTTTGTGGGGGGCTATCAGGGAGTATGGCTGCGTCAGGTAGGAGACCTGCGCAATCTCCCTGTGCTTACCGGGGGGCTAGAGAGACCGGGCAGGCACCGTGTTATGCAGTGGTGCGCACGGTGTCCCCAGTGCGGGTGCATAGCCCGGTGCGGTATATTTCAGCTCCGCGTATCGGCCGGGCTAGATTGAGCGTCGAGCCAAATGCTATGAAGCCGGCTCTACGCATCTGGTCTCCAGTGCGTCACCTTGGGCCGGTTTTCATGGCACCAGCCTTGCGCTCTGTGTCTCCGGTTCGCCTACATAGCCCAGTGCGGGCTATTTCTCCTCACAGCACTGGCAGGGCAACCGAGAGTATTCAACCAGGTAAGGTTGGGCAGGCTCGGTGCTCAAGAGCTCCAGTGCGCCTGCACGGTCCGGTCTATCCAGAACCACCTCCACACCCCAGCCCTCCAGTAGCAGCTCCCCGCACTAGGCTTCCTGTGCGTGTCCTCGGCCAAATACCACCAGTGCCAGCACCACGCATCAGGCCTACAGTGCGCCTTGCCTGTTCAGCGCAGCCAGCGCTTTCTCCCTCTCCTGCGCTGTCGGAGTCTCCCGTCTGTTCAGCGGTTCTAGAGCCTTCCTCCTCTACAGCGCTGCCGGAGCCTCCTGTCTGTATACAGCAGCCTGAGCTGCTAGTCTGCATGGAGCAGCTAGTCTGCATGGAGCAGCCAGAGCTGTCAGTTTGCATAGAGCAGCCTGAACTGCTAGTCTGCATGGAGCAGCTAGTCTGCATGGAGCAGCCAGATCTGCCAGTCAACCAGACTCTTCCAGATCTGCCAGTCAACCAGACTCTTCCAGATCTGCCAGTCAACCAGACTCTTCCAGATCTGCCAGTCAGCCAGACTCTTCCAGTCAGCCAGACTCTTCCAGTCAACCAGACCCTTCCAGATCTGCCAGTCAACCAGACCCTTCCAGATCTGCCAGTCAACCAGACCCTTCCAGATCTGCCAGTCAACCAGACTCTTCCAGATCTGCCAGTCAACCAGACTCTTCCAGATCTGCCAGTCAACCAGACTCTTCCAGATCTGCCAGTCAACCAGACTCTTCCAGATCTGCCAGTCAACCAGACTCTTCCAGATCTGCCAGTCAGCCAGACTCTTCCAGTCAGCCAGACTCTACCAGTCAGCCAGACTCTTCCAGATCTGCCAGTCAGCCAGACTCTTCCAGTCAGCCAGTCCGACCAGACTCTTCCAGATCTGCCAGTCAGCCAGACTCTTCCAGTCAGCCAGACTCTTCCAGTCAGCCAGACTCTTCCAGATCTGCCAGTCAGCCAGACTCTTCCAGATCTGCCAGTCAACCAGACTCTTCCAGATCTGCCAGTTAACCAGACTCTTCCAGATCTGCCAGTCTACCAGACTCTTCCAGATCTGCCAGTCAACCAGACTCTTCCAGATCTGCCAGTCAACCAGACTCTTCCAGATCTGCCAGTCAACCAGACTCTTCCAGATCTGCCAGTCAACCAGACTCTTCCAGATCTGCCAGTCAACCAGACTCTTCCAGATCTGCCAGTCAACCAGACTCTTCCAGATCTGCCAGTCAACCAGACCCTTCCAGATCTGCCAGTCAACCAGACCCTTCCAGATCTGCCAGTCAACCAGACTCTTCCAGATCTGCCAGTCAACCAGACTCTTCCAGATCTGCCAGTCAACCAGACTCTTCCAGATCTGCCAGTCAACCAGACCCTTCCAGATCTGCCAGTCAACCAGACTCTTCCAGATCTGCCAGTCAACCAGACTCTTCCAGATCTGCCAGTCAACCAGACCCTTCCAGATCTGCCAGTCAACCAGACTCTTCCAGATCTACTAGTCAGCCAGGATCCGCCAGTAAACCAGGATCTGCCAGTCAGCCAGGATCCGCCAGTCAGCCAGGATCTGCCAGATCTGCTAGTCAGCCAGGATCCTCCAGTCAGCCTGGATCTGCCGGATTCAACTTCCTGGCTGGGCTTCATCTCAGTACTGGGCTTTTTCTCAGTACTGGGCTTTTTCTCAGTGCTGAGCTGCCCCTCAGTCCCGAGCTGCCCCTCAGTCCCGAGCTGCCCCTCAGTCCCGAGCTGTCCCTCAGTCCCGAGCTGCCTCAGTCCCGAGCTACCTCTCAGTCACGAGCTGCTCCTCTATTATGTAGGGTTCTGGGTGAGGACTATTCGGCCATGGTCGGCGGTTAGGGTGGATTATCCATGGACGCGAAGGGGAGGAACAATGACAATTATGAAGTGGGGTCCATGTCCGGAGCCGGAACCGCCACCATGGACAGACGCCCACCCGGACCCTCCCTATGGTTTTGAGGTGCGTTCGGGAGTCCGCACCTTAGGGGGGGGGGAGTTCTGTCACGCCTTGGTCTTAGTATTTTGTGTTTTAGTTTATTAGTTAGTCAGACCAGGGTGTGACATGGGGTTATTATGTATTGTATTTCCGTATTGGGGTTTGTAGTGTTTGGGATTGTAGTTGATTAGGGGTGTGTGTGTGTGTGTTAATTAGGTTGGCTGCCTGAGGCGGTTCTCAATCAGAGTCAGGTGCTTCTCGTTGTCGCTGATTGGGAACCGTATTTAGGTAGCCTGTTTTTCGCCTTGTATTTCGTGGGTGATTGTTCCTGTTCTCTGTGTAGGTTGCACCAGTCAGGCTGTATTAGGTTTCGTTCTGTTTGTTGTTTTGTATTTATGTAGTTATTCGTGTTTAGTTCGTTCGTTTGTCTTCTTTAATAAACATGAGTAACTTACACGCTGCATTTCGGTCCGACTCTCCTTCAACAAAAAAAGAACGCTGTTACAGTCGTAGTTGAAGTGTACCTATGTTGAAAACTACAGGCCTCTCTCATCTTTTTAAGTGGGAGAACTTGCACAATTGGTGGCTGACTAAATACTTTTTTGCCCCACTGTATAATGATGAATCCCGTTAGGTCATGCTTGCCTCTTTGTCTGTGATGAATTACGCGTGTTAAAGTATATTAATGGCTTCCCGAATACCTGGACATACAGTACCAGTCAAAAGTTTGGACACACCTACTCATTCAAAGGTTTTTCTTTATTTTTACTATTTTCTACATTGTAGAATAATAGTAAAGACATCAAAACTTTGATATAACACATATGGAATCATTTGTTTAACACCCCAAAAGTGTTTAACAAATCAAAATAGATTTTAGATTCTTCATAGTAGCCACCCTTTGGCTTGTTGACAGCTTTGCACACTCTTGGCATTCTCTCAACCAGCTTCACCAGGAATGCTTTTCCAACAGTTTTAAAGGAGTTACCACAAATGCTGAGCACTTGTTGACTACTTTTCCTTCACTCTGTGGTCCAACTCATCCCAAACCATCTCAATTTGGTTGAGGTCGGGTGATTGTGGAGGCGAGGTCATCTGATGCAGCACTCCATCACTCTCCTTATTGGTCAAATAGCCCTTACACAGCTTGGAGGGTGTCTTGTTGAAAAACATATGATAGTCCCACTAAGCACAAAGCAGATGGGATGCCGTGTTGCTGTAGAATGCTGTGGTAGCCATGATGGTTAAGTGTGCGTTGAATTCTAAATAAATCACAGTGTCACCAGCAAAGCACCGTCACACCTCCTCCTCCATGCTTCACGGTAGGAACCACACAAGCGGATATCATCCGTTCACCTACTCTGCGTCTCACAAAGACACGGCAGTTGGAACCAAAAATTTCAAATTTGGATTCATCAGACCAAAGGACAGATTTCCACTGGTCTAATGTCCATTGCTCGTGTTTCTTGGCCCAAGCAAGTCTCTTCTTCTTATTGGTGTACTTTAGTAACAATTCGACCATGAAGGCCTGATTCACGCAGTCTCCTCTGAACAGTTGATTTTGAGATGTCTGTTACTTGAACTATATGAAGCATTTATTTGTGCTGCAAGCTGAGGTGCAGTTGATTGCTCATTTGGAAACTGGTAACTCTAATGAACTTATCCTCTGCAGCAAAGGTAACTCTGGGTCTTCCTTTCCTGTTGCGGTCCTCATGAGAGCCAGTTTCATCATAGCTCTTGATGGTTTTTGTGACTGAACTTGAAAAAACGTTCAAAGTTCTTGAAATTTTCCCGCATTGACTGACCTTCATGTCTTAAAGTAATGATGGACTGTCGTCCCTCTGCTTATTTGAACTGTTCTTGCCATAATATAGACTCTTTTACCAAATAGGGCTATCTTCTGTATACCTACCCTACCTTGTCACAACACAATTGATTGGCTGAAACGCATTAAGAAGGAAAGAGTTTGAGTTTATTTTTTATTTTTACAGGGACAGTGCACATTAATCAACGTTTCAGTAAAAGTGCCGGTTTTAGCCAGCCGGCTAATTTTCAACCGCAGTCCCTGGGCAGGTTATTAAAAACAATTAGAATATAGACAATAGCAACATAGAACAAGCAAGACATAGCAACATAGGACAAGCAAGACATAGCATACAGACAGAGCAACATAGGACAAGCAAGACGTAGCATACAGACAGAGCAACATAGAACAAAAAGCAGCAAGACAAAATTCATAAAAGCAACAAAGTGTTTCCACACCTCACAAGCTACAGACAACAGACAACATGGAAAGCGGCAACACACAGCTAGGGACCATGTTCACAAATCTGATTGACCTTTAGCCATGTCTTCAAGCATTTTGTGAAAGTGTGATATGTGGTGCAGTTATGTGTGTCTGATGGCAGTGTATTCCAGACATGGGAAGCTCTCACAGAGAATGCAGATTTACTAAAGGTGCTTTTCCTTAGGGGAACTTTACAGTCACCTCTCATGGCAGACATTTACATTTAAGTCATTTAGCAGACGCTCTTATCCAGAGCGACCTTGGGGATCTGCTGCCATATGTCTGGGTTTTCTGTTTAACAAAAATATTGAGTGGAGGGGGAGCCAGGCCATTAAGGATCTTGAATACAAGACATGCGTTGGTGTATTGCACAATATTTTCCCAACTCAAGAGCTCATGCTTTCTAAGGATGTGACAATGATGATGGCTATTGGGCTTCCTATCAAGCACTTTGAGAGCCTGTTTGTAGACAGACTGAATAGGTTTTAATGTTGTACAGCAAGCTTGGGCCCAACTAGTCAAGCAGTATGTTAAGTGGGGGAGTATCATAGAGTTGAAGTACAGTTTTGCTACCTCTGTAGTCAAACAATTTCGTATAAATCGGAAGTTAGCTAGGTTGAATTTAGTTATTTGAACGACCTTTTTCACATGCTTTTTAAAAGAGAGGTTGGAATCAAGTATGATGCCAAGGTACTTAAAATCGGATACCACCTGGAGCTTTTCTCCTGACACATAGACATCTGGCTCAGTAGCATCTGTTACCCTCTTTGTGAAGAGCATGCAAACAGTTTTTTTCACATTGAGATGCAAACACGAGTCACTGAGCCACTTTGTAACCTGGACCATTACAGTAGTGAGTTCTTGTGCAGCTTGTTGTTTGCTCTTTGCATGCACATATATCACTGTATCATCTGCATACATTTGAACTTCAGACCCAGTACAGACAGAAGGCAGATCATTAATGTACAGGTTGAACAGGAGGGGCCCCAGTATTGACCCTTGGGGCACGCCCACATCATAGCTACGAGTGGGCGACAGCTCATTGCTCACTCTGACACACTGAGTTCTGCCTTCAAGGTATGATTTCATCCATCTCAAGGCATCAGGGGAAGAGTTGAACTTGGACAATTTTGTGATGAGAATCTCATGGTTAACAGTATCAAAAGCCTTCCTTAGGTCCAGAAACACAGCCCCAACAGCACCCCCTTTGTCCATCTTGGACTTTTCTAGAAGAAAGCAGTTGGCCGTTTCTGTGGAGTGTTTCGCTCTGAAGCCAAACTGCATGGAGTGTAATGTGAAGGGGCTGTTGTTGAGGTGGGCAATCAGTTGTTCTGCTACACACTTTTCAACAACCTTTGACACCACAGGTAGTATACTAATGGGTCTGTAGTTACTCACGTCAGCAGGGTCGCCTGATTTAAAGAAATTCCACAAATTAACTTTTAACAAGGCGCACCTGTTAATTGAAATGCATTCCATGTGACTACCTCATGAAACTGGTTGAGAGAATGCCAATAGTGTGCAAAGCTGTCAGCAAGGCAAATAGTGGCTACTTTGAAGAATATCTCATATAAAATATTTGTTTAACATATTTTTGGTTCATACATGATTCCATATGTGTTATTTCATAGTTTTGATGTCTTCACTATTATTCTACAATATAGAAAATAGTAAAAATAAAGAAAAACCCTTGAATAAGTAGGTGTGTGCAAACTTTTGACTGGTACTGTGTATGACCAAGGACATTCCAGTTTTCTGCTAGTGATGAATTGTTGGTAGGCCTAACCATCAGTTTGGTTCTGTTTTGAATCAGCTGTGTCAGTAGTATATTTGTGAAGAATAGCTTCATCCAACAAACCTCAACAAATAGTAGGCCTACAGTTAGTATTAGACGGACATAGATTTGTGTACAGTAACCATATTGTCTTAGCATTTCCCTTTTAAAATCCCACTGTGGTAGCAGACTAGCAGTGTTTGTTTATCGAGCCCCATCCACACAGTGTTTGCTAATTGCTAATTCACATCTCTCTTTAGTTCTGTTGTATGGAGGAAAACATTTATTTTCTCCATTTAACAAAGGTCTTCTGGGAGCTGAGTGAAAGTGTGAAACCAAGCAAAAAGTGTTGTGCAGAGTATCATTCTCAAGTTGTCACACAATGAATCCCTGATTGGCTTTTAAATGTATCAAGGAGCTTTAATTAAATAATTTTGTTTTGAAGGTTTTCACACCACAGGATAGAAATGAGATTTGTATATTTTTTTGTCCTGCCTGTATAATGTTTTAATTAGGCAACTTCCTAAATAATTCCTTACTATTCAGCTTCCAGTCCAATGTCAGAGGGACTGATTTGTTTAGATTAACACTTGAAAAGCACTCTGCAGCTTAAGGATGAGTGCACCAAGTACACTTAGCCTTGTTATGTAATCGCAAGCTGCACCAGTCTATTCCCCCAGGAAAAGATGTTGTAGTCAAAATAAGCTAAGTTGGCCTTTATTTAAAGGTTGTTTTGCACCCTTATCTCTTTTAGATAAAAAGCAGCAGTGTGAGAGATGTTGTATTCTCCAGAGACAGATGGGGTATTTTTTTTTTACCCACAGGGATTTCATGTTTGAGTTTGTACTTGCATCAACCAAACCGAATCGTTTATGTGTCCAACAGGGAAAAGACAGAGGATTTCAGCTGACTAGTGCCCTAACATACTTAATTAGTGGGTAGAAGACGTTCCCTGCACTTAGCTAACTCAGACCAACATGGATGAATAGAGATCGAGAAAGAGTCATCATGTTATTGGCTACATTGTATAGCTGGGGATGATAAACTGAAAATTATAGACACCGACCATACGGATGACTTATTGCAGGCAGAGATGTGGTAGAGAAATGTGAAGTTTGAAATGAAATAAGTTTGCTAATATGGGTGATTTTTAATGATTGATGGCTACAACCATCAAAGTAGTAGTAGTAAAGAGTTTAAAGGATATTTTAAAACACTGTGGTGCACATTAATGTTATAAACTTATCACTCTGTTTATTCATCAATTCAGGCAATGTATTGCAATATGGATTTTTGTCCATATCGCCTAGCTCCACTACATTGGCTATAGCATGAGCTATAGCATGACTATTATCGAGTCTAACAATCACTCAAGTCAACAACTAGAATGGACCTATCATGAGCACATGCTTAGCATACTCCCCTCAGCAGGCTGTATTGTGTTGTGTTCTACGTGTCTATGTCTATCTGCCTCCTTCACACCAGTGAGTACCTGTTGAGACAGATTAACCTGACAGTCAGTGGACAGGTCAGGCAGGTCTGAAGAAAAACTCCCATTCGGCATGATCATGTGATGAAGGAGTGTTAGCCTAGTCAACCATGTATACAACCTGGGTTGACAGTTGAGGCCTACATAATGGTTATGATATAATGATGGTGGTTGAAAGGAACCCAAGCAAAAGGATGTTGATTGACACACCTTGGCTGTTTCTCAATATGCATACTGCCTTGCTCCACACTCATGCTCCGAATGCATTCTCCGACAACGTTCTCTTGAGTAAGTTCTTGTGAGGATGAGAGTGTGGAGAATGCATAAAACATTACATTTGATAAGCACCCTACTGTATTACCTCATGTTTCACCTCCCCATTCACTGAACCTTCTTCCAGCCAGGACAGTGGCAACAATAGATGAAACAAGATATACACAAAGCAAATGTTTTCATAATTATCAGCTAGTTATGGGAATCGTAGTAATCTAGTTAGCCAGCTAGTTAAACAGGCAAAAATTACCTACAACTAATGTTATGCAAGGTAGATGTACATTTTTCGTGGCTTGCTAGTTAACGAGTTAGCCCTGTTGACTTACCCATTCACTGAACCGTCTTCCAGCCAGACCACTGGCAATAGAGACAAAACAAGATATACACAAAGCAACCATTTCAATTCATAACAATCAGCTAGCTATATGTGAATCATAATAATGTAGCTAACCAGATAGTTTAACAGGCAAAATTACATAAAACTAATATTACACAGTATAGTTGTCAATTCTTTGTGGGTAGCTAGCTAACAGTAGTAGTTATCTCTATTGACTTATTATGGACTTGCAATCTATGGTACATAGGTAGGTAAACATGCCAAAATTAACACAGCATGTATTTATTAACTTCTCAAGATGAAATATTGTAGTCAGGCAACATATGCGATGTGAATAGGCTACATTTCATTCCCGAAGTCGGAACTCACCACAGTGTTTTATATCAAAATGTGGGTTGGACTTCGTTGTCCATGAGACGAGAACAACATGCTCTCGTGTTTGTCTATAAAGCGCTTCTGAATAAACGACCTTCTTATTTATCATCACTTATCAACATCAGAAATATAATTCATTAAACCTGGTCTCAAGCATGGATTACACTTGAGGCCCCTGCGATCTCCACAGAGCTGGGTATGGTTGCCTTTTCCTGTTACACTCCTTGCTTATGGCATAGACTGCAGACCAAATTTAAACTTGAGACTCTTGTTCCCCTTGCCCATTTTAATTATTTATTGGAGGATTTGTATTTTTGTATTGCTTGTAACTGCTTCGGGTAATGCAAGTTAGGAATAACCTATGTGTAAATGTAACAATCTGCTGTTTGTATTTTTTTGTTTTCTGTGATCGTTTGGTTTGTCTTGTGTAATTTCTTAATCATTGTACCTAAACTGTATGTGTAAACATGTATACACAGGGTCCAGCTGTAAAAGAGACCTTGGTCTCAGTCTGTGTTCCTTGTTGAAATGAAAGTTATATTAATTGTCTCCATTGATTTTATTTTAATTCGTTTTTTTTTAGGGGTTGCATCATATTTCTTTGCGTACTTTCCGTTGAAGCTTGCATTGATGCATACCTCTAAATATGTACAAACGGAGTACGGACTCGAGAAGTGCCCTCCATGCTCTGTTTCGCATACTTTGATTTGGACTCATATTCCGGCCCTCCCGTGCTCCCAATTTGCGTGTTCGGGGTACGGTAGTATGCATTATGAGAAACACCCCTTGTTTTCTGAATGTCTGAGATGTCATTGTTCTGGGTGAATGGAATAAGGCGGAGTCAGGCGCTGGACACAGGTATGAGTAAAGCCACGATATTTTCTCAAATTAAACAATAATCAAACAAGGATAAACATAAACAATCCAGATTACGTACACGGAACCACTTGACAAAAACAATCACGCACAACACAAAAGGGGAAGCCAGAGGGTGAAACAAGGAACACTGATTATGGAATAGAAACCAGGTGAGTATAATGAAGACAAAACAAAACAAAAATGAAACATGGATCGGTGGTGACTAGAAAGCCGAATATGAAACATGGATCGGTGGTGACTAGAAAGCCGATGACGTCGACCGCCGAACGCCACCCGAACAAGGAGAAGGGAAGTTGTGACAGTACCCCCCCGACACGCGGTTCCAGCTGCGTGCCGACACCGGCCTCGGGGATGACCCGGAGGACGAGACGCAGGGCGACCCGGATGGAAACGGTGAAATTCCTGCAGTAAGGACGGATCCAGGATTTCCTCCACCGGCACCCAGCATCTCTCCTCCAGACAGTACCCCTCCCACTCCACGAGGTACTGGAGGCTTCTCGCCCGACTCCTTGAGTCCATGATGGCTCGCACCGTATATGCCGGGGATGGAACAAGGGGTTAATACGGTAATCAGGGGAAGTTGTAACTTATAACAAACCTTGTTAAGTCTCCTCAGGACTTTAAATGGCCCCACAAACCGCGGACCCAACTTCCGGCAGGGCAGACGAAGGGGCAGGTTTTGGGTCGAGAGCCAGTCCCGGTCCCCTGGTGCATACACTGGGGCCTCACTGCGATGGCGGTCGGCACTCGACTTCTGCCGCCTGATGGCCCGTTGTAGACGCATATGGGCAGCGCCCCATGTTTCCTCTGAGTGCCGAAACCATTCATCCATCGCAGGAGCCTCAATCTGGCCCTGATGCCATGGTGCCAGAACCGGCTGATAACCCAGCACACACTGAAAAGGTGACAGGTTAGTGGCGGAGGGAGTTCTGGGCCATCTCCGCCCAAGGGATGAAAACCGCCCACTCCCCCGGCCGGTCCTGGCAATAGGACTGCAGAAACCTACCCACATCCTGGTTAACGCTCTCCACCTGCCCGTTACTCTCGGGGTGAAAACCTGTGGTGAGGCTGACCGAGACCCCCAGGCGTTCCATAAACACCCTCCAGACTTTAGACGTGAATTAGGGACCCCAATCAGAAACTATATCCTCAGGCACCCCGTAGTGCAGGAATACGTGGGTGAACAGGGCCTCCGCAGTCTGTAGGGCTGTAGGGAGACCGGGCAAAGGAAGGAGACTGCAAGACTTAGAAAACCGATCCACATCAGACGGAACGTACAGATGCCCAACTGGACACTGTGCGGGAGTGGGCTCTGTACGTGACGCCCGCTCGATGTCCGCGTCCACCACCCATACCACCAGTGCCACCAGGCAAACAGCCGGAATTATGGGAGTGGGATCCACGGACCACTCCTCTGTGTCATACATCCGGGACAGCGCGTCTGCCTTCACGTTCTGGGAACCTGGTCTGTATAATAGGGTGAAAGCAAAGCGGGTAAAAAACATGGCCCACCTCGCCTGGCGAGGGTTCAGTCTCCTCGCCGCCCGGCTGTACTCCAGATTTAGGTGGTCAGTCCAAATGAGAGAGGGTGTCTAGCTCCGTCAAGCCAATGTCTCCACGCCTTCAGAGCCCCGACAACAGCTCCCGGTCCCCCACATCATAGTTCCGCTCCGCCGGGCTGAGCTTCTTCAAAAAGGAAGCACAGGGGCGGAGCTTTAGTGGCGTACCCGAGCGCTGAGACAGCACAGCTCCTATCCCAGCCTTGGACCCGTCCACCTCTACTATGAATGCCAAAGAGGGATCAGGATGAGCCAGCACGGGAGCCAAGGTAACAGAGCCTTCAGGTGACTAAAAGCCCTGTCCGCCCCAGCTGACCACTGCAGTTGCACCGGTCCCCCTTCAGCAATGAGGTAATGGGAGCCGCTACCTGACCAAAGCCCCGGATAAACCTCCGGTAGTAGTTGGCAAACCCTAAGAACCGCTGCACCTCCTTAACCGTGGTTGAGTCGGCCAATTACGCACGGCTGAAATGCGGTCATTTTCCATCTCGGAAAAGCAGTACCCTAGGAATGAGACGGACTGTTGGAAGAACAGACATTTCTCAGCCTTGACGTATAGGTCATGCTCCAACAGTCGACCAAGCACCCTGCGTACCAGGGACACATGCTCGGCACGTGTGGCAGAGTATATTAGAATGTCATCTATATATACCACCACACCCTGCCCGTGCAGGTCCCTAAAAATCTCATCTACAAAGGATTGGAAGACTGATGGAGCCTTCATCAACCAGTACGGCATGACGAGGTACTCATAGTGCCCAGAAGTGGTACTAAATGCCGTCTTCCACTTATCCCCCGCCTGGATATGCACCAGGTTGTAAGTGCTCCTGAGATCCAATTTTGTGAAGTAGCTCGCCCCGTGCAATGACTCTGTCACACTGGCTATGAGAGGTAGCGGGTAACTGTACTTTACCGTGATCTGATTAAGACCTCGATAGTCAATACACGGGCGTAAACCTTCATCCTTCTTCTTCACAAAAAAGAAACTTGAGGAGGCAGGTGAAGTGGAAGGCCGAATGTATCCCTGTCCCAGAGATTCTGTGACATGTTTCCATAGCCGCTGTCTCCTCCTGTGACAGAGGGTACACGTGACTCCTGGGAGGTGTTGCATCTACCAAGAGATTTATCGCACAATCCCTCCGTCGATGGGATGGTAATTGAGTCGCCTTCTTTTTACAGAAGGTGAGTGCCAAATCGGCATATTCGGGGGGGAATGTGCGTGATGGAGACCTGGTTTGGACTCTCCACCGTAGTTGCACCTAAGGAAACACCTACACACTTCCCTGAGCACTGATGGGACCATCCGTTTGAGAGCCCTCTGTTGCCACGAAATAGTGGGGTCATGTGAGCCCAACCAGGGAATGCCCAACACAACAGAAAACGCAGGGGAGTCGATCAGGAAGAGACTAATTCTCTCCTCATGACCCTCCTGCGTTATCATACAGAGTGGAGCTGTGACCTCCCTAATTAGCCCCGACCCCAAAGGATGACTATCTAAGGCATGTACAGGGAAGGGAACATCAACAGGGACAATAGGGATCCCTAATCTAGGTGCAATGGAACGGTCAATAAAGTTCCCAGCTGTGCCTGAATCGACCAGCGCCTTATGCTGGGAATGCAGGGAAAACTATATTACTAAATTCTATATACAACCACATGTGCGCAACAGGGAGTCGGGTGCCTACTCACCTTGGATGATCCCCAGCGCTCCACCTGCTACCTCGACTCCCTGGGGAACCTCCCCTGCACCGACCAGCAGTGTGCCCTCTGCGGCCACTGGGGTCGCAGGGCATAGTCCCCCTTCCGGTCCCCCTCATAGCAGCACCTCCCAGCTCCATCGGCATTGGATCGGAAGTGCTGGGGGATGGAAACGACGGACCCCGATCCGGACGTCCGCGGGAGGCCAACAGGTTAAGGGTGGTGTCCCTGCAGGCTAGCTCCCTACGAACGTCCTCGCGTAAACTACACCTGTAGTGGTCGATCAGGGCTCGCTCATCCCATCCCGTGCCGGAGGCCAGAGTTCGAAAGTCCAGCGTTGGCCCATTCAAGTGCTTTACTTGTCAGACAGGAGATGAGGGCGTTCACACTCTCTCGTCCCGAAGGAGCTGGCCGAACGGTTTCCAGGTAGAGCTCCAGCTGGAGAAGGAACCCCTGGCACCCGGCAGCCGTTCCGTCATATACCCCGGGAGTGATAGCCGAATTCCACTGGATGCTGGTGAAGGAGGGGTGGACATTGAGGTAGATTGTTGTGGGAGCTGGGGTGATGATGATGGGGTTGCCAGAAAACCCCTCTCTCCCATCTCTCCATAGTTTTGCAGCACGCAATCCATGGCAGTACCGAGACTCTGCAACATAGTCACGTGTTGCTGGACGCGCTCCTCCATGGGTAGAGGAGGGCTGGATGCACCTGCTGACTCCATTTTGTAGGTGCATGATTCTGTCAATGTTCTTGGTGAATGGAATAAGGCGGAGTCAGGCGCATGACACAGGTATGAGTAAAGCCACGATATTTACTCAAATTCAACAATAATCCAACAAGGGTAAACATAAACAATCCAGATCACGTAAACGGAACCACTTGACAAAAACAATCACGCACAACACAAAAGGGGAAGCCAGAGGGTTAAATAAGGAACACTGATTATGGAATAGAAACCAGGTGAGTATAATGAAGACAAAACAAAACAAAAATGAAACATGGATCGGTGGTGACTAGAAAGCCGGTAACGTCGACCGCCGAACGCCGCCCGAACAAGGAGAGGGACCAACTTCGGTAGAAGTCATGACATGAGATGAGATATCAGGCAGGGAAAATGTAATATTTTAATATAGATTTGGCTTGTGGTCTGATAATTAAACGTATGATGTGATCTTATATTTTGAGTGAAATATCTGTGTTTTATCTTGATGTATTGATAAGGATATGCAAGGACAATGCTCAGAGTTTAGTGAAATCTACTGTAGCTTTTGAGTATTTGTACCATGCTGTCAGTCACAATGAATGAAATATGGTTATGTTCTGTATGTGCTGGTGGAGGTAAATTACCTCTATTGATTTATGTCAATGTATTATTTTCTTGATTTACTTGATCTTCTCACCACCTTGCTCTGTGGTAAGTATTTTGTACCAAAACCAGTTTTTATTGCTGGATTATGTAACTGTCAGCATTGTCGTGTTAGTCTTGTAAACTCCATTCTGCTCCTATTCAGGCAATCTGGACCTGCAAGGCTTTGAGCCACAGTTTTCATTACCCTAGCATTGTTCAGACTTGTCAGACATTACACATGTTCTATACATCAAAATCTGCTTTCATTCGTGATGTTTGATGTTTCTTCCAAATACCAGATTGAACATTTTATTGAAAGATAATGTTTCACTTGTTCTATGTAGTCTGTGTGAGCGTGTAGTAGGCTACTCTCTCAAATGCCACAGTTAAAGGTAAGTTATGCATCAGCCATGTCTGTCTTACACTGTTCCAACAACGTGATTCATTATTTTGTGCCAGAACATCTTACATACCATACTATCACCTAACTAGTTAAAGCAAAATGTTAGGCTACATTCTTGTGAGGTACTGATAGAATCCCAATGTTCTTGGAGGTATGAATAAATTAACTTGATGTCACTCTGCTTATTTAGTAAAGTGACATATTTTTGTTGTGATCATCACACCAGTGTCATCTAGAGACCATGACTCCACTCTCTGCTGTTCCACTCCATCAGCTGCTGAGAACCAGCCAGAGCCTGTCCCACAGCTCGAGAGAGAGAGAGAGAGAGAGAGAGAGAGAGAGAGAGAGAGAGAGAGAGAGAGAGAGAGAGAGAGAGAGAGAGAGAGAGAGAGAGAGAGAGAGAGAGAGAGAAGCCCTGTGGATCCACTGTAATGTGTTTCAATGGAAAGCCCTGTGTTTCAATGTCCACAGTAACGCAGACACAGTGTCTACCAACCAGCCATCACAATAAAAAAGGGATCTATGAATAGGGTTGAATGATTGACCCCTGATGATGACAATCACAGCATCATATTAACACTGCATCACAACTGAGCTTCAATCTGAGTGTGAAACAGAGATTTATATTCACACTGTGCCATCAGACGAGGGTTTAACACCACAGCCACGTCCAGATGACTTATTTAAGCACTTCATCAATATTTAAATGAAAAGGGTAGAGGATCCCCTGTGGAGTGCCAGGATGAGAGAAGACGGAGCAGTTGCTACTCTATAAATAACATTTTTATCATCAGCCCTGATGAGATAAGATGATGTGCACTAGTAGCTACTTCATGGATGGGTACTCCCTTTACCTCACACCTGTTCTGATTTACACACTGTTGTTCTGGAATGGATGCAGAGCACAGCCAAAACAAATATATCTGCTGTTAGAACACAGTGTCCACAGCTGTAACTGGTGGCTTGACAGTGTTCTAAACTACTAGAAGGCAAAGAAGATCATTGTGATGACTGATTCAGCCCAGACGCTAATTCTGGAGCCCCTCTGGCCCTGTCTGACACTCACACTGTGCCACGGTCATTAGGAGGTCAGTATTTGTCATCAGGACCAACTTAGGTTAGGAAGCCTTCACACCTGCTGCCACGTTTTCCGCACACTCTTCACTTCCATTTCATTAAGAACCCACTGAACTTACTTGCTGTAAACATGGACCACAAACTGATTAGCTAGCATAGTTCGTTAGCTGTAATAATGGGGGACCCACCCAACAATGTCTCTCTCTGTTTCTCACAAACTATAGTTTTGCAAGTCGGTTAGGACATCTACTTTGTGCATGACACAAGTAATTGTTCCAACAATTGTTTACAGACTATTTCACTGTATCACAATTCCAGTGCGTCAGAAGTTTACATACACTGTGCCTTTAAACAGCTGTGCCTTTGACTGTGCCTTTAAACAGCTTGGAAAATTCCAGGAAATGATGTCATTGCTTTAGAAGCTTCTGACAGACAAATTGACATCATTTGAGTCAATTGGAGGTATACCTGTGGATGTATTTCAAGGCCTACCTTCAAACCCAGTGCCTCTGCTTGTCATCATCGGAAAACCAAATGAAATCAGCCAAGACCTTAGAAAAAAATTGTAGACCTCCACAAGTCTGGTTCTTCCATGAGAGTATTTTCCAAATGCCTGAAAGAATCATGTTCATCTGAACAAACAGTACATAAGTATAAACACCATGGGACCACGCAGCCGTCATACCGCTCAGGAAGGAGATGCGTTCTGTCTCCTAGAGATGATCGTACTTTGGTGTGAATGGTGCAAATCAATCCCAGAACAACAGCAAAGGACCTTGTGAAGATGCTAGAGGAAACAGGTACAAAAGTATCTACAGTGCCTTGCGAAAGTATTCGGCCCCCTTGAACTTTGCGACCTTTTGCCACATTTCAGGCTTCAAACATAAAGATATAAAACTGTATTTTTTGTGAAGAATCAACAACAAGTGGGACACAATCATGAAGTGGAACGACATTTATCGGATATTTCAAACTTTTTTAACAAATCAAAAACTGAAAAATTGGGCGTGCAAAATTATTCAGCCCCTTTACTTTCAGTGCAGCAAACTCTCTCCAGAAGTTCAGTGAGGATCTCTGAATGATCCAATGTTGACCTAAATGACTAATGATGATAAATACAATCCACCTGTGTGTAATCAAGTCTCCGTATAAATGCACCTGCAATGTGATAGTCTCAGAGGTCCGTTAAAAGCGCAGAGAGCATCATGAAGAACAAGGAACACACCAGGCAGGTCCGAGATACTGTTGTGAAGAAGTTTAAAGCCGGATTTGGATACAAAAAGATTTCCCAAGCTTTAAACATCCCAAGGAGCACTGTGCAAGCGATAATATTGAAATGGAAGGAGTATCAGACCACTGCAAATCTACCAAGACCTGGCCGTCCCTCTAAACTTTCAGCTCATACAAGGAGAAGACTGATCAGAGATGCAGCCAAGAGGCCCATGATCACTCTGGATGAACTGCAGAGATCTACAGCTGAGGTGGGAGACTCTGTCCATAGGACAACAATCAGTCGTATATTGCACAAATCTGGCCTTTATGGAAGAGTGGCAAGAAGAAAGCCATTTCTTAAAGATATCCATAAAAAGTGTCATTTAAAGTTTGCCACAAGCCACCTGGGAGACACACCAAACATGTGGAAGAAGGTGCTCTGGTCAGATGAAACCACAATGTAACTTTTTGGCAACAATGCAAAACGTTATGTTTGGCGTAAAAGCAACACAGCTCATAACCCTGAACACACCATCCCCACTGTCAAACATGGTGGTGACAGCATCATGGTTTGGGCCTGCTTTTCTTCAGCAGGGACAGGGAAGATGGTTAAAATTGATGGGAAGATGGATGGAGCCAAATAAAGGACCATTCTGGAAGAAAACCTGATGGAGTCTCCAAAAGACCTGAGACTGGGACGGAGATTTGTCTTCCAACAAGACAATGATCCAAAACATAAAACAAAATCGACAATGGAATGGTTCAAAAATAAACATATCCAGGTGTTAGAATGGCCAAGTCAAAGTCCAGACCTGAATCCAATCAAGAATCTGTGGAAAGAACTGAAAACTGCTGTTCACAAATGCTCTCCATCCAACCTCACTGAGCTCGAGCTGTTTTGCAAGGAGGAATGGGAAAAAAATTCAGTCTCTCGATGTGCAAAACTGATAGAGACATACCCCAAGCAACTTACAGCTGTAATCACAGCAAAAGGTGGCGCTACAAAGTATTAACTTAAGGGGGCTGAATAATTTTTCAGTTTTTGATTTGTTAAAAAAGTTTGAATTATCCAATAAATGTCGTTCCACTTCATGATTGTGTCCCACTTGTTGTTGATTCTTCACAAAAAAATACAGTTTTATATCTTTATGTTTGAAGCCTGAAATGTGGCAAAAGGTCGCAAAGTTCAAGGGGGCCGAATACTTTCGCAAGGCACTGTATATCCACAGTAAAACAAGTCGTATATCGACATAAACTAAAAGGCCGCTCAGCAAGGAAGAAGCCACTGTGTAGTGCATTATGTAGTAATTAGGGTGACATTTTGGACACACTCTGGGCCATGAAGTGACAGTGTGTATCTGTGGGTCGCAATGGAGACCACCTGACTGGGGCACAATCACTCTCTGTAGCTCCTCCTCATCACTGCCATATGAATTAATCCAACATGCCTCAATACCACTGGGACTCCTCAGTCCTCTTTAGCCTCCATAAGCATTCTACCATGACAGACACACACACACACACACAGTCACGTAGAGTAGGCCAGAAGGCTATACTGGAAAACCTGACCTCTATCAAAATAAAAAAGATGGCGGAGCCACAAAAGTTGCGAGGTGAAGTTTGTCCCTTGGTCCGTCAGGATTTCATCTGGGATTCCTACACGACAGAAGAGCTGAACAAGAGCACTGATTTATTTTTGGAGTGGTTATGGAACGGAGTGGGAAGGCTTCTGGGAACTGGGTGGCATAGTCACAGATCACCAATATATACTTGTAATCTGCACTACTCTTCTCCAAGGGTCCAACAATGTCTATTGTAATTCTCTTGAATGGGGTAGAGATAACTTGCAGATAACTTGCAGTAGAGGAGCCCGGTCAGACCTACGGACAGCACTGGTTTTCTGGCACGTGGGGCATGATTTGCAGTAGGTTTGTACATCAGTATACATGGAGGGCCAAAAGAAACGGGAGCCTAGCCTAAGATAGGTCTTATGTTGCCCTAGATGACCTGACTGCCAATGGAACTGTATGTGCAATGTTTGAGAACAAGTGCTCTACAGGTAGATGGCACCACCAACTTCCTGCTATCTGCCTCTGACCCAAGGTAGAGTATGTGGTGGTCTACTGTGTAAGTCCCCCCACATGAAGATTGACTGTCCCCAGCTAAGGCCTTGTCAAGCAAACATTTCAAGGTTGCATCAGACTCCTGCAGTGTAGCAAAATTTTGTGGAACATCCCATTGCACCTCTAACCCAGACACATCAGCAACAGGTACAGGGGTTCCCACATACTTCTCAAGACGCCGCTGGCGGCGTGACTTTCTGGGCCCTTTGGTTCCTGCCTCGCACAGACTATCACACAAGTCAGGCAGAGGTTGTAAACCAGCTTTGGCCTGGGCACGAGTGACAACTGAACATGACACCTGAACATCAGACTGGTCAACTGACTGCTCATATAGTTGACCCCCCACACTTCCCAACAGATCAGAGAGTACAGGCACATCCCTCCCCAAAATCATCTCAAAAGGTAGCTTTTCCATTACCCCAACTTGGAGGAGGTATTTCTGACCCTGAATCTCCACTGTGAGTTCAGCTGTGGGCTGCTGTGACTGGCCACCATGGACGTATTGGATCAGTGTCTGGTGACCGTAATCAATGTCATTAACACGTACATTACATTTTCTGATCAACGACAGGAAACTGCCGGTGTCAATCATTGCAGTAAGACTTTTACCATTCACTTTAACAAGTACCAAGCCTGACCCTTCCCCAGTCTGTCTATTCTGAACACCATACCCCTCTCTGGGCACATAATAGTAACCTGAGAGCTTGGATTTACGTAGCGGACACATTGAAGCTTTGTGCCCCTGCTGCCGGCAGTAAAAACATGCATGATCCCTTACCTCCCTCTTCCCAGACACATAACCCCCAGAGTTACCTCCACCATCTCTGGCATCTCTGCTGTCCATTGTGTGTCTGAGACTCCTTGGAGCGGGTGCTGCAGGTCGTGGTGGTCCTCCTTTACATGCATTAAGGTACTGCAGTGCAAGCTTGGCCGCAATAAGCCCGTCCTTGGGCTCGTACTCTCGGACCCAGGTTTGAATGTTGTGTGGTAGAACTTGTAGAAGTTGCTCGAGGGTGATGACCTCACCGATTTCGTCCTGTGTCTTCTCCTCTGGTCGAACCCATCGTCGGTAGAGACCCTTAAGGCGGTGGTACGTCTCTGTCGGTGACTCACCCGATGGCGTCGATGCCCCTCTGAAGCGTTGACGGTAGGTCTCTGGGGAGATGTCAAACTTCATCATCAGTGCTTCCTTCTAGCCCTTGTAGACATTGGATAGCCCCTCATCCATTGCTGTGTAACCCTCTAAGGCCTTGCCCGTGAGCATTGGGACAAGCCTGCAGGCCCACTCTACCTCCGGCCACTGCCACGTCTTGGCCATGCGCTCAAACCTCAGCAGGTAGTTTTCAATGTCCTCCCCCTGCTGGGATGAGGGCATCTTTGGCTCCTTCCTCAAGAATGCTGGAAGCTGGACGTTAACACTGCTGGACTGGTCTCCTGGTGCTGGGGCTGGCCTCATTACTGCTTGGGGATCCAGCTGTGAAGTTGAAGTCCCTGCTGCGTCGAGCCTTTGTTGTCCTGGTGTTGGCAGACCAAATCTTGGGCTCTCACTGACGAGTTCCGCTTGGTGAGGAGCTGTGAGGATAGATTGGCGTAGCCCCCGTAAGTCCTGCTTGAGGTCTTCGTCCCTCCTCTCAAGGCAGGTGAACAGTTGCTGGAAAAGGGCTAGCATGGTTGGGTGTGGTTCTGGTCTCCCAACTGCTCCTTCAGTCAGCTGGTCTTTTCTGGCTGTATCTGCTGGTTCAAACGGTAGCTCAAACGGTTCTGGTTGTGTTTGGCCCCTTGGTCGGGCTCCTAGTTTCTCATACTTGTCCTCTTCTTCACTAGAAGATTCCAATGTATTCCACCCCGGTTCAACTTCAGGTACCTTTTCTGACAGTTGATCCTGCTGCTGAGAACGCAATCCTCTACGCATTCCTTTACCTCTCTTGTTGGAATTCACTGATTTGCGGTTCTTTATCCCACCACTGCCACCATATGTCACGTAGAGTAGGCCAGAAGGCTAAACTGGAAAACCTGATCTCTATCAAAATAAAAAGATGGCGGAGCCGCAAAAGTTCTTCTGTGCAAGGGTGTTTATTTACAAAGTGATTCCGGAACAAAAACAACAGTACTGCCATCATATACCTTATGAGCCAGCTAAAAACAATGCTGCCCCATTCACAGCTCAATCCAAAAAGCCTCCCCATGAACTGAAAGAGAGGCTCCTTTTGTAGGGCTAGCCCCTCCCCTCAGAACAATTAACACCAATTAATTAAGCAATTACCTCGTCAAACCTACATTTTCCATTAACTAAACATACTAAAGTATATACATTGCAACATGTTTATGAAACAATATCACAACAATATGCACATTTACATTAATGAGCCATTTGGGGCAGGCACTACAAAGTCAGCCCAATTCCCTTTGCTCGGGTCCTTATCCAGCATACCCGGAAGCTACAGAGATGGAAAGAGAGAGGAACAGAACAAACAAACAACGTGCTCATCCATAACATCGATAAGTAAAATACATATTGCTTGTATTAAATATGAACATTAACATAAGTGTGAAATGTATGTACTAAGACAGAGAAGTTAACTTGTGTCGACCCACATTGTTAACTTATCTTATAATGGAGCAGGGAGGAGTGATGAATGTGTTCGTGCGTTAAAGAACCAAATACTGCCCGTGGCCAGTGACGGACTTCTACGTCAAACACACATACACACACACACAGGCATACATGCTTACAGAGAGTGAGAGAAACACACACAAGTACTGGTGGTGCGCGGGTCAGCTGTTTGTTCACCTGCCTGCAATTGCTAATAACCCATCCACAACTGACTGAAAATGAAAATATGAGGCCCTAACACGCAAATATAGAAAATGCACTGTTGGCTACAGTCAGAGACAGCGTAACAATATTTTGCCTAATTTAGATATGTTTCTGCTGATCATTTTAAAATAACACCTTTACAGACGGTCCTTAACTGCGTATTCACATTCTCTCAAGATGCTGAATGAAAGAAATCATATTTCTTCACTCCTATTCCCGAGTCAAAATATACTTTCAGTGTATCATTTTTCTGCAAGAAATGCTTAATTCTGCAGGAGTTAATATTAATGCTATTAAGGCTATTAAGAAGTTATAGACCATCAGTCACTCTCCAGATTTCAGTTTCCATTTAACCCATCTGAACGATAGTCTACACTTCCCTTGATGTGCCTCACAAGCATCACACATAACATAGGCACTGCTAACATCCTTTTTTTAACACCACCATTGCTAAACATTACATTTCTGTCCCTCCCTTCTCATTATTTTCAACTCTGCGTTTCACAGCTTTTCTCTTATTGAATAAAACTCTTGACATTGTCCTTTTTGCCTTAGTATATTGACCTTAACTTTTTCTGCCCGTTCCCAAAAGCGTTTGGTGATTGGCATGTAGTCTTTGGCGCGTGTACAGTTAAGCCCTAAAGCTTAGGCTTACGCACTAATGTCAAATAGCCTACAAATAATCAAATAAAAACCTAAATGTAGCCTATATATAGATCGATAGAAATGGATACATTTGTGGATGTTTTGATATATTTATATATATATATATATATGTTTTTTTTTCTACTCGACCGCCACACACCCGCCATTCATCCACACAATATTTCATGGCCACCCAGTATATCTTCAAAGTATAGGATTAACATGCAAATATAGGGCTATTAAGCCTAGTCCTGGACTAAGAAGTGCTTTCAATGGAGAATCTCCATTGAGAACGATTTTTAGTACAATACTAAATTTGTGTCTAGGAAACCGGCCCATGGTCTATTTAGGAAAAATATATGTAGATATTCTGACATAAGGTTTGTGTCGACTAAAGTACATACAACATCCATCTATGTCATGAGAAGACTGTGCCCCAAGCAACCCCCAAATACTGAAATTATTCTAAATGTTTCTTGGAGGCCATAGAAATGGTGCTCCTGTGGCGAGGAGGACATTCTTAACTGGATTAGAGCTATGTTTGTTTATCGAGGGTGGTTCTGCAGTGATGGGCTCAGACAGGAGAGAGGATCAGTAGAGAACACTGAAGGAGGAGGAGAATGATGAGGAGGAGAAGGAGGCACCACCGCACCATCTCTTAGACTTTCTAAACTATTACGCCCATAATGAGATTTTTCAAAATGCTTAATGTTGCAACAGATAGAGGCTCTTATAACTTTAATAGCACAATAAAATAAAAGCGAGAGAAAGACAAAGGCACACATACAATCACACACATAGTGACAGAGAGGGAGGCACTGAATGATGGAGGGAAAGAGAAAGAGAGGCCTTAAAGTCACGTCGCTCAAAAAAGGACCAATCGAACTGGAGATGACACATTAATTCACTCCCGACTTTATTTCTCCTACTGTGGCTTTTATCATCATGAATATTTCAGACACATACATTGTGAATGAGGGAGAAGGGAAAAACAAGCTATCCTCTCCTCACCCCCACTGCACCGCCCTCCCCTCACACACACAACTTCCCAATGTTTACATACACACTCACCCCAAAACAGCCCCCCAGTCTTGCTATGAAAACACTGGCAGTGTGTGTGCACATGAATGCGTGTATGTGAAAGGAGGAGAAAGATACTGCATGTACTGTATGCGTGTGTTAAGAGTTCGCTCCAGCTAATCGGTGATCCTTCTCTCTGCCGGACGGATGATGTCAGGAGAGTTAACATGAAAGGGAAGAGAAGAGAGAGCTCTGCTGTAAGTCCCTGCTAACAAGACAAAATGTCCTTTTCCTCCTTATTTTTCCTTCCTTTCATCCTCCTCTATCAGTCTCTCTCTCTTTCATTATACTCTACCAGAAAGAGGGGATTACTTTGTTAAGGTACAGTACACTGTTAAAAAGCAGCAGTCATTTCTGCTCTACTGTGATAGAGTGTAGAACAGCTCTGGGAGAGTCTGTGAGACAGGGAAGGAGGAGGAGCAGAGAAGGAGGATCGGTGGGTGTGGGTGTGTGTGGGGCCTGGAGAAGCCACTCCTCCTCTGTGCTGATTCCAGCCGTCACTGGGCTAATGAAGCCCACACTGCTCTGCCAGTGTGTCATACTGTCACCAGCCTGGAGGACTGAGCACACACACGGCAGCGGGACAGTCTGCCTCGTCTCACTCGGCCTCAGGAAGAGCTGGAGAGAAGAGAGGGGAAGGAAGGAGGGGATATTATTTTTATCTCCTGTATTTATCTCTGCCGGTGGATCAGACTGAGACTACATACTTTAACATAGAGAGTTTCTCTGAGCAAAGCCACCTCCCCCGCGGCCGGGGTTCTTGGATTAGTCCTTCCTGGTGTGGATAGTGAATAGACCTGCGGACCGAACCAGCATGGGGAACCAGGCGGGTAGGCTGGAGGAACCTGAGTCAGGTCTGCTACCTTACCGTACTGTATCGTATGCCAGCTTAGCTCTTTTCACTCACCACTATTCTCTCCATCACTGAGGCTATCTATACTCATTCACTTCATCAGTATCTCTTTCACTCACTCTCTCTCCCCCCTCTCTGTCCCTCTTTGCTCTATTGATGTGAGGCAAACAAAGCCATGCATTGCCAAAAAGGCTTAGTTATGAATCTGATGCCATGTCAGAAAATCCCATTTAAAGGTTAATTATCAGACATAGAGAGCTGTACAGTGCAAGTGGCTCTGTTTGTACTGTAGGTTTACTTGGCCCTTCTCTTATTCATCAGATTCTAAGAAGAAGGATATTCATTGACTAGTAGTGTGTGTGTGTCTGTGTGTGTGGTTCACGATATCTGGACATGAAAAGTGCTGAGTGTGTTTTATCTTCCAGCAGCTTCCTCTCTGTCAGAGGCAGGCAGGGAATCAGCCAGATGAGATGGTATCACTGTCCCATGCAGCTTCTCTCTCTTTCTGTCTCTCGCCTCTCTCTTTCGCCTCTCGCTCGCTCTCTCTATCTCTCTCGCCTCTCTCTCTGTCTCTCTCTCTCCCTCTGCTGCCCTAAGGATAGACTGCTTAATACATTTACATTTCAAAGTCTCTGTTAACTTAATTTAGCAGCCTTTAACTTCACATTAGTCAGAGAAACCATTGGTATCTCTGTCTCCCTTCTTGCTTCTTTCTGTTCTCTCATCAACAAATGTTCCTTTCAGGTTGTGTCCTACTTCTGTCCTATCCATGAACAGCATATCCGCATTATCAGCTCCTGTCTGTGGGCTCATTGCCTCCTCTAGTGTAAAATAACTTGTGGCACAGCTGACAAAGAGGTGTGTGTGTGTGTGTAAGTTCTGCGTATGCATCTTTGTGTGCGCATGTATGTGTTTAGGAGTGTGTGTGTGGGAGCACCTCTGTAGCCGGATCTCTTTCCACCCAGTGTGTGCAGCCAGTGAAGTCCCTGTGTCACTCACAGTGTGGCCAAGAAGGCAATAGAGAAAAGCCAGGCAGGCAGCCTGTGAGGCAACAGCCCACACCTCAAAGTGTAGCGTTGTCAGTTAGTGAGTGTTGTCGTGTCATTTTGGAGCGGTAGTGTGTGTGTGGTGTGAGAGAGCACGGTAGGCTCTGATTCGGAGGCTACAGTATAGCTGCTGCATGCCAGCAGGAGAGATTAGACTCTTGGTTCCTGTCACACACATTTCTCTACTATACTTCTCTCTAACAGGTCGCTCAAATGAGGGAGAACATTGGCTATTTCATACACAGACTACAGTATATTGTTATTGACTTATCATGTAGGTGTTTTTGTTGTTTACATTTAGGATTTGGTTTCTGGCCAAGGCGTAATGAAGACATCAATGAAGTCATCTGAATTTTGTCATTGAGGATTTCATAACTGTTCTTATTACTGTAGATTTATATCGGCCAAATTTGGGGTAAAAACCAGTTCAGACATGAGTCCTCTGTACTGAACACACAGTGTGAGGTGAGGTGTCCTCAAGCTTCTCATGGTGACTTGTACTCTAGAACAACTGGAAGGCGTCCCATAAGCCCTGTGGTGTGATCCATCTATGCTGTCACTTCCTGCTGTCTGTCTGACACTGTGTTTTCCTCCATCGGAATGTATGTGTGTGCATGCGCGTGTGCGCACTTGTGTGTGTCCATTTCATATGAGGCTAAACATCATCCAATTACAGCCTCCTTGGGTAGCATCTGTCATCTGTCAAGTATTTGTATCACGTACAGTATGTTTCATATACAGTGTACAAAACAATAAGCTATTCCCATAACACAGACTGACCAGGTGAATCCCGGTGTAAACTATGATCCCTTATTAATATCACTTGTTAAATCAACTGCAATCAGTCTAAATGAAGGGGAGGAGACGGGTTAAAGAAGGATTTTTAAGCCTTGAGACAATTGAGACATGGATTGTTTATGTGTGCCATTCAGAGGGGGAATGACAAGAAAAAAGATTTAAGTGCCTTTAAAAGGGGTATGGTAGTAGGTGTCAGGTGCACCAGTTTGTGTCAAGAACTGCAACACTGCTGGATTTTTCATGCTCAACAATTTCCTGTGTGTATCAAGAATGGTCCACTATCCAAAGGACATCCAGCCAAGAGTTCATGTCCCAACGAATTGAGGGTGTTCTGAGGGTAAAGTATTCTTAATATAGAGAGAGCTTTTTACTATCCTCAGTGGAGTCACAAACACTAGGCTACATATCAAATGTGTTGTTATTATAAATTGATCATGACTATGTTTGATATGAAGCCATAGATAGAGGTTATTTTAAGATGATAGTGTTAGAGAGTTGAGTGAGGGCGTAACTATCCTCAATGGAGTCACACACAGATTACATCAAATGTAAAGTGTCATGAACTGACCGTGACTATGTTTGATATGGATCCACAGATACAGGTTATTTTAGGATGTTGGAGAGTGCTGTGGGCCTGATGTTCAATGAAGTAACTAGAGGAGTAATCTCTTGTGATGAACTTTGATGAAAAAATGTAATCTAGTTAGCTAGCTAGCTAGCGCAGGATTGGTTATGGGTTCTGAGATTAGGCTACTAAAGAAGAGAAACTGGCCTTGGATCAGGTGCTGGAAACAGTGTTTGATTGTTTCATCTTTACCATCTCCTTCTAACGGAGTTTAGAATCTAAACAGATGGTTTATCTGTGATATCATTAGGACTAATTCTGGGAAGTCTTTAATAATCAGAGTAATGATCACTCCTCTTTAGTTGGGTCGTTACAGTGTAATGCATCAGCAATCACAGTAATTTCACTCTACGATCCATCACAATATAAGGTTTTCAATACCAGGCTCGGAAGAGTAATTTACACTCCTTTACACATACAGTACCAGTCAAAAGTTTGGACACGTCTACTCATGCAAGGGTTTTTCTTTATATTTTACTATTTTCTACATTGTAGAATAATAGTGAAGACATCAAAACTATAAAATAACACACATGGAATCATGTAGTAACCAAAAAAGTGTTAAACAAATCAGATTCTTCAAAGTAGCCACCCTTTCTCTTGATGACAGCTTTGCTCACTCTTGGCATTCTCTCAACCAGCTTCATGAGGTAGTCACCTAGAACACATTTCAGTTAATAGGTGTGCCTTGTTATAAGCTAATTTGTGGAATTTCTTTCCTTCTTAATGCGTTTGAGCAAATCAGTGGTGTTGTGACATGGTAGGGGTGGTATACAGAAGATAACCCTATTTGGTAAAAGACCAAGTCCATATTATGGCAATAACAGCTCAAATAAGAAAATGGAAACGATAGTCCATCAATATTCTATGTATTGAAGGTCAGTCAATCCGGGAAAATATTAAGAACTTTGAAAGTCTCTTCAAGTGCAGTTGGAAAAACCATCATGCGCTATGATGAAACTGGCTCTCATGAGGACCGTCACAGGAAAGGAAAACCCAGAGTTCATTGGAGTTACCAGCCTCAGAAATGACAGCCCAAATATATGCTTCACAGAGCTCAAGTAACAGACACATCTCAACATCAACTGTTCAGAGGAGATTCTGTTAATTATTTTATTTATTTATTTCACCTTTATTTAACCAGGTAGGCCAGTTGAGAACAAGTTCTCATTTACAACTTCGACCTGGCCAAGATAAAGCAAAGCAGTGCGACATAAACAACAACACAGAGTTACACATAAACAAACGGACAGTCAATAACACAAAAGAAAAGAAAATATAGAAAAATCTGTGTACAGTGTGTGCAAATGTAGAAGAGTAGGGAGGTAGGCAATAAATAGACCATAGAGGCGAAAATAATTACAATTTAGCATTAATACTGGAGTGATAGATGTGCAGATGATGATGTGCAAGTAGAGATACTGGGCTACAAAAGAGCAAGAGTGTAAGTAATGTTATGGGGATGAGGTAGTCGGGTGTGCTATTTACAGATTGGCTGTGTACAGGTACAGTGATCGGTAAGCTGCTCTGACAGCTGATGCTTAAAGTTAGAGAGGGAGATACAGTGGGGCAAAAAAAGTATTTAGTCAGCAACCAATTGTGCAAGTTCTCCCACTTAAAAAGATGAGAGAGGCCGGTAATTTTCATCATAGGTGCACTTCAACAATGGCAGACAAAATGGGGGGAAAAAATCCAGAAAATCACATTGTAGGATTTTTTATTTATTTATTTGCAAATGATGGTGGAAAATAAGTATTTGGTCAAAAACAAAAGTTTATCTGAATACTTTGTTATATACCCTTTGTTGGCAATGACAGAGGTCAAAAGTTTTCTGAAAGTCTTCACAAGGTTTTCACACACTGTTGCTGGTATTTTGGCCCATTCCTCCATGCAGATCTCCTCTAGAGCAGTGATGTTTTGGGGCTGTTGCTGGGCAACACGGACTTTCAACTCCCTCCAAAGATTTTCTATGGTGTTGAGATGTGGAGACTGGCTAGGCCACTCCAGGACCTTGAAATGCTTCTTACGAAGCCACTCCTTCGTTGCCCCGGCGGTGTGTTTGGGATCATTGTCATGCTGAAAGACCCAGCCACGTTTCATCTTCAATGCCCTTGCTGATGGAAGGGGGTTTTCACTCAAAATCTCACGATACATGACCCCATTCATTCTTTCCTTTACACGGATCAGTCGTCCTGGTCCCTTTGCAGAAAAACATCCCCAAAGCATGATGTTTCCACCACCATGCTTCACAGTAGGTATGGTGTTCTTTGGATGCAACTCAGCATTCTTTGTCCTCCAAACACGACGAGTTGAGTTTTTACCAAAAAGTTATATTTTGGTTTCATCTGACCATATGACATTCTCCCAATTTTCTTCTGGATCATCCAAATGCTCTCTAGCAAACTTCAGATGGGCCTGGACATGTACTGGCTTAAGCAGGGGGACACGTCTGGCACTGCAGGATTTGAGTCCCTGGCGGTGTAGTGTGTTACTGATGGTAGGCTTTGTTACTTTGGTCCCAGCTCTCTGCAGGTCATTCACTAGGTCCCCGTGAGGTTCTGGGATTTTTGCTCACCGTTCTTTTTGACCCCATGGGGTGAGATCTTGTGTGGAGCCCCAGATCGAGGGAGATTATCAGTGGTCTTGTATGTCAACCATTTTCCTTATAATTGCCCCCACAGTTTCTTCAAACCAAGCTGCTTACTTATTGCAGATTCAGTCTTCCCAGCCTGGTGCAGGTCTACAATTTTGTTTCTGGTGTCCTTTGACAGCTCTTTGCTCTTGGCCATAGTGGAGTTTGGAGTGTGACTGTTTGAGGTTGTGGACAGGTGTCTTTTATACTGATAACAAGTTCAAACAGGTGCCATTAATACAGGTAACGAGTGGAGGACAGAGGAGCCTCTTAAAGAAGAAGTTACAGGTCTGTGAGAGCCAGAAATCTTGCTTGTTTGTAGGTGACCAAATACTTATTTTCCAGCATAATTTGCAAATAAATTCACTAAAAATCCTACAATCTGATTTTCTGGAATTCTGTTTCTCATTTTGTCTGTTATAGTTGAAGTGTACCTATGATGAAAATTACAGGCCTCTCTCATCTTTTTAAGTAGGAGAACTTGCACAATTGGTGGCTGACTAAATACTTTTTTGCCCCACTGTATAAGACTCCAGCTTCAGAGATTTTTGCAATTCGTTCCAGTCATTGTCCGCAAAGAACTGGAAGGAAAGGTGGCCAAAGGAAGTGTTGGGTTTGGGGATGACCAGTGCAATATACCTGCTGGAGCGTGTGCTATGGTTGGGTGTTGCTATGGTGACCAGTGAGCTGAGATAAGGTGGGGCTTTACCGATCAAAGACTTATAGATGACCTGGAGCCAGTGGGTTTGACGACGGATATATAGTGAGGGCCAGCCAACGAGAGCATACAGGTTGCAGTGGTGGGTAGTATATGGGGCTTTGGTGATAAAACCAGGCCTTTATGGTCAAATTGCTGCAAATAAACCACTACTAAAGGACAGCAATAAGAAGAAAATACTTGCTTGGGCCAAGAAACATGAGCAATGGACATTAGACCTGTGGAAATCTGTCCTTTGATCTAATGAGTCCAAATTTGAGACTTTTGGTTCCAACCACCGTGACTTTGTGAGATGCAGAGTAGGTGAACAGATGATCTCCTCATGTGTGTTTCCCACAGTGAAGCATGTAGAAGGAGGTGTGATGGTGTGGGGGTGCTTTGCTGGTGACACTGTCTGTGATTTATTTTGAATTCAAGGCACACTTAAGCAGCATGGCTACATCAGCATTCTGCAGCGATACACCATCCCATCTGGTTTGAGCTTAGTGTGACTTTCATTTGTTTTTCAACAGGACAATGACCCAACACACCTCCAGGTTGTGTAAGGGCTATTTGACCAAGAAGGAGAGTGATGGAGTGCTGCATCACAATCCCCTGACTTCAACCCAATTGAGATGGTTTGGGATGAGTCAGACCGGAGAAAAGGCAAGGAAAAGCAACAAGTGCTCAGCATATGTGGGAACTCCTTCAAGACTGTTGGAAAAGCATTCCAGGTGAAGCTGGTTGAGAGAAAGCCAAGAGTGTGCAAAGGGTGGCTACTTTGAAGAATCTAAATTATAAAATATATATTGATTTGTTTAACACTTTTTGGGTTACTACATGATTCCATGTGATTTCATAGTTTTGATGTCTTCAGTATTATTCTACAATTTAGAAAATAGTAAAAATTAAGAACACTTGAATGAGTAGGTGTGTCCAAACTTTTGACTGATACTGTATGTATACAAACACACACACACACACACACACACACACACACACACACACACACACACACACACACACACACACACACACACACACGCTCTGTTCGATCCCATAAAGACCCTTATTATAATTTGAATCGGTCTACTGTAATGTTTATCAATCATGCTATTATTATTCACAGAACAGTGTTCAGCCATACTGGCCCACTTTCAGATCCGAATCCATGTAAACCAGAGCCGTCTGGGGGCAGAATAAAAGCCCCGTCCATGGTGAACTGTGGCGACTGGCAAGATGTTTGTCAAGTGAGGTGAGAAGGGGAGTCAGAGAGAGGGTTAGAGCGTTTCTCATGCTCAAAAAAGGATAGTGAGCTTGCACGGTCCTGTGGGTTTCTTGCCCATGCAGCATTGCCAGGATGTTTGGAGGTAGTGGTAATGCAGGAAAAGCTGCCAGAATGTTGGGAAAGCAGAGAAGCGTTTGATAGTTCTGGAGTGTTTTTGTCTGATATCAATGCAGCAATAACAATGGTGGTCACTGGAACAACATGACTGTTTGTTGTCTTTGCTCACACTTGGGCATCAGAAGTTTCAGTGAAGGAGAGCGATAGGCTAGACAGTCTACTACACACAGTGCTGGAGAGACTTTCTCAGGACACACAACAACAACCCACAGGAAAAGATTCCTCATCCGAAACAACACTATGTAACCAAACTAATCAGACTGTGATAACACAGGCTTTGTCTCTCAGGGAATTGCAGTGTGTCTGCTGAGAAAGTACATGTACAGTTCTTATTGTTCTGATAAACGTCTGTTCCTGACCTGACACTTTCACAATAGTAGACTTATCACATTCAGTATACACTAAGTATAAAGCAAGAGCAGAGTGGGTTGGGTGGGCTCCTGGGGCTGCTGGCAGACGATGGATAGCTCCTTATGTTTATGAGGGCGAGGCTTGGATAGATTTGGTATTTTAAGGAAGAGTGTATAGTATGGAAGGGAGAAGGAAGAATCGATGTTGTACTTTGAAGTTTTCTGGCTGTGTATTTTTTCCAGATATGCTTGTTTTGATATAGGCTAAATTGTATCCAATAGTTTATACAAAAGAGCGAAATATAGAAAATAATTTACCCTTTTGCCTTTATATGCTCACTGAGTGTACAAAATATTGAGTTGCACCCCCTTTTGCCCTCAGAACAGCCTCAATTCGCCTGGGAATGGACTCTACAAGGTGTTGAAAGCGTTCCACAGGGATGCTGGCCCATGTTGACTCCAATGCTAACAAGTGACATCAATAAGGGATCATAGCTTTCACCTGGAATCACCTGGCCAGCGTAGGTCATGTTTTGTACACATTGTGTATAATACTGTATGTGTTATACATACCGAAACAGAGAGTCTATTCTGAGAGAGAGAGAGAGAGGTAGTGAGTGATGTAGTGTTCAGGTTATGCGATGCAATCACCTGCAGATGGGCGGCAACGTGCTGCTGGGTTCTTGGGTGAAGCTGTGTGTGCGTGCGTGCGTGCATCCCCGTCAGCAGAATTCACACACCACACCTCCCTGACAGCTGGGCTGCTTTAATACATGCAGGGCAATCAGGGCATTGTCTCTCACATTCCTCCTTTCACTGGGAGGGATACCTCTCATTATGACATTTACTGTACTGTTTGTCTGTCCATCCGTTTTGCTGACTCACCCATAGAAAGTGCTTAGACTATTATAGGCCTGCCCTTTTTTACACTGTCGTGTCAAACCCAACCATAGTGTACTGGCTTGTAGAAACTACAGCCACTATGTTAGATGTAGCATAATTCTCAACATGTCATGTTGACATTGACAACTGAAAGCCTCTCTCTTAATTAATAAACAATACGTTCATTGTTTTTGACATCAATATCTAATTTGTTTGCAGAAATGTTTGTGATTTTGTTGAGATCCATTGCACCTGGTGGATACTCCTCAAGAGCTGGGCAGAGTCAGACCATGACACGATGAGCATTAGCAAAACACCAAAGAATGTGGAAAGAAAGACAAGAGGAATCTGCAGCCACAGCACTATTTTATTACATAAATATTCTCATTGGAGACAGACCAACATCAGGATTCAGGAAACAGGCCAAAAAGAGGAGGCTCGGTGAGTTGCTGTATCCAGAGGTAGCAGATAAACCTGTGTTCAAATACTATTCATAATAATTGTAAGTACGTTATCTGTGTTTGATTGACCTTACCTGGCTTAATGGATCAATAAAATAGTTCCAAATATCTGTAAACCCTGCCCATCTGATGCTCCAGGACAACACTTTTTTTAAAGATTTCAAATAGTTTTTGAACCCAGGTCTGGAAGTATCACCAGTGAGGCTTTCCAGTTTCCACCACTGCAGTTACCAGGGAGCAGCCAGTACAGGACTGTAAACACAGAGCTATTCTATGTGTTCTGTGTTTGCAAAGCAAGGTGTGTTTAAATGTCCTGTTTGTGTGATGAAACATGGGCTCATACCCAAATCAAATCAAATTTTATTTGTCACAGTAGGGGAGAGTGGGGTAAGTTGAGCCAAAGGGGTAAGTTGAGCCACATTTGTTTCCAGGAAACCATACACAAGATGAATAATTTTACCAAATATTTAGGAAGAGGTCATCATTTCATGGAATCTGTGAAAGAAGAAACCACATGGAAAAAGTGGTGAGCCAACTCAAATCAAGGTCGCGACAATTGCAGTGAGGTCGAGTGATAATAATTAACTAATTAATTAACATCCTGCATCTGTATACATCAGTTGGGGTCTCTATAAGATTCAATACGGGGTATTGAAAGTGCATCCTTGTAACTGTGTGGGCTAATATAGTCAACAATGTTTGCCTTTGGGTAAGTTGAGGCAGTAGTTGAGCAAATTGAAGTGTTTTCTACCCAGGTGTAATGTAAGGCATTATTACTGGGATAACAGGGCCTGGCCTTCTAGGAGTTCCTCTGTCCAGTGTCTGTGTTATTTTGCCCATCTTAATCATTTATTTTTATTGGCCAGTCTGAGATATGGCTTTTTCTTTGCAACTCTGCCTAGAAGGCCAGCATCCCGGAGTCGCCTCTTCACTGTTGACATTGAGACTGGTGTTTTGCAGATACTATTTAATGAAGCTGCCAGTTGAGAACTTGTGAGGTGTCTGTTTCTCAAACTAGACACTGTAATGTACTTGTCCGCTTGCTCAGTTGTGCGCTTTCTATTCTGGTTAGAGCCAGTTTGCACTGTTCTGTGAAGGTAGTAGTACACAGCGTTATATGATACCTCCAGTTTCTTGGCAATTGCTTGCATGGAATAGCCTTCATTTCTCAGAACAAGAATAGACTGACGAGTTTCAGAAGAAAGTTCTTTGTTTCTAGCCATTTTGAGCCTGTAATCGAACCCACAAATGCTGATGCTCGAGATACTCAACTAGTCTAAAGAAGGCCAGTTGTATTGCTTCTTTAATTAGAACAACAGTTTTCACCTGTGCTAACATAATTGCAAATGTGTTTTCTAATGATCAATTAGCCTTTTAAAATGATCAACTTGGATTAGCTAACACTACGTGCCATTGGAACACAGGAGTGATGGTTGCTGATAATGGGCCTCTGTACCCCTATGTCGATATTCCATTTTTAAAAATCATTCGTTTCCAGCTACAATAGCCATTTACAACATTAACAATGTCTACGCTCCATTTCTGATCAATTTGATGTTCTTTTAATTGACAAAATATGTACTTTTCTTACGTGTTGCATTTATATTTTTGTTCAGTGTAGATCAATAATTGATCATTTGAGAGCGAAATGTTGCTACCGTGACTCAAGAGGGAAAAATAACTATAACTGCCATGGTACGATATAGAGATCATAACATACCCACATCGAATCAAGAAGATGCAAATCTAATTTTTTCTTAACAAAAGCAGCAGGAAAACACATGCGGAATTTGTGAGTTCAGCCCCCCTTTAAGTTGTTTGTCTCATCTCTTGATAAACATTTAATTTCAAACACCCCCTGTTAGCAACATATGCCGATATCCTCACTACTGTACAATGTAATTAGTTTGACTTTTGGTCGTCTGGGGAAAGGGTGGGGAAGGGAGGTGAACAAGTCTTTTTCTCAATAATACCTTCTAAGTCCTCTGTGTGGAAATCTCTCTGCCATTCTCAGCTTAATCCAAAACCCATAAATATATTAGGGATTCCAGGGATTGTTCCAGGAAAAATAATATCCAAATAATTTCCAAAATCATGTAGGATGTGTATTTGGATCATGAGAGAAATGTAAAAGTCAAGGATAAAAGGTCAACCCCTCTAGTTTATATTTGAAATAGAGAAAGGCTGATGTTTTCAGAGCCTGAGAATGTGTGTGACCGGCATGAGCATCAAATTGAAAGGTTGAGATGTTTTGATTTGTAGATTGATGTTGAAGCCGAAAGAACCGTTGACTAGTTGTCCTCTGACTGTATCTTGGCTAAAAGTGCTTGATTTCTAAAAATGACCATCTGATGTCAATACTTTTGATTTAGCAGATAGCCAGCCGTCTTAGCTGTAACTGTAGCTGTCCCCTTTAACTCTTTCTGGAGAGAAAAATCTAATCTACTGTGCTCATCCTCTGATGTGAAGTACCAAATGTATGCCTTTGTAGAAAGTGTACCTTCCTAAAGCAGAGTTCTGCAGCATGCACATTTAGTTCAGTTTATACCCTCAAAAGGAACATCCTTAACTTTGTAATTGAATGTAAATGTTGTAAATGACTCTACTACTGCTTTCCAACTCCCCCCAGCAAAGCACATCATGCTATTTCCATGGTGCCGCATTTCAACAGTGACAGTGCAGACTTGCAGGTAAGATAAGTTTCCACTTCTCAGCAGTGTTTGATGAATGATATGCCACCTGCTGACAGTAGACTCACTCACTACCCATAATGACTTGGACACAGGAATACATGAGTATGGGCTATTTCACTTTTGCTTACAGTAGAGGTTGTTGTGAATACTAGCCAGGGATCTATACCTCTACTCCTCCTTCCTTCCCAGCTGCTAGTCTGCTCTTGGTGTTTTTGTACTTGTTTCCAGCACAGCAAGAGCTCCCCTTGTCTGTGTAATCAAGTAATGGTTTTTCTATGTGCTGCATACAGAGAATTTCCGAACCATCACAACTCAAAATGTCACCCTCTGTGAGTCAGCTTTTTAATCACATACTGTACATACGGTAACTCTACTTATTTTCCTCCACTCCATTGAGCAATTTACATTCTCCATTTAGCCCAGCCAAAACCCATCCATTCTGCCCTCCCTCTCCCCTGCATTTCTCCTTATTTATATGCAGGATTATTGGCCGGCCCCAAGAGGGGAAATATCATCTCAGCCAATGTGGTGGCCGATTCCATCCACTCTCTGTCTCTCCACACTGACCCTACTACTTATCCCTCACAGCCAGACATGCCCAACGGTCTCCCTTCCTCCATTCTTTCAGCAAATTAGTTCACATAAATATTGTCAGACTGGCAAACAGAATTGAAAAAGCCTCTGAAACTCTTTAAAAGGCTCCAATGCTCTCTCAAAGGAATGTGTTACTCAACTCAAAAATGTTGATTGTACTGTACATACAGTATGGACTTTATGCTATAGCTTATAGGTACTGCACATATTATACAACTACTGTACTATCTATATACTCCTGAAGGCCAGCATTGTGGCCAGATTTTACTATCATAGTAAAATATTTTCAGTCTTGTTTGGTTCTTGAAAAGCAAACTGTCCGGCCCATGGTCTGGCAGGGATGTGGTGGATCACTGCTGAAGATGAAGAGTGGGGATCTGAGCCCATTGGTTATTATTACTGGTCAAAATCTCTGGTGGGAAGGTTATGGTACTATGGTAATAATCCCTCTATAGACATGATGGCAGCGTGTAAGATCTACAGGAGTAAAGATATTAAGATATAATCACAAAGAACAAGGGAAAGGTTTGTTGGGTTTGAGGATCAGATACTGGACTTTTCCCAGCTACAGATATAATATATCCAGTCAATTCCCCAATGCAATAATTTCCTAAACTCAGTAGTCTGGAAAGCCCATACAATGCCAGACAAAGACCCTATACTTTTGTACACTATTTCCAAACCAGCCCCAAAGCGCACACTCGCAAAGCACTAACGTTATGTGCTGCTGCTGCTGCTGCTGCTTACCCTCCATGGTCCTAGTAACTGTCTGTGTATCCAGATCATTCCCTGATTTACACCACCCCCCGATCACCAGCAAGTGCAATTGCACCACTTTTTACACCACAGATTCCTTTTCATTGACGTGCCGCTTTAGTGGTGTACTGTCGTCTATGGAAAATGGGGGGCTTATTGAAATCCTGCATAAATAATGATTGTCTGTTTACTATATTCCCTGCTGCTACAGTAGGACCATAACATGTATCTTGTGACATTGTAGAACATTCTGGGCTCTAAATCAGATGTGATCTGCAGATCCGCTCTCTAATGATATTGTACGTCGTCCTCATTATAATGTCATGTCCTGAATCTGACCTGAGTCTTTGGGACCTGGATCCTTGGGGCCAAGAAATGATGTAGAACCTAAATGCACAGTGTAACTGCATTTAGGCTAGACCTTCTGTCTAACTTTTACTTTCATGAACTCATATTCAGGAACTATTGTGGAATATGTGTCCATTCTTTGGGACCTGAAGCCAAGAGATGAAGTTTTGGCCCGTGTGAATTTAAACCATCATCTGACTTTCAGGAACCATAGTGGAATATCTGTCCAGTTACTATAGTATTGCAAATAGAGATAGCCTATAATAAGTAGAATACCATTTCAGATTCTATGTTTCTTTAAGTGGTGACTTTGCTAACTTCTGATCGGTGGTATTAATTTCTACTAGAAGAGTTAGGATGGTGATAATTGTTGTCTGATGTTTGTGTGATGATGACAGACCTGGTTTTTGTCTGGCTGCTGGCAATATGGAAACAATGGATAAGTCCCAAATATGCAAACCTGTCCATATTATGGCACCCCAGACAGGCTCAATCAAATGCTCAATGTATTATTTGAAAGAGGGTTTGGATGATGGGTTACCTGTACTGTGCCAGTCAGCACGGACATCTACCTCCCCTGTCCTTGACTGACTGAGTTTGCTATTCCATCCTGTCTGACTGACCATGCTGGTTGACCATTCCATTCGCTGTGTCACAGTAGTGACGCACATGGAAACCCCGCTCTGTGTCTCTCTTCCTCACCAGCGAGAGGAGTGGAATGCCTGTGTGAGCCCAGGGTCTGAGAGATAAGCTCCAGTCTACCCACTCACTCCTCATCCATGTCCTGTCTAGCCTGGTCACACATCTGTTTGTGCTGTCTTGCCAACTCCTGTGTTGAGTTGGCAAGACAGCATAAACAGATCTGGGACCACCAGGCTATGTCCTGTCCATTTGCTGCCTGTACAACAGGAAACCCCAGACAGGCAGAGAGTGACTGATATTGTTTCTGTCTGACTGCTCTGTACCCCCAACATCCACCTGACTGGAAAACATTAGACAGCACTTCCTGGAACTCCAGGGGGTGGAAATGGTACGTGTGCGTGGACGCATGTATGTCTGTTTGTTTGCGTGCGTGTGTGTGGTGGGGAAATGAGATGGGCGGGGGGGGGGGTTCTTTCCCTCTCAAAGATAATCCACTGATTGCAGTGAGCTACTGACTATGTCACTGTGTCATCTCAGATGCCAACGGTTGTTCTGACACTTGACCTGCCTGACCAGCCCCAGACACTAATCTGTTATCACTCCTTCTCCTATCCCCCCGTGGCTGTAAATTAAAGACTGGCTGGGCCAGGGGCTGCCTTCCCTTCACAATGCATCCTGTTACTTCTTGGCTGCTGGCTTGGCTGGCTGGTAATGCTGGATGGTGTCCAGAAGCCACTCAGGCACATGTCCCTTGGCCTGCTGTGATTTTAAACCTAATCTTCATTAAAGAGATAGCTATGAACCAGAGTGCATTATTGTGATGAAGTACTCACACCTGAGTACTCTCGGTTTATCGGGAGACTGACTGTGTGTTATTAATTAATCAAACAATTACTTAATGTAAACAAAGCAATTACAGGAGGCCATTTCAGCAGGATTCAAGGTGATCAAAAGTGGGGTTACTAACAAGGTTTTCTCTGTGTGGACATGTGATTTCTGGTGCACACCACAAATTCTCCACTGTTGAATCAATTCTGAGAGTGTTAAATGTAACACTATTCCAGTGTCTATATGGGTCCACACTTTTGAGTGTTTAATTAAAACTTTGCTTAGTGTAATGCCTTATTTGCATATTCCCCAGTGTGCCTTTCGAGTTAATTATAGAGTTACAACACATGACGGTATTTGTTAGTGACAGAGACAGAGACACATTTTTGGTCCTGTGGCCATCACCAAGTGAGATCCTAAGCGAATATGTTTTCATTCAATTTGAAACTCATGGTTTACAGGTTACATCAGGCCTGCATGTCACATTATGCTTTCTTGCAAAGTGATTTGTATTTTGGGGCAGGGGAATCCAACCAGAGTGGGGATATATAGAAAATATATCAAACATTTTCTTAGCAGTCTGATCCAATAGAAAGGTATCGATACTTGTGTCAAAATAAAAATGTCACTTGATTGATGACATTTAAAGATTTGTACATTACTCAACCAACTTAAAGGGTGTCGGAACTGCGGGACAGAGAGCGACAAACCTCTGCTGAAAGGTTATTGTTTTTATCTAGATAGCTCAGGGCGTAGAACCACACAACAGAGGAATCCACAGTATATTGAAATTGCAGCACACTAGTATCGAATCTTGAAAGAACCTATTAAGATTCCCCCTCCCCAAACAATGATTGTAAATTATACATCTCTAGTTTTTATTGGTAATTATTGAATTATGGATCCACATTTTTTTATGCATTTAATTCGGAAAGTATTCAGACCCCTTACATTTTGTTACAGCCTTATTCTAAAATGTGTTACATTTTTTCCTCATCAATCTACACACAATACCCCATAATGACAACACAAACACTGGTTTTTAGAAACATGAAATATCACATTTACAAAAGTATTCATACCCTTTACTCAGTACTTTGTTGAAGCACCGTTATCAGCGATTACAGCCTCAAATCTTCTTGGGTATGAAGCTACAAACTTGGCACACTATATTTCGGGAGTTTCTCCCATTCATCTCTGCAGATACTCTCAAGCTTTGTCAGGTCGGATGGGGAGCTTCGCTGCACATCTGTTTTCAGGTCTCTAGAGATGTTCGATTGGGTTCAAGACCAGGCTCAGGCTGGGCCACTCAAGGACATTCAGAGACTTGTCCTGAAGCCACTCCTGCATTGTCTTTGCTGTCTGCTTAGGGTCTTTGTCCTCTTGGAAGGTGAACCTTCGCCCCAGTCCGAGGTCCTGAGCTCTCTGTAGGTTTTCATCAAGGATGTCTCTGTACTTTGCTCAGTTCATCTTTCCGATTCTGACTAGTCTCCCAGTCCCTGCCGATGAAAAACATCCCCACAGCATGATGCTACCACCATGCTTCACCGTAGGGATGGTGCCAGGTTTTCTCCAGACGTGATCATTGGCATTCAGGCCAAAGAGTGCAATCTTGGTTTCATCAGACCAGAGAATCTTGTTTCTCATGGTCTGAGAGTCCTTTAGGTACCTTTTGGCAAACTCCCAGTGGGCTTTCATGTGCCTTTTACTGAGGTGTGGCTTCCATCTGGCCACTCTATCATAAAGGCCTGATTGGTGGAGTGCTGCAGAGATGGTTGCCCTTCTGGAAAGTGTTCCCCTCTCCACAGAGGAGCTCTGTCAGTTACCATCGGGTTCTTGGTCATCTCTCTGATCAAGGCCCTTCCCCCTGATTTCTCAGTTTGTCCGGGCATTCAGCTCTAAGAAGAGTCTTGGTGGTTCCAAACTTCTTCCATTTAAGAATGATGGACGCCACTGTGTTCTTGGGGATCTTCAATGCTTCAGAAATGTTTTGGTACCCTTCCCCAGATCTGTGCCTCGACACATTCCTATCTCGGAGCTCTACGGACAATTCCTTCAACCTCATGGCTTGGATTTTGCTCTGACATGCACTGTCAATTGTAAGACCTTATATAGGCAGGTGTGTGCCTTTCCAAATCATGTCCAATCAATTGAATTTAACACAGGTGGACTCCAATCAAGATTTAGAAACATCTCAAATATGATCAATGGAACAGGAAGCACCTGAGCTCAATTTCGAGTCTAATAGCAAAGGGTCTGAATACTTGTGTAAATAGGTATTTCTGTTTTTTATTTGTAATACATTTGCAAAAATGTCTAAAAACCTGTTTTCACTTTCATTACAGGGTATTATGTGTAGATTGATGAGCAAAACAATTAATTTAATACATTTTAGAACAAGGCTGTAACGTAACAAAATGTGGAAAAAGTCAAGGGGTCTGAATACTTTCCGAATGCACTGTATACAGTATCAGTCAAAAATGTGGACACACCTACTCATTCCAGGGTTTTTCTTTATTTTTCCAATTTATACATTGTAGAATAATAGCGAAGACATCAACACCATGAAATAGCACATATGGAATCATGTAGTAACCAAAAAAGTTATAAACAAATCAAAATATATTTAGTATTTAAGATTTTTAAAGTAGCCACCCTTTGCCTTGATGACAGATTTGTACACTCTTTGTTCTCTCAACCAGCTCATGAGGAATGCTTTTCCAACAGTCGTGAAGGAGCCCACAATGCTGAGGACCTGTTGGCTGCTTTTCCTTAACCCTGCGTTCCAACTCATCCCAAACTTTCTCAATTGGGTTGAGGTCGGTGATTGTGGAGGCCAGGTCATCTGATGCAGCACTCCCACTTAAACAGCCTGGAGGTGTGTTTTGGGTCATTGTCCTGTTGAAGAACAAATGATAGTCCCCACTAATTGGCCAATCACATCAGATCTGTTCACATCAGATCTTTTTCAGAGCTGATCTGATTAGTCAAAATACTAATTTCTGAAAAAAAGATTAGAAATGGACTTGCCTGTCTAAACTCAGCCTTTGAAACACTGGCTACATTGTATTTCTAACTTTGAGCCTAGTTGCTTTCAACCACCGACTTCTACTGGACACCTTATTTACCAATTTATTTAGATTTTATTCAATACATAGCACCTGGACGGTAACTCGGCAGGTAGGGTTGAGGAATACGGAGCAATCAGATACCTTAGGCGCAGAATCGAATCCTGGCTAAATTTGGAAAATAACTTTCTGTGAATCCCCACTATCTGCACATTGTAAAATTGTTGTTCAAATAATTTGTTTAGTTTAGTTTATCCTATCATAATATTTTGTCTTCAGCATCTTAAACAATACCACAGATGCAGCTTTATTTTTTGAAAAATAATTGTGAACCAGGACTCAAAAAAGGTAAGCAGGATGTGGAATGCAAACCCAACTTTAGTTTATAAAAATTCACACCTATCCATTGCGCCACAACGTTTTGATGAATGCAGGGGTGAAAAGTGTCTGTATAAACATCAAATATATAGATATTTAGACATATATTCCCACTGTAATCAGCCTATACCCAACAGTTTTATGTTTACAGTTCTGATATTGTATATTCTGTATGACGTCTGTGTCTGTATTCTGTTTGTATGTTGTCTATTGCTGGCAGCACTTTCTCACTCAGACACATTCCGGTATGTGTAAATGTACTTGCCGTATGAAGGTGATTCTGAAACATGCTGATATTTATTTATTGACCAGCAGATGTCACTAATGTGCATTGCGTTTAAAGCTTTGAGGAACAATTTGGTGAAAGTCCCATAGGCTTCAGAAAGCCTCAGTTTCCAATCACTAGGGATATCCAACATTTGGACAAACATTTATTCACCTGCAACCTAAAGCATCTAAACTGGAACAACCATTTCAGTAACGGGTGCAATAATTCCAACTAACAAATTGAATTTGTTTAGAAAAATTGTATCTAAATTTGAGTAGCATAAGATTAACTAATCAATCAATTTATTCACATGCAATCTGCATTCAGAATGACTGTCAGGGTTGGGAAGACTAAGATATAGCATTACCTAAAGCATATAAACAATAATAACCTGCAATAGAGCATGCTGGGCAATATGTTAATGATGGGCGTGGTTTTTGCTCAACGTTTGTTATTAACACCAATACTGGTGTTCTTTTACACCACTGATTGTTAATTAAACTCTTTGCTGAGTTAATTTAACACTTGAATCAACACTAGAAATGTTACACTGAAAAATCAACACTAGTTAATTAACACTAGCCAATTTCTTTGTGTAGAAACATGAATGTTTTAAGTTTAAAGTTTGGGTTAATGACTTTGGCCCGGCCTGTTAAACTTGGCTGCCACTGTCGGCTTTATTTGCCCATCTGCAATCTAAACCCTCTTACTATGGCTTCTCATCCAAAACGACATGATTTGACCATGCTCTCAATTCACTATTGTGAAATTATATTTCTTACCATATGAGAAAAGACATGCTTTCAGCACAAAAACCTCTCTGTTACGAAATGTTATGTATTATAATTTCTCTTGTTCCTCAACATAAAGGGGCCCTTTATGAGAGAAAGCCCATTCTACTTGGCAGTGATATTTCTCTTTCTCTCCAAAGCTTGTGTTTCACATTATTTACACTTTGCTATAAATGAGAGACAGTCTCCAGAGGCTGTGGGGGGAGCATCTCTCAGAGGCATTCAAACCCCCGCCCCCCCCCCAGCTCAGACACCCTACAGGGGGCTGATTTAGTTCATCCCAGAGCTGCCTGTGTGTGAATGGACCATGAGTTGAGCCGTACGGCATGGAAGACAAAGATAAATTAGGATTGAGGGAACGCTGCAGTCATCCCCCTCCTTGTTTCACTTTCACTCGTGCTCTCTTTCTCTTTTACACTCTCTCTCTCACTTACACTCTCTCTCTTTTACACTCTCTCCACCTTACACTCTCTCTCCCCTCTCTGCCGTTCTCTCTCATCTGTTTCTCCCTCCACCCCCTCCCTTTCCCTCTTTCAATAGCCTCTAAAATGGGGAGTTTTCATTGTCTATCAAAGGCTTGGCAAGTCAGACCCAGATAACTTTAGAGTCAGGAAGCGTTTGTCCCAACTGAGGGATTTAAATAGTTTCTCTTGACTATTCATTCACAGCTTGTCTTGTTTGTGCTTTCTTTTAAATTCTGAAAAACATGGTGGCTATCATCACTGAGGATAACTTTGTGATCTATGAATATCATGAAAGAAGTCTTGTTGAGAAAAAGCTGTTGATCAATAAAAAAATGCATGGTTTGAATGATCAGACTGTCAAATAGGCCTTTCTTCTGTGCCTTTTTAAGGCATCGCTATTTTATATTATTATTCATTATTTTATAACAATGTATATTGTATACATTATTGCTTTGGCAATATTGACACAATTATTTTCATGCCAATAAAGCAGTTTGAATTTGAGAGAGAGAGTAACCATTTTAATGTTGTTATTTCTGTTATTTATTTTTATAATAACTTTTTTGAATATCACTGTTTTATATTATTATTAATTATTGATGCATTGAACCTGAGAGAGAGTGAGTTCCATTGTGAGACATCTTTATATGAGATGTGGACAGTAAGACCACATTTGAAAGACTCGTATTTGTTTTCTCTACAGTGCCAGGGAAGCTCAATAAAGCACAACTAATTTTAAATACTATTTGAACCCAGGTCTGGACAGTCTGTGTTCCAGTGTCACTGTTCCAGCCAGCCTCCCTTTTGCGGTATTGTATTATAGTGTACTGGAACTGTTCACGTATTAGTTGGCTCGTTTCACACACAGATTTATGTCATGGCTATGTGCGCAGGGACAAGCTGTAGTGAAGTCATGGTAAAAGGGAGGTGACTACTTAAACGAGGAACGTCATTTCATACAGTCCATATGGGTTTTATTCAGTTGGACTGGGAAGGATCATTTGAATGTATGTGGGGGCTGTGAATGGGAGATGTCCCAGAATCTCACTTCAACTCCAAACATTAGTCATCTTAATAATGAAAACGGATTGCGCTTAAACACATCCGCCTCTCTCTCATTTCTCTCTCCTTCTATTTCTCTCTCCCTTTATTTCTTTCCCTCTGTCTCCCTTTGCTTTTCTTCCCCTATAAGTAATGAGAATAAGAGAATTTACATGAATATGTCCCATATGACCTATAGGTGTGACCTACTGTATATGCTGTCTTTGTCACGTTCTGTCTGTCTGTTTCGGTTTGTACATAAAGTACATGCACCCCCAAACATCTTAATATGTCAATCTGTAATGCATTATGATAAGTCATTTTTAACCTTTCATTTCATCACTGTCTTTGTTCATATACAAGTAGGTGTTAAAATCTTCCATGTGATAATACATAATTTAGGAGTGTATGGCCTCATTTTTTCTGTAACGGAGGCATCCACTGTAAAATGTATGAGAAGTGAGTGATTATAGATTTTTCATGGCAGCCTGGGATCTTGGCAGGCTCGTCTAGTGGGAATTTCACTGGAGTTCACTTGACCTGACTGATAGAGAACCAATGCGAAGGTGATTAATGGGAATTTAAATGACTGGCTTTTGCTTGCTCTCACTCATGCTGAGTATTTAGGTTCTTATTTTTAAGCACAGTTTGTCTGAAGGCCAAACCATACTATCTGCAGTCACTCTGTGTGCCAGCCAATCTGACCTGGTATTTTTATAGCTTTTTAATGTTTTACCGGAACTATTTGGCGTTTTATTGTGATTTTTCGCGAATATAAGAATTTACGATAGTGTTATTATTAAAAGAAAGCATCCTAATGGCCTTGCTATATATATAAATGTGGCATTTTAATTTATGATTATATTATCAAAAAAATATTGAATGGAAACTGAGTTCTGAGCTCCTTGTTTTATATAGAAGAAGCATATTTGAGTGCTGATAAAGTAAGTTATGTTTCCGGCCTCATCAGCAACTCTTTATCCACAAAGCCCTACTTTAGGAATGCTAATCCACGCTGTGCCCCTGAGATTGTCTGAGGCTTGGCAGGCACACCCTGCAAAGTGGCCATCAATGGAGAAGTGCTTTAAGAGCCCAGAGGGGTGTAGGATTTCCATTCCGAGACCCTTTGTTTGTGAGTGTGTGTGTGTGTTTGTAGGTGTGGATGTGAGCCAACTTGCCAGTGTATCTTGAAAGGTTCCGTGTGTGTGTGTGTGTGTGTGTGTGTGTGTGTGTGTGTGTGTGTGTGTGTGTGTGTGTGTGTGTGTGTGTGTGTGTGTGTGTGTGTGTGTGTGTGTGTTGTTTATGGTGTTATGCAGTAGCCTACTTTATCTCTTCTTGCCCAGGCTGTGCAGTAGTCTGTGCCCTCTGGGGTTGATAGAAGTCAGTGTAGTGTCACCAACACAGCGCTCTCTTTGTGTCTGTCCACTGATGGTCTGCTTTGTGCTGGAATGTTCCACGTGCCCCAGACCATTGTCATCCCTGGTAACAAGAACCCCCCTGTGTCTGTGTTGCTGTTTGCTGATTATTTCAAAACAAACAATAAAAGCCTTTCAGACAGCGTCCTGCTCACGCAGGAGATGAATCAGAGAGAGAGAGAGAGAGAGAGCGAGAGAGAGCGAGCCAGTCAAGCCCTGTGGATCCACTGAAATGTGTTTCAACGGAAAGCCCTGTGTTTCAATTTTTTATTTTTATTTTTACGCAGACACAGTGTCTACCAACCAGCCATCACAATAAAAAAGGGATCTATGAATAGGGTTGAATGATTGACCCCTGATGATGACAATCACAGCATCATATTAACACTGCATCACAACTGAGCTTCAATCTGAGTGTGAAATTGTTTCTATTGAATCGTGAGGACATTACAGACATTAATCAAATGCATTACCACTTTTACTAGTGGATTTTCATAAAAAATAAGAAGAAAGAAAGCAGAAGACTGAATGTGTGTTTTGATTATATTTTCCAGGTGTTCAATCAGGATCTAAGAAGTCTGGAATCCCTGCCCCCAGGGAGATCCCCCCCACCATGACCAGAGACCGTGTGTCGCTGAGGGACCAGTTGAGGACCTCCACGAACAAGAAGATGGTTCCCAGCGCAAGCACCTCCAGCCTGGCCACCCTAGCAACCAAGCACCAGCGCGGCTCCACCACCACAAAGCCCAAGATAGACGCTGAGGGCTCTGAGAGAGGCTTCCTGGAGTGCCAGATTAAGGAGCTGCTGGCTGAAGCCAAGGCGAAGGAGTTTGAGATCAGCAAGCTGAGGATGGAGCTGCAGCGCTGCCGGGGGAAAGCCTCGTCGTCCTCGCCTCACAACACCCCCGAGCAGGGCCAAAGCCCAACCCAGCAGGTTACAGACGCCCAGGCCCTGGTTGGAGAGCTGAGGGAGAAGAACGGGAAGTTCCAGAGGGAGCTGGCGGCTCTGAGGGAGGAGAACCAGGTCCTGAAGGAGAAGCTTTTCTCCCTGGAGTCCTCGCCTGCCTCTCCTCTGTCCAACAACACTACCACCACCACCAGCCCCTCCAAGCCCTCCATCAATGGCCTCTCTTTAGACCACAACACCACTCCCCCAGCCGAGTCAGCCATACCCAGCCCACTCAAAACCTCAGTCTCCTCCAGCAGTGACATCACCAAAGGCTCGCCCTCGCCTGACTCCTCAGAGTTTGAGAAGATCCCGTCGCGGTCTGACTCAGTGAGCAGCAGTGATGGGGGCTGTGGTGGTGTAGGGGTTGTAGGTGTGGGGAAGGGTCAGGGTCGCGACCCCTCAGTGGAGAGGCTGACAGAGCAGATCCAGAAGATGGAGGAGAGTCAGCACAGCACGGCAGAGGAGCTCCAGGCCACACTACAGGAGCTGGCCGATCAGCAGCAGGTGGTCCAGGAGCTGACGGCTGAGAACGAGCGATTGGCCCAGGAGAAGGGCCTCCTACAGACGTCGCTGCAGCAGCAGAGGGAGAGGGTGGAGCTGCTGGCCCAGAAGAACGAGGCCCTGGCCGGGAGGCTGCAGGTGGCAACCCAGGCCCAGAGCGGGGACGAGGACCGGGCAGTGGAACTGGAGCAGCGCTACACTGACCTGGTGCAGAGCTCTCGATTCGAGAGGGAAAAGCTGGTGGACATCCAGCAGCAGCTGACGGGGAGCTTGAGGGCCCTGGAGCAGGAGCACCAGGAGGCCCAGGGGCAGGTGAGGTCCCTCAGAGAAGAGAGGGACGGCCTACAGTGCCGGGTGGAGAGGGAGGAGGAGGCCGGGGGTGAGATGACACGGGCGGCTGAGGAACACAAGGCAGCAGCGGACGCCCTGAGGGTGAAGAACGGACGGCTCAAAGCCCAGGTGGACATAGAGAGGCAGAAGGTTGGGGAACTGAAGGCCATGCAGAGTGCTGGGGACAGCACAGAGCTGCAGAGGCTGCTGAAGGTGGCCCACGCTGAGAGAGACAGACTGGAGGGGGAGGTAACAGGGCTACGGCAGGAGCTGCTACAGGCCCAGACCGACACTGAACACGCCCAGGGACTGCTGTCCAAGGTGGGTGGGACACCAAGCCATATAGAATAGAATAGAGTAGAAACTTTATTGCTCACCAAGGTGGGTGGGATACCAAGCTACAACTTATCCTCTGGCAGTGTGTAGCCCTAAATCGTCCTTTTAACTTCTTCAGTGTAGGCTGTAATTTATGGATCTTGTGGTTTATTATTCTACAGCAGTGGTCACCAACCTTTTCTGAGTCAAGATCACTTTCTGAGTCAAAATGCAAGCCGAGATCTACCGCTCAGATTATATTTTTTTTTGATGACACAAGCCACAAATAATAACAACGCAAGCTTATCAAATATGCATTTTATGGCTTATAAAACCTTTGAACAAAGACAGTGCTGAATAACAACTTAAACATGAATTTACTCATAAAAACATCAGCTCTTTGCTGTATTCCTTGAGTCTCTCTCTAGTCTTGGTTTTAAAGTCTTGAAATCTCACATTATCAACTTTGCTGTGTGTTCGAGGCCTATTTCTACAGTCTATGGCGCAAGGAAACTGCAGACATGGATCTTGGCTATCTGATTGGCCAGTGGTAGGCCTATACTGTAAGTGCACTTGATTTGCTCTTTGGGCCTGCCGGGAACACTTTGCCTTCCTGGCGGTAGGGCTTCTGGATCGAGTGCACCTACCGTCAACAGCGCAAAACAAGTTAGGATCGCAAGTCTTTATCGCTGGGTTTTTTACAGAAATTTTTGGTGATCGACTAGGAATGGCTTGGAGATTACGATCGACCAGTTGGTGACAACGGTTTTACAGTATGTACAGGTAACTGCCAAAATAAAGGAAACACCAACATAGTGTCTTAATAGGGTTTTGTACCACCACGAGCCAGAACAGCTTCAATGCACCTTGGCATAGATTCTACACGTTTCTGGAGCTCTATTGGAGGGATGAAACACCATTCTTTCGTGAGAAATTCCCTCATTTGGTGTTTTGTTTTGTTGATAGTTGTGGAAAACGCTGTCTCAGGCACCGCTCCAGAATTTGAGTGTTCAATTGGGTTGAGATCTGGTGACTGAGTGACCATGGCATATGGTTTATATAGTTTTCATGCTCATCAAACCACTTGTGCCCTGTTGATGGGGGCATTATCATCCTATGGGGGCATAGCCACGGTTGCCAAAATAATGGCCTGCCCAGCATTTTTATACATGACCCTAAGCATGATGGGATTTTAATTGCTTCGTGAACTTAGGATACACAGCTGTGTGGAAGCACCTGCTTTCAATATACTTTGTATCACTCATTTACTCAAGTTTTTCCATTATTTTGACAGTTACCTGTACATTGCATTCGGAAAGTATTCAGACCCCTTGACGTTTTCCACATTTTGTTACGTTACAGCCTTATTCTGAAATATATTAAATTGTCTTTTTCCCTCATCAATCTGCACACAATGCCCCACAATGACAAAGCAAAAACAGGTTTTTAGAATATTTTGCTGAACTGAAATATCCCATTTACATCAGTATTCAGACCCTTTGTTGAAGCAACTTTGGCGGCGATTACAGCCTTGAGTCTTCCTGGGTATGACACTACAAGCTTGGCACACCTGTATTTGGGGAGTTTCTCCCATTCTTCTCTGCAGATCCTCTCAAGCGCTTGTCAGGTTGGATGGGGAGCATCGCTACACAGCTATTTTCAGGTTTCTCCAGAGAGAGTCCGGGCTCTGACCGAGCCAATCAAGGACATTCAGAGACTTGTCCCGAAGCCACTTCTGCTTTGTCTTGGCTGTGTGCTTAGGGTTGTTGTCCTGTTGGAAGGTGAACCTTCGCCCCAGTCTGAGGTCCTGAGCGCTCTGTAGCAGGTTTTCCTCAGAGATCTCTCTGTACTTTTCTCCGTTCTCCGTTTATCTTTGCCTCGATCCTGACTAGTCTTCCAGTCCCTGCCGCTGAAAACATCCCCACAGCATGATGCTACCACCACCATGCTTCACCGTAGGGATGGTGCCAGGTTTCCTCCAGATGTGATGCTTGGCATTCAGGCCAAAGAGTTCAATCTAGGTTTCATCAGACCAGAGAATCTTGTTTCTCAGGGTCTGAGAGTCCTCTAGGTGCCTTTTGGCAAATTCCAAGCAGGCTGTCGTGCCTTTTACTGAGGAGTGGCTTCCATCTGGCCACTCTATCATAAAGACCTGATTGGTGGAGTGCTGCAGAGATGGTTTTCCTTCTGGAAGGTTCTCCCATCTCTACAGAGGAACTCTTGAGCGCTGTCAGAATGACCATCGGGTTCTTGGTCACCTCCTTGACCAAGGCCCTTCTCCCCGATTTCTCAGTTTGGCCGGGTGTTCAGCTCTAGGACGAGTCTTGGTGGTTCCAAACTTCTTCCATTTAAGAATGATGGACGCCACTGTGTTCTTGGGGAGCTTCAATGCTGCAGAAATGTGTTTGTACCCTTCCCCAGATTTGTGCCTCGACACAATCCTGTCTCGGAGCTCTGCAGATTATTCCTTCGACCTCATGGCTTGGTTTTTGCTCTGACATGCACTGGCAACTGTGGGACCTTATATAGACAGGTGTGTGCATTTCCAAATCATGTCCAATCAATTGAATTTACCATAGGTGGACTCCAATCAAGATGTAGAAACATCTCAATGATGATCATGGGAACAGGATGCCCCTGAGTTCAATTTTGAGTCTCATATCAAAGGGTCTGAATACTTATGTAAATAAGGTATTTCTGTTTTTAATTTGTAATACAGTTGCAAAAATGTCGCTTTGTCGATATTGGGTTTTGTGTGTCAAATGATAAATCCATTTTAGAATAAGGCTGTAACAAAATGTGGAAAAAGTCAAAGGGTCTGAATGCACTGTATATACAGTATGCTGCATTCCAGCCGCTGTCTATTCCACAAGTTACCACCGGCTAAAGTTATAATGTTGAAATGCCTATTCACTCTGTTCCATCTCACTGCGCAAATCCACTGTCTCGTCAGCCCAGCAAGGCAATTTATAAACTTGATCTCCACTATAAAAAGCATCTAGACATTATTTCCCATTTCTTTTAAAACTAGCATTTGGTTTTCAACAGCAGAGATTTGTATAAACCTTATTGTCTGTCTTTCCAACATTTGCAACTTCGTTTAAATATTGAAATTTGATCTACAGCTGTCCCATAGTAATGAACATGTCGGGAGTCGGGACGAGACAGACAGGCGTAAAACTTTTCTCTGCCAGTCTAAATCATGAATCAGCTGGCATCGTTTTTATTGATATATACAAATAAATGTCAATAGAAAACAGGTAAAACTAAACAAAATGCAGCTAGTTTACAGTCTTACCAGCATCAGTTGAAGGGATTGTATTAGCTGTGTTTTTGGCTATCTCCTCTGAACAACAATGTCCTGACCAGAGAGCACATTTACTATGCCAGGTGAAATGCACATCATTAGCTTGTTATTATGGATGTATCCAAATAAATGTCACTAGAAAACAGCTTAAACAAACACAAACGCAGCTAGCCTGCTGTTATTCTGGCTGCACTGTTTGACATGACTGGAAGTTAGCCGTAGTTGGCTACCTAGCAAGCAAGGGATAAGAGTTTTGCCAGCCAGTATGGCAATGGAACATTTAGAACAAACGACTGGGTTTAGTACAGAGGAAAAAGTCTTAACGACTGTGTCGCATCTCTGGCATCCAAACAGACAGAACCAATGTCCAGCCAGCTTGGGTAGCAACCTTAGATTTGTGTCGGGACTATATACTATATATGCAAAAGTATGTGGACACCCCTTCAAATGAGTGGATTTGGCTATTTCAGCCACACCTGTTGCTGACGAGCACACAGCCATGCCACTCCATAGACAAACATTGTCAGTAGAATGGCCTTACTAAAGAGCTCAGTGACTTTCAACGTGGCACTGGTCATAGGATGACACCTTTCCAACAAGTCAGTTTGTCAAATTGGTGGGAACGTAGAAACGTCTAGTGGAAATGTCTAGGAGCAACAACGTCTCAATCACTAAATTGTAGACCACACAAGCTCACAGAACGGGACCAGAGTGTCCTGAAGCGCCTATCACATAAAAATATTCTGTCCTCAGTTGCAACTCTCACTACCAATTTCCAAACTGCCTTTGGAAGCAACGTCAGCACACGAACTGTTAGTCGGGAGTTTCGTGAAATGGGTTTCCATGGCCGAGCAGCCGCACACAAGCCTAGGATCACTATGTGCTATGCCAAGCGTTGGCTGTAGTGGTGTAAAGCTTGCCGCCATTAGACTCTACAGCAGTGAAAATGCATTCTCTGGAGTGATGAATCACACTTCTCCATCTGGCAGTCCGACGGATGGATCTGGGATTGGCGGATGCCAGGAAAACACTACCTGCCCCAATGCATAGTGCAAACTGTAAAGTTTGGTGGAGGAAGAATAATGTTCTGGGGCTGTTTTTCATGGTTCAGGCTTGGCCCCTTAGTTCCAGTGAAGGGAAATCTTCTTTTTGTTGTTGTCCTAAGACAATTACAGTTTCAAGATACAATGCTTGCAAATATGTACAGTTCAATAGGGAGAAAACACAAAAACAACATTAAATAGCAAAGGTATAAACAACAGGATGAATAAGGACAAAACCAAACAAATGAAAAACAAATAGGTTTCAGTATTTACAAATTAAATCGGCCTATTCAAATGTCAATCTCAAAGGCTACCAGAGCCACATAGGAATATAAAAGGTAGACAGAGCAGGGCAATCCCATCACCCATCCACAAGACCAAACATAGTTGTTAAATTAGGTTAGGTGAAGGGAAATCTTAACACTACAGCATACAATGACATTCTAGACAATTCTGTGCTTCCAACTTTGTGGCAACAGTTTGGGGAAGGCCCTTTCCTGTTTCAGCATGACAATGCCCCCGTGGGAGGACGCATGGCTTCCGACGTTCGCCTCTCCCGAGTTCGCACAGGAGTTGCAGCGATGGGACAAGACTGTAACTACCAATTGGATATCATGAAATTGGATAAAAAGGGGTATAAAGTACACAAAAAACAACAATAACAAAAAAAGAAAATGCCCCCGTGCACAAAGTGAGGTTCATACAGATCGGTGTGGAAGATCTTGACTGGCCCTGACATCACCAAATCAATCACCTTTGGGATGAATTGGAACGCCAACTGCGAGCCAAGCCTAATCGTCCAACATCAGTGCCAGAGCTTACTAATGCTCTTGTGGTTATGAATATGTTAGTAAACCGTTGTATAAAAGTGATAATGCACTCGAAGTCGGTGTTTGGATGATATACAGTGTGTTCGGAAAGTATTCAGACCCCTTCCTTTTTCCACATTTTGTTATGTTACAGCCTTATTCTAAAATTGATTAAGTAAAAAATGTTCATCATCAATCTACACACAATACCCAATAATGACAAAGTGAAAACAGTTTTTTGGAAATTTTGGCAAATGTTTTAAAAATAAGGAACAGAAATATCTTATTCACATAAGTATTCAAACCCTTTGCTATTAGACTCAAAATTGAGCTCAAGTGCCATCCTCTCTCTATTAATCATCCTTGAGATGTTTCTAGATATTGATTGGAGTCCACTTGTGCTAGATTCAATTGATGGGAAATGATTTGGAAAGGCACTGTGTATATAAGGTCCTACAGTTGACAGTGCATGTCAGAGAAAAATCAAGCCATGAGGTCAAAGGAACTGTCCGTAGAGCTCCGAAACAGGATTGTGTTGAGGCACAGATCTGGGGAAGGACACCAAAACATGTCTGCAGCATTGAAGGTCCCCAAGAACAATTTAACCTCTGAGATATCAGACTACAGTTATACACAATACCTCGTCTGCCATGATGGTTTAAATTAAATATTGTATTGCTAGTGAAGAGAAGCTTTGTGATAGTTCAGGACTTTCCCTCACCACTCTCCAGCATATGAGCTGATGTTCAATGAAATTGTTTTCATCTGCTTGTAGGTTCAGAAAGCCTGAGTGAGCAGTGGTTTCAACATCACAACATCACACTAATGGACTCTGTGCCGAGTAGTGCCCACACTGGGGTGATCCAGTCAGGGCAGTCTTGGGTTAAAATAGTATGTGTTTGTAGTGTATCAGGAAGTGTATTAGCTGCAGCAGGAGACAAGGGCTTTAGACACTTAACTGTAAAATCAATGAGTCATCATCACCTGTTTACCCAGCAGCCAGTTACACTGTAGTGTAGGGTAGGCTATCAAAATGGCTTTGGAGGAGATCCTGCTAGGCTATTGTGTCAATGAGTCTCTGTAGACACTGACAGGCCTGATGTCCAACAGCTTTTATCATCTTTTTTTACTACGTCAGACTAGAAGGGCGTATTAGCAGGTACAGTCACAGAGTCATATGTAGATAGATCTAAGGCTCTGCTTACAGTAATGGGCCCCTTGATGGACCAACGAACCAAACATGTCAGCTATACATGTGACTAACCAATCAGATGGTCTCCTACTATGTCCCAGGTGGAGGCTGAGTGCCAGCAGGTGGCAGAGCGAGCCGGGAGCCGGGAGGAGGAGCTGAGTGGCCGGGTCAGTGCCCTAGAGAATGGGGGTCGGCAGGCCGACAGCCAGATCAAGGACCTGAAGGAGACCATTTTTGAGCTGGAGGACCAGGTGGAGCAGCAGAGGGCTGTCCACCTCCACACCAACCAGACCATCCTGGACCTAGAGAGTATGTTCACTAGTGTATATATCATCAGTCTACTACTGTACTACTCTACCTCCTCCATCCTAACTTTTACTTGTTATAGGAGCACAGCACTCCTAAGCACATAGGGACGATTTCCCTGGCTCAGATTAAGCCAACACCTGGACTAAATATGTGTAGCGGTATGCATTGTTTGAGTCCTTTTATTTGGTCAGTGGTGAGGCTTGCGACACATGGATTAAGTATGAGTTATGGATATAAAGTTGAAGTCAGAAGTTTACATACACCTTAGCCAAATACATTTAAACTCAGTTTTTCACAATTCCTGACATTTAATCCTAGTAAAAAATAGTTAGGAGCCTCCTCCTTTTTCTTCTAAACATAACGATGGTCATTATGGCCAAACAGTTCTATTTTTGTTTCATCAGACCAGAGGACATTTCTCAAAAAAGTACGATCTTTGTCCCCATGTGCAGATGCAAACCGTAGTCTGACTTTTTTATGACGGTTTTGGAGCCGTGGCTTCTTCCTTGCTGAGAGGCCTTTCAGGTTATGTCGATATAGGACTTGTTTTACTGTGGATATAGATACTTTTATACCTGTTTCCTCCAACATCTTCACAAGATCCTTTGCTGTTGTTCTGGGATTGATTTGCACTTTTTGCACCAGAGTTTGTTCAACTCTAGGATGCGTCCTGAGCGGTATGATGGCTGCGTGGTCCCATGGTGTTTATACTTGCGTACTATTGTTTGTACAGATGAATGTGGTACCTTCAGGCGCTTGGAAATTGCTTCCAAGAATGAACCAGACTTGTGGAGGTCTATAATTTATTTTCTGAGGTCTTTTGATTTTCCCATGATGTCAAGCAAAGAGGCACTGAGTTTGAAGGTAGGCCTTGAAATACATCCACAGGTACACCTACAATTGACTCAAATGATGTCACTTAGCCTATCAGAAGCTTCTAAAGCCATGACATCATTTTCTGGAATTTTCCAAGCTGTTTAAAGGCACAGTCAACTTAGTGTATGTAAACTTCTGACCCACTGGAATTGTGATACAGTGAACTATAAGTGAAATAATCTATCTGTAAACAATTGTTGGAAAAATGACTTGTGTCATGCACAAAGTAGTTGTCCTAACAAACTTGCAAAAACTATAGTTTGTTAACAAGACATTTGTGGAGTGGTTAAAAAACAAGTTTTAATGACTCCAACCAAAGTGTATGTAAATTTCCGACTTCAACTGTAGCAATGCAGATTTAACTGATAGCAGGCTCATAATAACCATACTATATAATGAGAAAGACATTTTGAATGGATATAAATTATCCCTGTAGTTCCACTGGTAAAAGAGGTTAGATTTACCGAAGAAATGGTTGCAGCAATGGCTTTGTTTATGATGTGTCTTTCGCAGATGTATTCTGTGGTTGATGTTCTCAAAGTAATGATATATTTATCTTTCTTTACAGACCAACTCAAGAAGCTGGAGGAGCAGAAGGCTGAAGTGGAGAGGCAGCTGAAGATCTTGAGTAAGCAGATGAAGGTAGGAGTGATCTGACTGTTAGTGGTTATATACTTTCAGGTGGTTTGCTGGTGGTCAAGATGGTCAAGGTTTGTGACTCCTATGATGCAAAGAGAATCACAATCCTCATATGGTATACTGTGTGTGTGTGTGTGTGTGTGTGTGTGTGTGTGTGTGTGTGTGTGTGTGTGTGTGTGTGTGTGTGTGTGTGTGTGTGTGTGTGTGTGTGTGTGTGCGCGTGCGCGCGCGCGCGTGCGTGCGTGCGTGCGTGTGTGTGTTCAGGATGAGACGGAGGAGTGGCGACGGTTCCAGGCAGACCTCCAGACAGCCGTAGTGGTGGCCAACGACATCAAGGTGGAGGCCCAGCAGGAGATCCGCTCTCTGAGGAGGAGATTACAGGAGGAGCAGGGTCGCAGCGCAAAGCTCTCCTCAGACCTGGAGCAGCTGCAGGGAGTCAGGTATGTACTGTATGGCTGGGAGCGTTTAGTACCTACAGCAGTACTATTCAATTACGGTCCTGGAGGGCCGAAACACTTCTGGTTTTTGTTTCTACCTGAATGTACTCATCTGATGTTCCAGGTCTAAATCAGCCCCTTATGAGATAGGAAGAATGTAACCCAGAAGTGTAATTGGTCTAAAGGGTCCAGATTTGAATAGCCCTGACCTACAGTATACCTCTCCTACTACTCCCTCTGTTTCTATCCAACCTCCTCTCCTTTCCCCTAGCCTTTCCCCTCTTGCTCCATCTTAGCACTGGGCCTCTCTCTATCCTAGCTAACACACTCTGTCCTGGAGCTGCAGCTACTATAAGGCTTGCCATATCCCACTGATGGTGTGAGTGTTCAATGTAGTAGTCAGATTCATATAGCATGCAGTGTGGGAGGCTATTGCCGAGCTGGAAGGAACCATTTGTATTTCCATATGCCATTAATCGGTTCCCTTTTAAATATTTTAAGAGGCTACCCCAAAATTCTGATTTGATGTCATGGTAGCTTATGATGTTCAGCATTTTGGGGGTGGGGGATGCATAGAAACGAGGTGACGCTAGCTGCCAATTTAGGATATGATTCACCATTAAGTCCAATAATAATAATATCTTAATAGCCTCAAATCCTGGGATTTTGGGGGGCTTCAAATCCTGGGCTTTGGCAAACCTTGCTAATAGAGGATTAGCAGTCAGTCTCCTCATGCATTATCCTGGTCTGTCTATCTGGTTCCTGCTGCAAATACACTGACTGCTCTATCAGTCTGTCTACCACTCACCACCACCGAGATTGTAACACACTGGACCAGCAATGGACCCTAGCACTGAGACAAGCTGTTTTATCGGCATAGTGTAGCACTAATATAGTGGCCTAAGCTCTGTCTAGAAATGCTGCTGCCCAGACTGCAGTGACGGCAGCACTAAACTGTTTGAGTCGGTTCTCTTCAAAAAATAAAATGAGACAGACACTTTAGGGGCCATAGCATCATTCCTCTGTTTTGTTTCATGTGGCTACCTGTACACCATGGTCTGTGCTGCCAGGGACGTGATTGGAAAGAGAAAGGGGGGATATCTAGTCAGTTGTACAACTGAATGCATTCAACTGAAATGTGTCTTCTGCATTTAACCCAACCCCTCTGAATCAGAGAGGTGCGGGGGGCTGCCTTAATCGACATCCACATCTTCGGCTCCCGGGGAACACTGGGTTTAACTGCCTTGCTCAGGGACAGAACAACATATTTTTTACCTTGTCACCTCAGGGATTCAATCCAGCAACCTTTCGGTTACTGGCCCAACGCTCTAAACACTAGGCTACCTGCCATGATTGGTTGGTTTGTTGATGAAAAGCTCAGCCTATTGGTCCTGTGTCTTGTGTGCAGTGACAGTGGCAGTGACAGTATGATGAGAGGCAAATTGGCTAGTATTGTTAGTATTACAGAGCTCATCAGTTAGTTTCTAATATAGCTGGCCTGACATAAAACATATAAACGTGTCATTTAGAACGTAAAGAAGAATGCGGTATTTTACTTTACTTTCCCCGTACGTACTTGGGACGTACCAGACCAGAAGCTCCCCTCCTCCCTGAGATCGTTCGTTCTCTCAAGGATGTCCCCCTCTCAGACATGGCTCCTTATAGAAAGCCCAGGTGAGTCCACTGCACTGCCAGCTCAGTGAATGATGCCTTTAGAGGGAATGCTACTGCTGATCTAGAACTGCTGATTTTCCTTCCTACTGCTTCCTGCTGCTTCCTACTGCTTCCTGCTGATTGTCTGTCTGACTGGCTGGCAGCTGCACAAACTATCTATCAGCTGCCTGTGTCCTTTCATTTGAGTGGGCTGGGGTTTGCTTCGCTTAATTAAAAACAAAAACTGCTACTAAAATGTTATTTTGGTACTTGGCGCCACCTGCTGTTCTGTTGAATCAATCCTTTATCTAGTCTCTCGGTTCCTCTAGAGAATTGTCTAGTAGTATGACACGGCATGATTTGTACTCATGCTATCATCTGCTTTATTAACTAAACAACATTTGGTCTGTATAGCATTGTATACTGATCGCAGAGACATATAGACAGATTTGATTTCATAGCCAGCTAAGAGACCCATGGAGAGAGGGACAGACAGAGGAAATAGCCTTTATTGCTATAGTGACTTTAGAGAAATAAACCACTCTGGCTGTGCTATGTCCAGTTGGGGTCTTAAACAAATTACAGGTAGACAAGTACATGGATTTTTAAGAGGGTATATTCTCTATTTATTTCAACTCATGTTGTCTCTGGTTTCGGTCTTGTTTTTCAGACTTGGGGCTGGAGCCAGTTTTGATACCAAGACTGCAGTAGAGGGGCGGTAGAAAAGTCCAACCACAACACATCTGGACCCTCTGAAGACAGACTGACAGTATTATTGTACAGAGTTGCTTTATTCAGTATTACCATAAAAACAGTTATGTGGTATGTAATTCTGATGGGTTAATTAGCAAGGTTGGTTTACCAGACAGACAGAGTCAGACTGTGGTTTACTGTTAATCCAATCTATTGTGAAACAGCACTTGGCTGCCAAATTAACACATATTTGTTTGTGAAATCTTTCTAAAATGCTGTACACCTTTTTATCTGTATTGTTTGCAGTGTTTTCAGATGTATTTGTGTTGATGAATCTCTCCTCTCTATCGGTCAAGAGAGGGGACTGATGATAAGATAGGAGGGGTTTCTGTTACTGATTCCTATTTGCTTTTGTGCCTTTTAGACACTTAAATTGCCTCAGTGGTGAATTTTCACTTACTCAATATGTTGCTAAGGAAGAGTCACTGATTTGTTAAGAAAACAAGTGATGAGAATGAGACATATTTTTGTTCAGTTCTCTGAAAAAAACTGGAGCCAAAACAGTCTGTTTATCAGCTCTACGCTGCCAGTTATCATTGAGTCAGATTATTTTCTTCTGTTAGGCTTCATTACTTTGTTTCAGGCCAAGTGCAACTTAAAAAAAGCTAAATAGAAAAAATGTCAAGTTATATTTGTTGATCACAGCTGGTTTTATTGTTCTAGTAAGTTGTGCATCTGTGGTTATTATTATGATTCGTTTCATATAAATGACCATTTGGAATATCTGTTACTTCAAAAAGTGCTTGGATGATATTGACGTTTTTTTATGGTAATAATCAACAATCAGTTCACTTTAGAGTATTCACGGCTACTTAGATCCGATAATGTGGTGTGATAATGTATCTCTAGATGGCGTTATTTACCAGAATATCAAGAATGACAAAACATCAATTACCTGCGCTGGTCAGTAGTCCTACGTTGTGTGTGTAATCACTGAGCTACAGTTGAAGTTCAGCTCACCAGTTTGAGTTCTGCCTACAGACAACAACACTGAACCACAGACAGTATATTATTACATTATCACTGGTCATTATCACGTTATCACTAATAATGTCCTCTCAGGAAGGACACTGTGAATTTAAGCCATAAGGGTAATCAACTGCTGATCACTGACCAATTCAAACAGTCTTCTGCCTCAGATTTACAGCCGTGCCTAAAAGTCATTATGAACTGGCCTAACTCATCAAAATGTCCTGTAGTTCTATAGGCCATAATATTCCACTCTGAACTTCAGGGAGCTAAAAGCATTGTGAAGGGTTTATCACTCATTCTGAAGTACTTCTAACGCAACCCCAGCAGGTCAAATAAAAAGCCTCTCATTTCTGATGACTGCTTCAGGGTAGACGTCAGATCGTTGAAGTGATGCTGGCGTCGTGACACCCATTAGAAGTGTATAATGACCAACTGCCATCCTGTAAACCTCAGGTTATAGTGATTATTATTACCTAGTAACAGGTCTATTCAATAGATGCAGTCATACACAAGCCATTGTTTTTGACCAGAGACAGATAGATGTGCTGGTTAAGTTTAACTTCGATATTGCCAAAAAAGGCCACCTCATCGTAAGACATATGGTGCTAACTGTGTTGATTTCCTTTTCTCTGCCTTTGATTTAAAGCCATGCTCAACAGTTCAACAAGTGAATGTGCAACATTTTGGTGTGTTATTTTCGGTGTGAAATCTTATTGAGACTTGGACTCTGGTTTTAATACCTGTGACATATCAAAAATACAATACTATTTATCTAGAGAAATAGTCAATATAATGTGTTTGTCTGTCTGTTTAAAAGTATTTTGTATTTGTTCATTGGAAAGTCAATAAATGAAATGACTCTAGTCTTGACTTTGATTGCATGCATTTGTTTGAGGCCACTGTCTTTGGGAGGTTGACATTACAGTAGTTCTGCTTCCTCCTCACCAGTTTCCTTACTTCAGTTCCCTTCTCAGCCCTTCCATATCCATCCATTAGTGACGATACTCCCTCAGGCTCTTTCTGTTCATAATCTGCAGTCTAATGTCCACAAGGAAAGGATGGAGTAAACTTTGTACATACTTTTTGTTGCAGTTCGGGTGTTGTTGCGTAAAATTAGACCCAGTTATTGACTTTCACATGTGGAACTTGTACGTAATCATACAACACCCAAGTAAAATACAATGTCATGTTATTTAACACATGCGGCCAATACAACTGGTGTAGACTTTACAGTGAAATGCTTGATTACAAACCACTTAGTAAACCAATGTAATGATAAGAATCCCTCATAAGGTATAGACTACAGCCACACACACATCTGCCATCCTCTTAAATAAAACAGCGCTCCTACCTGCTACAGTATGTGTTGTGTCATATTGTACTGTGAGCATCTCTTTCCCCTTGTCTCTCTCAGGTTGTTGCGTGGCGACTCTGAGAGTTTGTCGGAATCAGACGGCAGTCCTCACTGGTGTGGCATCTCTATGACCCAGACCACCCAGACACCGCCCACCTCCTTATCAATCAACACCAACAGCAATGCTGCCTCCTCACCCTCGGAGCCTGGAGCCACCGTCAAATCCCTCATCAAGTCCTTTGACACAGCAGTACAGAGTGAGCACAGAGCATCCCTCCTTCTCACTCCTCCACACAGACCAGCAGACCTGAGTTAAAATAATATTTCAAAGTTCTTTGAGCGTTTGATTGCACCTGCTTGGAGTGCCGGGTGGGGGGGATTGCACTTTTGTGACTATTCCTTTGGTTCCATTGCACTAGGCAAGTTCAATCAAGCACAGATGACTGGCCGACAGGCTGTTGAGGGGAAACATTCTTGGCTTAGCAGCAGTGATAGAGAAGGAACCCTTACCAATAACATCATACTTAAACAGTCTAACCTTGGAGGTCTATTTGCTTAACAAGGTGTAAAAGATAGTCGTAGGAGTCCATGGGACATAATCATGGAATACGGTATCAATTGATCACTTCCTCATTCACTTTCCACTTAAACGTCCACCCCATGGCTTGGCTATTGTACACTCATGTGTTGAGCATTGCAGATGGACCTGGGCCTGGACACACGGTACAGATACACTCCTCACCTAGAAGCCTTCTAAGTGGGATCCCCGTCCGCACAGCACCTGCAGCTGCAGTCTCCCCCATTCAGGTACAGTACAGGCCCTCTTCAGTATGCACTACAATATCAACCAAGGTGTTATAACAGTTTGTTACCGAATTATCTATAAACTAATAATTTATAATTTATAAACTAGCTACTTAATACCTTTATAAAGCCATTAAGTAAAGTATGTCTGGGACATGAATTGGACTGTTAAAAGTCTGTTTTGTTTTGGATAGAGGCATTCGTCTATCAAACCACTCTCAAAGACACTGGAGAAAAGGATCAACCATGGAGATTTCTCTCATCCAGGTAAGTGACACACCCCGTAGAGAAAGCAAGTACAGATGTACTGTATGATCTTAGTTTGAGCCTGTTTGCTACAGCAGGAAAAGAATCCTGCAGCAACAGGAAATGTGTATTATAATTAATGGAAATTTTGCAAGGGTTTATACATTTTAAGTTAGGGCAAATTAAGTCTGAAATGTAAAGTGGATGTTACAAAGTTTATAAGCCTTTTTAAACCTTGAATACACTACAAGTTAGCATTCTCAACAACAAAACAGTGATCAAATTAAGATCCTACATCTATAGAAACAGTATCAGAGTATAAATCTAACTAATCCTGCAGACAGCAGTCCCATCTTTTTGATGAAGTTCATTGTGACTGAACATTAGCTTTGAATGACTCATTGCTCTGACCAAGGATTGGCCAATGACTCAAACTCAAATGTCTACTCTGATTAGCCTAGTTATTTTGTTCAGTTGAAACAGTGCATGTTTAGTTAGAACCACAGCTGCATTATGTTACTTGAGTAAAGAAACTGGAGAATATGTGAACATTTTCTTTCATCTCCCTTTTGGGGATTGAACTTTGAGAAGCTAGAGTTTATTTTGCCAAATGACAGCAAAAAGGACAGCACATTATGTAGTTCTACTACACCCAAACAATTTAATCACCAACTATACCACTGCACAATATAACCTAATTTGGTCTTTGGCCTTGTTCTATTATGTTCAGATCAGTAGTATTCTGTGGGCCAGAGAGATTTCAGGGGGAGGAAGAGACCATGGCCTTCCAGTGAAATATGCGCTTTCTCTCACTGTCCACGTCTCCCTTCCTCCCTGTTTCCTGATGTTGTGTTTCCCAGATAAGTTCGGGGGCTCTGGGGATGAGCTGAAGCCCAGCAGCCTTATGAGGAAGAGTCCCTCCCTGGAGTCGGTCATCAAGTCCCCAGCAACCCTCAGCAGCTGCAGCCACTACATGAGCTACAACAGGAACAACAGCAAGCTCAGGTGGGCCCTCCATCCTGGAGACACACTCAGAGGCACTCTGGCACCAAAACTAATGCACACGTACAGTGCCTTGCGAAAGTATTCGGCCCCCTTGAACTTTGCGACCTTTTGCCACATTTCAGGCTTCAAACATAAAGATATAAAACTGTATTTTTTTGTGAAGAATCAACAACAAGTGGGACACAATCATGAAGTGGAATGACATTTATTGGATATTTCAAACTTTTTTAACAAATCAAAAACGGAAAAATTGGGCGTGCAAAATTATTCAGCCCCTTTACTTTCAGTGCAGCAAACTCTCTCCAGAAGTTCAGTGAGGATCTCTGAATGATGCAATGTTGACCTAAATGACTAATGATGATAAATACAATCCACCTGTGTGTAATCAAGTCTCCGTATAAATGCACCTGCACTGTGATAGTCTCAGTGGTCCGTTAAAAGCGCAGAGAGCATCATGAAGAACAAGGAACACACCAGGCAGGTCCGAGATACTGTTGTGAAGAAGTTTAAAGCCGGATTTGGATACAAAAATATTTCCCAAGCTTTAAACATCCCAAGGAGCACTGTGCAAGCGATAATATTGAAATGGAAGGAGTATCAGACCACTGCAAATCTACCAAGACCTGGCCATCCCTCTAAACTTTCAGCTCATACAAGGAGAAGACTGATCAGAGATGCAGCCAAGAGGCCCATGATCACTCTGGATGAACTGCAGAGATCTACAGCTGAGGTGGGAGACTCTGTCCATAGGACAACAATCAGTCGTATATTGCACAAATCTGGCCTTTATGGAAGAGTGGCAAGAAGAAAGCCATTTCTTAAAGATATCCATAAAAAGTGTTGTTTAAAGTTTGCCACAAGCCACACACCAAACATGTGGAAGAAGGTGCTCTGGTCAGATGAAACCAAAATTGAACTTTTTGGCAACAATGCAAAATGTTATGTTTGGCGTAAAAGCAACACAGCTCATCACACTGAACACACCATCCCCACTGTCAAACATGTTGGTGGCAGCATCATGGTTTGGGCCTGCTTTTCTTCAGCAGGGACAGGGAAGATGGTTAAAATTGATGGGAAGATGGATGGAGCCAAATACAGGACCATTCTGGAAGAAAACCTGATGGAGTCTGCAAAAGACCTGAGACTGGGACGGAGATTTGTCTTCCAACAAGACAATGATCCAAAACATAAAGCAAAATCTACAATGGAATGGTTCAAAAATAAACATATCCAGGTGTTAGAATGGCCAAGTCAAAGTCCAGACCTGAATCCAATCGAGAATCTGTGGAAAGAACTGGAAACTGCTGTTCACAAATGCTCTCCATCCAACCTCACTGAGCTCGAGCTGTTTTGCAAGGAGGAATGGGAAAAAATTTCAGTCTCTCGATGTGCAAAACTGATAGAGACATACCCCAAGCGACTTACAGCTGTAATCGCAGCAAAAGGTGGCGCTACAAAGTATTAACTTAAGGGGGCTGAATAATTTTGCACGCCCAATTTTTCAGTTTTTGATTTGTTAAAAAAGTTTGAAATATCCAATAAATGTCGTTCCACTTCATGATTGTGTCCCACTTGTTGTTGATTCTTCACAAAACAATACAGTTTTATATCTTTATGTTTGAAGCCTGAAAAGTTCAAGCGGGCTGAATACTTTCGCAAGGCACTGTATGTTCGCTACCTTTCAAAGGTTTAGGGTCACTTAGAAATGTCCTTGTTTTTGAATGAAAAACAAAACAAATTGTCCATAAAAGAACATCAAATTGATCAGAAATACAGTGTAGACATTGTTAATGTTGTAAATGACAATTGTAGCTGGAAACAGCTGATTTTTAATGGAATATCTACATAGGGGTACAGAGGCCCATTATCAGCAACCATCACTCCTGTGTTCCAATGGCATGTAGTGTTAGCTTATCCAAGTTTATCATTTTAAAAGGCCTATTGATTATTATAAAACTATTTTGCAATTATGTTAGCACAGCTGAAAACTGTTGTGCTGATTAAAGAAGCAATAAAACTGGCCTTTGTTAGACTAGTTGAGTATCTGGAGCATCAGCATGTGTGGGTTCGATTACAGGCTCAAAATGGCCAGAAACAAAGAACTTCCTTCTGAAACTCATTCGTCTATTCTGTTCTGAGAAATTAAGGCTATTCCATTCAAGAAATTGCCAAGAAATTGAAGATCTCGTACAACGCTGTGTACTACTCCCTTCACAGAACAGTGCAAACAGTCTCTAACCAGAATAGAAAGAGGAGTGGGAGGCTCCGGTGCACAACTGAGTAAGAGGACAAGTACATTAGAGTGTCTAGTTTGAGAAACAGACACCTTACAAGTCCTCAACTGGCAGCCTCATTAAATAGTATCTGCAAAACACCAGTCTCAACGTCAACAGTGAAGAGGCGACTCCGGGATGCTGGCCTTTTCAAAAGCAAGGACATTTCTAAGTGACACAAAACTTTTGAACGGTAGTGTACCTGTGCTTGCGCAGACTTTAGTTAACAGTACTGTTCTTGCTACTACAAAGTAAAGTATGAATACAGAGAAAGAGAGCTCCAGAGACTTTCATGAATCACCTGTAACATCACACATCACCACCGTTCCATACACATAGAGTAGATGACACACACTTACACACACCTTCATACACATTCATACCGATAGATCTTAACAGTCATACTCAGTGACACAGTTTCAACTGAATTCGATTCACCGTTAGATCAGTGATGAACTGAGAGAGGATTACAGTAGGGTCACTGAACATATCTGTATATATCACCTGATTGCCCCAGTTTTTACTGACTGCCATTGTTTATCTTGAGCTAATGACAAAGATGCATAACTAATGTGATATTGAGGGTGACCCAATATTCTACTATTAAAATCTCATCACACACAACACACACACACTAGATTGTGCATGTGAAAGTGTTTGTTGCTCCTTGTTATTGTTTTCTCCACAGTATATCACTCTAGTGAATTCATACACAGGCTTTTCGACAGCAACATTTGTTAAGACAATTCCCGACTCCCCAAGCTAAAGTATGTTGTGACTCACAGCATGTGTTTCATGTTGACCATGTTGCTAAGTGAGAGCAATGACCAGGGTGTCTCCTGATGTTCCCATGGCCACAGAGACTACTCTTCTCTGATTAGCTTTCATTATGACAGCCCAGGGGATCACATCAGCTCCAGGGTGTGTGTGTGTGTGTGTGTGTGTGTGTGTGTGTGTGTGTGTGTGTGTGTGTGTGTGTGTGTGTGTGTGTGTGTGTGTGTGTGTGTGTGTGTGTGTGTGTGTGTGTGTGTGTGCGTGCGTGCGTGCGTGTATGTGAGGTTGCTGGTTTTATGAGGATACACGTCCCCACACACAGGTCAGATGTCATAACATTACTGTTGTTTCCTTCTCCGTCCATGGCTGTGGTGTCTGTCCCTGGTGTCAGTGTGGAAAGAAAGGACCCCTTGGCTGCACTGGCGCGGGAGTACGGGGGTTCTAAGAGGAACGCGCTACTGAAGTGGTGCCAGATGAAAACCGAAGGCTATCCGGTAAGGGCCCTGGGTCAGAGACTCAAATCATAACCTCATCTCCCTCTCTCTCACTCGCCCTCCCGTTCTCCTTTCACTCTCACTCGTTCTCTCTTTTCCTATCTCGCTCTCTCTAGATTTCAGGCACCCAAAAATTGCATACATTATAGAGTCCATACTGTGCAGTGAATGTTCCTTCAATCCAAGGTTTGGTGGGTAACACTTTTAGTTTAGGGAAGCCATCTTAAAGATGGAGACTTCTAAGTATTTTTTAAACCTCCCGCATTGGGCTGGATGTGTCAATGTGTAGTTTATATAGTACATACATAATCTATGAGCAGAATTACTGTCACCTCAATTAGCCACAAAATCCCTAGTTTGAAAACAACTGTTTGGCATGCCCCCTAGCAACTCAAGTTCACCCAATAAACTTCAGGCCCTCGCCATATGGGGGGTGACAGCTAGCAAGATGCACATGATGAACCCACAGAGCTGCGAGAGAGAGAGAGTAATGACGCCGTGCACATATCTACACATATTTGACGTAGTACCTAATTTTCAGGGTCCACTTTTGGCTCGTAAGCGCTACTTTGAGAACTAGTGGCTTAAAAGTATACGAAAGTACCCGAGAATTCCTTTACAGTACTATGTCCTTATTAGTCTCACATTGAGACAGCTTACTAAGAATCTCTTGGTTTATAACTTGCTCTTTATTAAATAATGTTATGACTAACAATGGGTTTCTTAAAGATTGGCCAGTAACACATGACTTTTTGAGGTTTTAGGCTGTTTTGACATAATAGCTTGCTGTGTTTATAGACAAACCATCGCCTCACCTGTCCTCACTGTGTGCCTATAAGATGATATCATCAATGTCAGAAAATCAAAGAAAAGTGATTCAGCTCAAAGAATACAGTGGAATTGATCAAATCAAAGTGTATTGGTCACCCACACAGATTTGCAGATCTAAACAAGAAATACAAAAATAACAATCCAAGTAAAGTGAGCATGTATGAGAATCCAGAATGTAAATATGTGGTGTGTATAGACCGTATATAATTTGGAAGGAAAATAGTAGGTATATTAGGATGAGATATGTTGAGAATACAGTATAAACATACACAGTGAGTAAACAACAGTATATAAACTAAATATGAGGTGACCAGCGTGCATGGGGCATTAGTCTCAAGGTGCAGTGCCGGACAAGAGTCGGCTGGTGACAGTGTCTAAGGTGCCAGGCAGAGTACCAGGCGGTGATGCAGCCCGACAGAATGGTCTCAATGGTGTATTTGTAGAATTTTGTGAGAGTCTTAGGGGCCATGGCAAATATCTTCAGCCACCTGAGGTTGAAGAGGCGATGTTGTGCCTTCTTCATCACGGTGTTGGTGTGGTGGCACCATTTCAAGTCCTCAGTGATGTGCTCGCCTAGGAACTTGAAGCTTTTGACCCTCTCCACTGTAGCCCCGTCGATGAGGATGGGGGCGGGCTCTCTCTTCTGTCTCCTGTAGTCCACAAGTCAACGATCAGCTCCTGAGTTCCATGATCACCTGATGTGTGTCTACGGAACTGGCGTGTAAACGCAAGTGTGTGTGTGTGTGTGTGTGTGTGTGTGTGTGTGTGTGTGTGTGTGTGTGCGCGCGCGCGCTTGTGTGAATTCGTGTGCACGTGCTTGTGTGAATTCGTGTGCACGTGTGTGTCTGAGCAGACATGTAAGTGATAGCGTGCATGAGCGTGAATATGTGTGTTCCCTTTCTAGGCCCTGTGTCCAACGTCCATTGCACTCACATTCACCTGGCTTAGCCTTCCGCTAATAGCCAGTTTTAGGAGTCCATTAAGCCCAGTGGCATTAGTACTGGGTCTCTGTGATGTGATCCATGTGTGAGGGCCAGTGTGCCGTGCCAGACCAGCTAATGTAGCTAACACTCTCAGAGGGGATATTGGTTTGAGCCGGTAAACAAAAGCTAAGGAATGAAGTTGGGGTTCTGCCTGGTCTCTGCACCATTCTGTTCTCCCTCTTAGCTACATTCCATCGCAGTATGGGGTGTGCTAGCTAGCTTACAGTAGCACCAAGTCTGCAACTGACATAGCACCCTAGAGAATAGTCCAGGGGTTTGACTTCAGTCAATTGACAGACTACTGTACCTTGCTCGACCAAGCAGATACTTGTGTTAAGACAAGTTTAAAGGCGACTTTACGGCAAAACATGTCCTAGCTTTACTTACGTCTGATAAATGGTCCCTGATAAATGGTCAGAAATTATTGGATGAGTTTTCAGATCAATTGTTCCTGTTTTCAGGCACGTTGGATTGTGAACTTTGAGTCATCCCTCCACCCTGTGCTACCTTCATGCCCTCTCCCTGGCCTGGTTGCACAGTGTTCCAGTGGTACTTTTTTCATCATTCTGACTCGATGCCTGTGTTCCTAACTCACTGCAAATCCTCTGTGATGAAAACAGGAGACCAGGAGATGAGATATCTGGTCAGCAGATAGTCTGATCTTGATAGAGACTAGTGAACGTTAGAGTAGATTAGTTGCACACAAACTGCATCTGAATGGGCTCTACTATACTGTACACTGGCTGTTGTATTTTCACCTATGATCTCCTTTAACTGGGAGATGGACATGGTCCCAATCTTGATGGAGACTTGTGACTGCTTATCTGTTTTCTGATCATTTATTTCATACACAAACTGTATCTCAATGCTTCTAGCTGTGGGGTATTGGCACCTACCAGTATTATATGATCTCTTTTTACACACAGTAGCTCTGCTGGAGGGAATAATAATTAGCTGGTTTCTGGAATGTAATAAGAGGCTTTGGCTAATAGCTGGATGGGAATGTATTTCTGTTCATGGAATGACTAACCCTTTACATTTAAGGGAATTGGCCTATATGGATAGGACTAAATTGAAATGTTTCTTACAGAATACATATGAAAAGCATATGCATAAGTATGGTTGCGATTTGACAGGAAACATTTTGGAAATGATTAGACCAAAGTTCAGGAAAAAGTTCCTGACACAGGACTGAATCCAAGCATTACACTATTGATTTATTTTATGTGCATTTTACATTTACTGTACGTTGTGCTGCATTTCTTTATAACGAAATTTCAAAATACTCTGTACTTTGATTACAATATTCCTGTGGGGTAGTTGGTGCAACATAAGACAATAACAAGGGTTTGAATGAGAGGACTAACTGGTGTCTCCAAGTGACTACACACCTCTCTATATTGTACACTTATTAAGTCATTTCAATGCACTTTTATGACTCAAAGAAGAGTCTTCCAACGATAAGGTGCTTTTTTTGAGCTATCCTAGCTGTGTAGTTGAGGAAATAGAGCAAGCACACTTGTATTTTTTTTGTTTGGAACACAAATTTGCATCCCCGCCATTAGAGATGGCCGCCGCGCTTCGCGTTCCTAGGAAACTATGCAGTATTTTTTTTTTTTTTTATGTGTTATTTCTTACATTGTTACCCCAGGAAATCTTAGGTTTTATTACATACAGTCGGGGGGAACTATTGGATATAAGAGCAACGTCAACTCACCAACATTACGACCAGGAATACGACTTTCTCGAAGCAGATCCTCTGTTTGGTCCACCACCCAGGACAATGGATCGGATCCCAGCCGGCGATCCAAAACAACGACACCGCAGAAGGGTCCTACGGAGCGTTCTTCTGGTCAGGCACGGTAGACGGGCACATCGCGCACCGCTCCCGAGCATACTACTCGCCAATGTCCAGTCCCTTGACAACAAGGTAGACGAAATCCGAGCAAGGGTTGCTTCCAGAGAGACATCAGAGACTGTAACGTTCTTTGTTTCACGGAAACATGGCTCACTCGAGACACGTTATCGGAGTCGGTACAGCCACCAGGTTTCTTCGCGCATCGCGCAGACAGAAACAAGTATCTCTCTGGTAAGAAGAAGGGCGGGGGTGTATGCCTTATGATTAATGAGACGTGGTGTGATCATAGCAACATACAGGAACTCAAGTCCTTTTGTTCACCTGGCCATGAATTCCTTACAATCAAATGCTGACCGCATTATCTACCAAGAGAATTCTCTTCGATCATAATCACAGTCGTGTATATTCCTCCCCAAGCAGAGACATCGACGGCCTTGAAAGAAATTAATTTGACTCTATGTAAACTGGAAACCACATATTCTGAGTCTGCATTTATTGTAGCTGGGGATTTTAACAAGGCTAATCTGAAAACAAGGCTCCCTAAATTTTATCAGCATATTGATTGCACGACCCGGGCTGGCAAAACCCTGGATCATTCCACTACGCATATAAAGCCCTCCCCCGCCCCCCTTTCAGAAAAGCTGACCACAATTCCATTTTGTTGCTCCCAGCCTATAGACAGAAACTAAAACAGGAAGCCCCCGTGCTCAGGTCTGTTCAACGCTGGTCCGACCAATCAGATTCCACGCTTCAAGATTGCTTCGATCACGTGGACTGGGATACATTCCGCATGGCGGCAAACAACAACATTGATGAATACGCTGATTCGGTGAGCAAGTTTATTAGCAAGTGCATCGGTGATGCTCTACCCACAGCGTCTATTAAAACATTCCCCAACCAGAAACCGTGGATTGATGGCAGCATTCGCGCAAAACTGAAGGCGCAAACCACTGCTTTTAATGATGCCAAGGCAACCAGAAACATGACCGAATACAAACAGTGCAGCTATTCCCTCCGCAAGGCAATCAAACAAGCTTAGCGTCAGTATAGAGACAAAGTAGAGTCGCAATTCAACGACTCAGACACGAGAGGTATGTGGCAGGGTCAACAGTCAATCACAGACTACAAAAGGAAAACCAGCCCCGTCGCGGACCACGATGTCTTGCTCTACTCTCTCTCGGAGGACCTGAGCACTAGGACCATGCCCCAGGACTACCTGACATGATGACTCCTTGCTGTCCCCAGTCCACCTGGCCGTGCTGCTGCTCCAGTTTCAACTGTTCTACCTTATTATTATTCGACCATGCTGGTCATTTATGAACATTTGAACATCTTGGCCATGTTCTGTTATAATCTCTACCCGGCACAGCCAGAAGAGGACTGGCCACCCCACATAGCCTGGTTCCTCTCTAGGTTTCTTCCTAGGTTTTGGCCTTTCTAGGGAGTTTTTCCTAACCACCGTGCTTCTACACCTGCATTGCTTGCTGTTTGGGGTTTTAGGCTGGGTTTCTGTACAGCACTTTGAGATATCAGCTGATGTACAAAGGGCTATATAAATAAATTTGATTTGATTTGATTTGCTCCCAGACAAATTAAACAACTTCTTTGCTCTCTTTGAGGATAATACTGTGCCAGACGGCATCCCCAGCCGTGTCCTCAGAGCATGCGCAGACCAGCTGGCTGGTGTGTTTACGGACATATTCAATCAATCCTTATCCCAGTCTACTGTTCCCACATGCTTCAAAAGGGCCACCATTGTTCCTGTTCCCAAGACAGCTAAGGTAACTGAGCTAAATGACTACCGCCCCGTAGCACTCATTTCTGTCATCATGAAGTGCTTTGAGAGACTAATCAAGGACCATATCACCTCCACCCTACCTGACACCCTAGACCCACTCCAATTTTCTTACCGCCCCAATAGGTCCACAGACGACGCAATCGCAATCACACTGCACACTACACACTGCCCTAACCCATCTGGACAATAGGAATACCTATGTAAGAATGCTGTTCATCAACTACAGCTCAGCATTTAACACCATAGTACCCTCCAAACTCGTCATCCTGGGTCTCGACCCCGCCCTGTGCAACTGGGTCCTGGACTTCCTGATGGGCCGCCCCCAGGTGGTGAGGGTAGGTAACAACCTCTCCACCCCGCTGATCCTCAACACTGGGGCCCCACAATGGTGTGTTCTCAGCCCTCTCCTGTACTCCCTGTTCACCCATGACTGCGTGGCCATGCACGCCTCCAACTCAATCATCAAGTTTGCAGACGACACTACAGTGGTAGGCTTGATTACCAACAACGACGAGACGGCCTACAGGTAGGTGGCGAGGGCACTCGGAGTGTGGTGTCAGGAAAATAACCTCACACTCAACGTCAACAAAACAAAGGAGATGATTGTGGACTTCAGGAAACAGCAGAGGGAGCAGCCCCCTATCCACATCGACTGGACAGTAGTGGAGAAGGTGGGAAGTTTTAAGTTCCTCGGCGTACACATCACTGAAATGGTCAACCCACACAGACAGCGTGGTGAAGAAGGCGCAGCAGCGCCTCTTCAACATCAGGAGGCTGAAGGAATTCGGCTTGTCACCAAAAACACTAACAAACTTTTACAGATGCACAATGAAGAGCATCCTGACGGGCTGTATCACCGCCTGGTACGGCAACTGCTGATCCCACAACTGCAAGGCTCTCCAGAGGGTAGTGATGTCTGCACAACGCATCACCGGGGGCAAACTACCTGCCCTCCAGGGCACCTACACCACCCGATGTCACAGGAAGGCCAAATAGATCATCAAGTACAACAACCACCCGAGCCACTGCCTGTTCACCCTGCTATCATCCAGAAGGCGAGATCAGTACAGGTGCATCAAAGTGGGGACCGAGAGACTGAATAACAACTTCTATCTCAAGTCCATCAGACGAGCCACTTTATTAAACAATGCACTCTATATAATGTTTAAATACCCTACATTACTCATCTCATATGTATATACTGTTCTCTATACCATCTACTGCATCATGCCTATGCTGTTCGGCCATCACTCATTCATATATTTGTATGTACATATTCTTATTCATTCCTTTACACTTGTGTGTATAAGGTAGTTGTTGAGAAATTGTTAGGTTAGATTACTTGTTAGATATTACTGCATGGACGGAACTAGAAGCACAAGCATTTCTCTACACTCGCATTAACATCTGCTAACCACGTGTATGTGACAAATCAAATTACGCAATCCAAAAACGTTCCTTTAGAAATTGCAATCTGGGTCAGGTGGGCATGATTTCAAAGCTTCTATTGCCAACATGACTAGCTAATTTATAAAATGATCAGGATAAGGTAAGACCCAGATGCAGACCGTGTCAAAGTAACAATGTTTATTACAGCAACAGGGGCAAAGGTACAGGATGACAGGCAGGTTCAGGGTCAGGTCAGGTAGAGGTTGGTAATCCTTAGACGGGGCAAAGGTATAGGATGGCAGTCAGGGTCAGGGGCAGGCAGAATGGTCACACGGGTCGGACTCGAGGTCAGGACAGGCAAGGCTCAAAAACAGGAGGACGAGAAAAGAGAGACTTGGGAAAAGCAGGAGCTGATACAAAAAACACTGGTTGACTTGACGAACTGGCAACAGACAAACAGAGAACACAGGTGTAAGTACCCAGGGGATAATGGGGAAGATGAGCGACACCTGGAGGGGGGGTATAGACAAGCACAAGGACAGGTGAAACAGACCAGGACGTGACAAAAATACGATCTTAGGCTTTCACAAGGTAATTCAGAGAAACAGATCTTAATTTTAGTCCGCATAGAAAGGAGTCATGAGTGCATTCAGGTGCGTGTGCAGCAGCGAACATAATTTATAGACAAACATAAGCTTATTCTGTTCAGAGCAACCCAGGCTATGATGCCATGTCATCTTGTACATTTAACATAGTGATTATAAATGTTGACACTGTACAGATGTAGGATCTTAGTTTGATCACTCTTTTGTTGCTGAGAATTGTCCTGCATTTTTCTGTCATGTCTTGAAACACCTTGGAGGTCATAAATCCACTATCAGACATCAAGATATCACCTCGCCAGTTGCTAGACACTTTATAGAACAAAATCATTATATTAATTAATTGCATTGCATCGGGATCTAAAAAGTTCATCCACCACGTAGAGAAGGTGATTACGACAACAAATGACTCCAAAGAGAAGCCATGTGGATATACTGTATAAATTAAGTTCTATATCTCCACACGGGTTAAACAAAGAACTAGATTTCACCTCCTTCCTATGTTTTACAAGAACACTGTCCATATCAGATTTTGCATATTGTTTGTGAGTCAGTCCCACACATTTATGAATGGCTGAGCCTGATGTCCATTGTGGTAAGCTGTTTCGTGAATTGGTATAATGTATCCAAGTGAGCAGACACCTAAGTCAAATGATTAATGAATTGCCCTTCGTGCCCGCTGCCTTAGCCGATAATTCTGTATTTCTTGGTGACTAACTTGTATACAGGTAGCCCAGAAAAGCCACATCCCTGATTGGAAGATGAGTGACAACCCTGATTAGAAGCACCTGCTGCTCATCGGTTGTTCCTTAAAATTGCTGTTTTGAATTCAAATTAAATTGTACCTACACACTGAAGAAGGCTGCAAATCCGAAACGTCTGTGTACGCTAACCCTGATGCAGTGAAAATAATATAAATAATATAAAACTAAAAATGAAGTCTAGCAACGTCTTTTTGAGTGCGGACCCCTTACACCTTTTGTTTGTCAGAATTTAGGGGTTTAAAGCACCAGCCAAACCTCTGGGAGAGCACGATGGTCCCCTTTCGATCACTTTAAAATGTCTGTTGTCGGAAGAATGAGAAGACCAAGGTGCAGCGTGGTAAGTATTCAGAATATCTTTTTATCAATACGAGTACTTGAACAAAAAAACAACAAAACAACAAACGAACAGTTCTGCAAGGTGCAATTCACAAAACAGAAAACAACTACCCACAAACACCAGGTGGGAACAGGCTACCTAAGTATGGTCCCAATCAGAGACAACGATTGACAGCTGCCTCTGATTGGGAAACATACCAGGCCAAACACATAGAACTATAACACACAGAACAAACAGAATGCCCACCCCAACTCATGCCCTGACCAAACTAAAATAGAGACATGACAGTACCCCCCCCAAAGGTGCGGACTCCTAAACCCATAGGGGAAGGTCTGTGTGGGCATCTGTCCGCGGTGGCGGCTCTGGTGCGGGACGTGAACCCCACTCCACCTTAGTCTTGGCCCACTTAGGTGGCGCCTTTGGAGCGGCGACCCTCACCGCCAACCCCGGACTGGGGACCCTTGCAGCAGGCCCCGAATAGACGGGAGACTCTGACAGCGCCCGACAGGCGGGAGACTCTGGCAGTGCCGGACAGGCGGGAGACTCTGGCAGCGCCGGACAGGCGGGAGACTCTGGCAGCGCCGGACAGGCGGGAGTCTCTGGCAGCGCCAGACAGGCGGGAGACTCTGGCAGCGCCGGACAGGCGGGAGACTCTGGCAGCGCCGGACAGGCGGGAGACTCTGGCAGCGCCGGACAGGCGGGAGACTCTGGCAGCGCCGGACAGGCGGGAGACTCTGGCAGCGCCGGACAGGCGGGAGACTCTGGCAGCGCCGGACAGGCGGGAGACTCTGGCAGCGCCGGAGTGAAGGGCGACTCTGGCAGCTCCGGAGTGAAGGGCGACTCTGGCAGCTCCGGAGTGAAGGGCGACTCTGGCAGCTCCGGAGTGAAGGGCGACTCTGGCAGATCCTGACTGACGGGCGGCTCTGGCAGCTCCTGACTGACGGGCGGCTCTGGCCAGGAGGGAGACTCTGGAAGCGCCGGACAGACGGGAGAACCTGGAGGGAGGAGACGGAGAGACAGCCTGGTGCGTGGAGCTGCCACAGGACCCACCAGGCTGGGGAGACCTACAGGAGGCCTGGTGCGTGGAGGAGGCACCGGATGGACCGGGCTGTGGGGAGCACTGGAGCTCTGGTGCGCAGCCTTGGCACCATTCCTCCTGGCTGGATGACCACTTTAGCCCGGACCCTCCAGAGTGCAGGCACATGTTGAACCGTGTGTGGGGTAGCACTGGAGATCTGGTGCATACCTCTCGCACCTCTCCCTTAGGCTCAATGCCCACATTCGCCCGGCACGGTTGGAGCGCAGGCATAGGGCGAACTGCACCCTCCCAGCGCCCCGGAGACACAGCACGCAGAGCCGGCGCAAGATACCCTGGGCCGAAACGGCGTACCGGAGACCAAACACGCTGAGCTGGCACAACACACCCTGGCTGGTTGCCCACTCTCGCATGGCACTTGCGGGGGGCTGGCCTATAGCGCTTCGGGCTATGAGCGTGCACTGGCGACCGTGCGCTTCACCGCATAACACGGTGCCTGACCAGTACTACACCTCTCCCGGTAAGCATGGGGAGTTTGCTCAGGTCTATCGCCTGACTCCGCCAATCTCCCCGGCTGCCTCTCGTGCCTGTTGCGCTGCCTTACCTCATATCGCCGCCGCTCAGCTTTTGCTGCCTCCAGTTCTTCTTTGCGGCCGCGATATTCCCCAGCTTGACTCCAGGGTCCCTTACCGTCTAGTATCTCCTCCCAAGTCCAGGAGTCCAGAACCCTCTGCTCCTTGTTACCACGCTGCTTGGTCCTTTTTTGGTGGGTAGTTCTGTAACGTCTGTTGTCGCGAGAAGGAGAAGACCAAGGTGCAGCGTGGTAAGTATTCATAATACATTTTAATCAATACGAATACTTGAACAAAAAAAACAACAAAACGACAAACGAACAGTTCTGCAAGGTGCAATTCACAAACAGAAAACATCTACCCACAAACACCAGGTGGGAACAGGCTACCTAAGTATGGTTCCCAATCAGAGACAACTATTGACAGCTGCCTCTGATTGGGAACCATACCAGGCCAAACACATAGAACTATAACACACAGAACAAACATAGAATGCCCACCCCAACTCACGCCCTGACCAAACTAAAATAGAGACATAATAAAGGAACCAAGGTCAGGACGTGACAGTCAGACTTTATTTGCCCTAACGAAAAATGGATTAACCCTTAAACAAAGTGTCCATGAATTATAATAATTCACATTTCCTTTTGGTGCAAGGTTATTTTCCTGGTCTAGCAAACGGTTTCAAATTAATATCCTACATCTGTATATGACATGAGTTTTACGATATGGAACTGTGAAGTGTACATTTGGACTCACGGGTGTTTGGCTTTCTTGTATGAAATCAAATCAGTATTTTAAAATATGTCTTATCTTTTAAAATAGATCGAGTCCTCTTAATTTACATATTTCCCTCACTCAGACAACAAAACATTTGCAAAAGTTGCCCAATATCGGGAGGGATGGGGGGAAACTTCTTGTCACGTGAGGTGCTCAAGTTCGGAACAGCTGTCAGTCAAACCCATACAGATAGAGAGCTGTGAGGCGCAGAACCTGAACTCTGATGACATTCATAGCATGTTACTGTACAGCCACTGCGTTCCAATTTATCTTATCAGCGTCCAAATCTGCCATTTTCAACCCGTATACGGGTATGAGTGTAAAGGGTTAACATTGAGTGGTGCATAATTCTGCAGACACATCTATTGTTTTTGTGTCAGGACAACAGCCATTCATGTCTAAATCATTCATTAATTGATTCATTTGATTTCTTCTGCATAATTTTCAAGCTCTAAAATTACATTCCAGTACTAGGAACGGATATGGCCACAGGCCTCCTCTGAGCACATGTTGGTCTGCCTGGTGAAAGGAAAAGGTTAATGCTAGAGCTGTGCCACAAATTAAGCTTAATATCAGGCCAGTAAAGGTCAGAGCAGACAACCAACGGTGTTCCACCATCATGGCCGACCGGGCCTGGTCCAACAGCGGCCCACTAATTACCTGCTAATGTCTGGAGACACACAGTCCTGTCACAGTCAAACACCTCTCCTTAAGGCTGCTGGCTAACCAGGCTGAGGCAACGGTGTTGATAGTGTTACACAGAATGGGAGGTTGGGCAGTTGAGATTACCCCCCTCTTTCTACCTAACCGTCATTCTGGCTTGATAAAGGTTAGAGGGGGTTTATAAATCTTTCAACAGATTCTGATTCCCAGATCCCAGACTGTAACTTTAAACGTTAGTGGGGTTTATACCTTTCAGTTTCAACAGATTCCAGTGTATTGTTCTGTAGGATACCTCTTTTGCTCCATTTAGTAAGGTGGGTCTTGAGGCGATATTTCCCTACTAACAGGACTCTAAAATCGGTAATTCATGTTTTCAGAGTTGAAGAGGTATATTGAATCTGCTGTGTGTGTGTGTGTATGTTGTGTGTGCGTGTGCAAGTGTGCATGTCCTCTCCGCTGCACGGTTCATCTGAGGTAGGTGTCAGAAACTGTCATATATTACCTCATCTGTCTGTGGAGCCGGAATGGCCTCTCTCTCAGACAGCCCCTCCCCCTGGCCAGAGTGGAGGGGAGGGGTCAGCTCTCTGTCAGACAGCCCCTCCCTTTTTTATTATACCACAGCCGTATTGTTATAAGGCCTGTGGTCAAACAAGACTAATTAAACTGAGATGGAAAAACAGGCACCACTGTAATGAAGAGGGGGATTATTTCCCGTTTAAAATGAAAACCACTAAATACAATGTGTGTCCCAAATGGCACCCTATTCCCTATAGTGCATTACTTTTGACCATAGCCCTATGCGCCCTGGTCAAAAGTAGGAAATAGAGAATAGAGTGCCCATTGGGATGCATCCTATGAAGCGCTAATCCTATTGGGGATATAGAGCATTATTACAACCATTTACTGTGGTCAATAATAATTACTGTGATGGATTTAATTTAATATACTAGGATTGAATTTGATTTGGTAGCTACTGTATTAGATCACACTACCAGCAAAATAAAGCTAGGGTCTTTAGTGATCACGATAAAGGGCTAACTTGGCTAATATGTGTTTGATTTTGAACATCATCTTCCTGTGATCCTGTCACATATAAAACTAAAAGAGGATGGCAGATTTAATGCAGTTTTTGATGTTGAAAGTGAAATAGGTTTTTAGACATTTTTGCAAATGTATTGAAAATAAAAAACAGAAATTACTTACACTCTATGAATGAATGAATCACATTTTATTTTTGTATCAAATCGCCAATTGGCAACCCATCCCTTATGGTATTAATTGACACATAAACAAACATTACTATAGTTCACTGTGATAATTCAGTGATAATTCTTCTTCCTGTGTTCTCTGCAGTGCGCATTGCATAAAGAGTGAAAAAATGTAAGCTAAAAATCTATACATAATAGTAAATAAGCTTATCCAAACAATAATGATATACCTAGAGCAGTAAAAAAATATACATACAGTGCATTCGGAAAGTAATCAGACCTGTTCCCTTTTTCACATTTTGTTATGTTACAGCCTTATTCTAAAATGGATAAAACAAAAAAATCCTCATCAATGTACACACAATACCCCATAATAACAAAGCGAAAACAGGTTTTTAGAAATGTTTGCAAATGTATTAAACATAAAAAATAAAAAATACCTTATTTTGCTATGAGACTCGAAATTGAGCTCAGGTGCATCTTATTTCCATTGATCATCCTTGAGAAGTTTCTAAAACTTGATTGGAGTCCACTTGTGGTAAATTCAATTGATTGAACATGTTTTGGAAATGCATACATCTGTCTATATAAGGTCCCACAGTTGACAGTGCATGTCAGAGCAAAAACCAAGCCATGAGGTCAAAGGATTTGTCCGTAGAGAGGATTGTGTCGATGCACAGATCTAGGGAAGGGTACAAACAAATGTCTGCAGCATTGAAGGTCCCCAAGAACACAGTAGCCGCCATCATTCTTAAATGGAAGAAGTTTGGAACCTCCAAGACTCTTCCTAGCTTGGCCAAGCTGAGCAATCGTAGGACAAGAGATGGGAGAACCTTCCAGAAGGACAACCATCTCAGTAGCACTCCACCAATCAGGCCTTTATGGGAAAGTGGCCAGACTGAAGCCACTCCTCCACATGGAGTTTGCCAGATGGCGCCTAAAGGACTCTCAGATCATGAGAAACAAGATTCTCTGGTCTGATGAAACCAAGATTGCACTCTTTGGCCTGAATGCCAAGCGTCATGTCTGGAGGAAACCTGGCACTTTCCCTACGGTGAAGCATGGTGGTAGCAGCATCATGCTGTAGGAATGTTTTTTAGCAGCAGAGACTGGGAGACTAGTCAGGATCGAGGGAAAGATGAACGGAGCAAAGTACAGAGAGGTCCTTAATGAAAACCTGATCCAGAGCGCTCAGGACCTCAGACTGGGGCGAAGGTTCACCTTCCAACAGGATAACGACCCTAAGCCAAGACAATGCAGGAGTGGCTTCGGGACAAGTCTCTGAATGTCCTTGAGTGGCCCAGCCAGAGCCTGGACTTGAACGCGACCGAACATTTCTGGAGAGACCTGAAAACAGCTGTGCAACGACGCTCCCCATCCAACCTGACAGAGCTTGAGAGGATCTGCAGAGAGGAATGGGAGAATCTCCCCAAATATAGGTGTACCAAGCTTGTAGTGTCATACCCAAGAAGACTCAAGGCTGTAATTACTGCCAACGGTGCTTCAACAAAGTACTGAGTAAAGAAAGTGTCTGAATACTTATGTAAATGTGATATTTCCGCAAAACACCAGTCTCAACGTCAACAGTGAAGAGGCGACTCCGGGATGCTGGCCTTCTAGGCAGAGTTCCTCTGGCCAGTGTCTATGTTCTTTTGCCCATCTTAATCTTTTATTTTTATTGGCCAGTCCCGGAGTCGCCTCTTCACTGTTGAAGTTGAGACTGTGTTTTGCGGGTATACTATTTAATGAACCTGCCAGTTGAGGACTTATGAGGCGCCTGATTCTCAAACTAGACACTCTAATGTACTTGTCCTCTTGCTCAGTTGTGCACTGGGGCCTCCCACTCCTCTTTCTTTTCTGGTAAGAGCCAGTTTGCGCTGTTCTGTGAAGGGAGTAGTACACAGGGTTGTACGAGATCTTCAGTTTCTTGGCAATTTCTCGCATGGAAAGTCTTAATTTCTCAGAACAAGAATAGACTGAAGAGTTTCAGAAGAATGTTATTTGTTTCTGGCCATTTTGATCCTGTAATCAAACCCACAAATGCTGATGCTCCAGATACTCAACTAGTCTAACGAAGGACAGTTATATTGCTTCTTCAATTAGAACAACAGTTTTCACCTGTGCTAACATAATTGCAAAAGGATTTTCTAATGATCAATTAGCCTTTAAAATGATCAACTTGGAAAAGCTAACACAACGTGTCATTGGAACACAGGCGTGATAGTTGCTGATAATGGGCCTCTGTACGCCTATGTAGATATTCCAAAAAAATCTGCCATTTCCAGCTACAATACAACATGAGCATGTTGACACTGTATTTCTGATCAATTTGATGTTCTTTTAATGGTAAAAAAACATGTTTTTCTTCCAAAAACAAGGACACTTCTAAGTGACCCCAAACATTTGAACGGTAGTATACATACATTGAGTCATACAGTACAAGTCAAAAGTTTGAACACTACCTATTCCAGGATTTTTCTTTATTCTTACTATTTTCTACATAAAATCTATGAAATAACACTAATAGAATAATGTATTTGAGATTCTTCAAAGTAGCCACCCTTTGCCTTGATGACAGCTTTGCACAACAGCAGTCACAACATACATAACATATATATAAATACAGAAAAGTTTAACAGAAGGTATTTGTATGTAAATGTGATATTTCTGTTTTTCATTTTTTTTATAGATTTGCAACAATTCTAAAAAATGTTTTTTGCTTTGTCATTATAGGGAATTGTGTGAAGATTGATGAGGGGGGGGGATTATTTAATACATTTTAGTAAATTAACAAAATGTGGGAAAAGGTCAAGGGGTGTGTACTGTATGTGTTGATATACCCATACATCCCACCTGAGCCTTCTCCCCATATATGTATGGCCTTGCCCCTATGTATGCGCCCATTCAGGCGGAGCGTGCCTGCGTCTCGTGGGTGTGTGTTGAAGGCTCTTGCCACTGGCCATACTCTGACGACTAACAAGGTCAACCGTTGAGAGAGTTACCGGTAAACGTGGTAAACAACACACACACTGACGTGAGAGCTTCAGGTGGCTGTGCTGTCGCCATGGTGATGAAGAGCTCAAACCACCCCAGGGTAGAGGGGGAGAAGGGGTAAACACAGCACTGTGGTAATGTGACCAAGATTAGTAGACACACACTGGGATCTGAAGGATGTTCTCCATTGGTGTATGTCAACATCTGGAGGCGAGGCATGTGCTGGGTGGGACTGCTGTCAGCACACCTCAAATGTCAGCTTCTCAGAAGAGACAATCAATCAGCAAATACCTTAAGGAGGCTCTGATTGACTGGGCCCTGTGGGAGCTAGCTAGCCTCTCTGAGTGGAGGGGAGGGTTTGCTCTCACATTTACTGTCTGTGGATCTCACACAGACACATGCACCTCCACATGCACGTCAAACAGAGCTGATCATACTTATATGCCTCGGTCAAAGGCGATGCAGAAAACATTATCATGACAAATGAACTGTTTGAATGACAATTCAATTATCTCAGTTGAACTGAAATCCACTGCTTGTCACAAACAGTTAATCACTTTCAATATAGTCTTTTAAATCAAAAGGTTTCATTCTGATAATCTTTTAGAACCTGTTCTGGTTTCCCAAGGATTTTTATCACAGTGGTCTTTGATGTTGTTTGGGTCAGCAAAACATTTTTTTTAAAGCCTTGTTTATTGTTTAGGATGGGAACAATGAGGAGAAGAATGGCCTGGCTGGGAGTCTCAGTCTGGGCTGGACAGAACATAGGCTCAGCTGGGACACACTGACGAGATCGGCCCCCCTCGGTCATCCGGCCCTCTCTGAGAAACAACACCCCTGCATTGCCTGGAGGGAAAGGGAGGGGGCAAGGGGGTGAGCTAGGACCCCCAGCGGGGTGAGGAAGAGGGAAGAGGCTGAGGAATGTAGGGGGCGGGGGTCATCTAGACATTATAAGAACTATCTTGATATACCCTCATATTAGTCTTCAAGACTGAAGTTTAAATAGTGGGAAATGTCTTCTTTGAAAATGACCTGATATACTTGTATTGCATTGGATGCTGCAGATGCATAGGTTAAAATACCATGTATATGGCAGATAAATACAAACTTCCTCAACCCAATTCAAACTGACACAAAGGACATAGTATCCCTGTATCCTATTTGACTTCAGCTACTCTTATTAACACCCCACTAAGAGAGACAGAGAGAGAGAGAGAGATTGAGGGAGAGAGAGATGACGCCGACAGACATGGCATGGTTTCTAGCCCCTAAGCAACTTCACAGTATTTTTATTTTTTGTGTGTTATTTCCTAAATTATTAGCCCAGAATTGTTTTTATGTTATTACATACATCCGGAAATAACTTTTGGATATCAGAGTGGCGGTAACTCACCAGCATTACGACCAGAAATACGACTTTTCCGAATTGGAACCTTTGTTCGTACCCCACAGGGCAATTTAACTTATTCCAGTGGCTGCTTCAAGACAAGATGAGTTATTCTGAGTGGACTTCTAGTCCGACTCAGGAGGCGTGCGCACCATCCATCGCTTCCGAGTGTTTTACTCGCTAATGTCCCTGGACAATAAAGTAGACAAGCTCAGGGCAAGGATCTCCTTCCAGAGAGACATCAGGGACTGTAACATACTCTGTTTCACTGAATCATGGCTCTCTCCGGATATACTGTCCCTGTCCATACAGCCAGCTGGGTTCTCAGTACATCGCGCAGACAGGAATAAAGAACTCTCCGGGAAGAAGAAAGGCAGTGGTGTATGTTGCATGATTAACTACTCATAGTGTGATTGTGATAACGTACAGGATCTCAAGTCCTTTTGTTTACCCATCCTAGAATATCTCACTGTCAAATGTCGACCTCACAAAATAATTATTTTTGGTTATAGTTACAGCTGTGTATATTCCCCCTCAAGCCGATACCACAATGACCCTTAAGGAACGACACAGGACTTTGTGCAAACTGGAAACCACATATCCTGAGGCCGCATTTATTGTAGCTGGGATTTTAACAAAGCAAATTTGAGGAAAATGAGCCCATTGCCTGTAGTACTCGCGCTTCAAAAATTCTCAACCATTGTTACTTTCCCTTCCGGGATGGATACAAGACCCTCCCCTTCCATATCTTTGGCAAATCAGATCATGACTCCATTCTGCTTCTCCCTTCCTATGGGCAGAAACTTAAACAGGAAGTACCCGTGCTCAGGTCTATTCCATGCTTGTCTGACCAATCAGAATCCAAGCTTCAAGATTGTTTCGATCACATGGACTGGGATATGCTCCGGGTTGCATCTGAGAATAACATTGATGTATACACAGACACGGTGACTGAGTTCATTAGGAAGTGTATAGGGGATGTTGTTCCCACTGTGATTACAAACCTACCCAAACCAAAAACCATGGATAGGTGGCAGCATTCGCACAAAACTGAAAGTGCGAACTCCCGCATTTAACCATGACAAGGTGACTGGGAATATGGTCGAATACAAACAGTGTAATTATTCCTTCCGTAAGGCAATCAAACAGGCAAAATGTCAGTTCAGAGACAGAGTGAAGTCGCAATTCAACGGCTCAGACACAAGACATATGTGGCAGACAATCATCGATTACAAAGGGAAAAACAGCCATGTCTAGGACACCGACGTCTTGCTTCCCGCAAGCTAAACACCTTCTTCACCCGCTTTGAGGATAAAACAGTGCCGCTGACGTAGTCCGCTCACAAGGACTGTGGGCTCTCGTTTTCCGTGGCTGATGTAAGACATTTAAGTGTGTTAACCCTCACAAAGCCACTGGCCCAGACGGTATCCCTAGCCTCGTCCTCAGAGCATGCGCAGATCAGCTGGCTGGAGTGTTTACAGACATATTCAATCTCTCCCTATCCCAGTGTGCTGTCCCTACTTGCTTGTCTACCACTTGCTTTTCCACCATAGTTCCTGTACCCAAGAAAGCAAAGGTAACTGAACTAAATGACTATCGACCCATAACACTAACTACAGTCATTTTGAAGTGCTGGTACCGAGAAACTGAAAAACAGCTTCTATCTCAAGGCCATCAGACTGTTAAATAGCCACCACAAGCCGGCTACCACCTGGTTACTCAACCTTGTACCTTAGAGGCTGCTGCCTTATGTACATAGACATATGTATCACTGGTCACTTTAAATGGAACACTAGTCACTTTAATCATGTTTACATAATGTTTAACTAATTTCATATGTATATATTGTATTCTACTGTATTTTAGTCAATGCCACTCAGACAGGACTCGTCTTAATATTTATATATTTCTTAATTTAATTATTTTACTTTTAGATTTGTGTGCATTGTTGTGAATTGTTAGATACTACTGCACTGTCGGAGCTAGGAACACAAGCATTTTGCTACACCCGCAATAACATCTGCTAAATATGTGTATGTGACCAATACGATTTGATTTGAGAGAGAGAGTGAACACACAGTCCAACACAGCCGACTGAGCAGACTTCTCTAGAGTGCTGCATCCGTAGTTACTTCAACATATTACGTACACTATATATTTGTATATATTAGTCCTTGCCTGCTGCTCCTGTGTGTGTGTGTCGGGGTAGGTTCCTTGTTCCTTGTCAATCATTGGCTTATTGGTGAAATCAGCAGTCAGACAATATCTTCTTTAAGTAAGTCAATTAAACCTTTATTAATGCAATTGCAGATAGAAGTTGACAATGGAAAATAGCATGTGTGTTTCAGAGTAAGTTCTGCACCCCACCTAAGTGTGTATGATCACCTAAGTCAATGTACAGGTGAAGTCGGAGGTTTACATACACCTTACCAAGTACATTCAAACTCAGTTTTTCACAATTCCTGATATTTGATCCTAGTAGAAATTCCCTGTCCTAGGTCAGTTAGGATCACCATTTTATTTTAAGAATGTGAAATGTCAGAATAATAGTAGAGAGAATTATTTATTTCAACTTTTATTTCTTCCATCATATTCCCAGTGGGTCTGAAGTTTACATGCACTCAATTAGTATTTGGTAGCATTGCCTTTAAATTGTTTAACTTGGGTCAAACGTTTCGGGTAGTCTTCCACAAGCTTCCCACAATAAGTTGGGTGAATTGTGGCCCATTCCACCTTACAGAGCTGGTGTAACTGAGTCAGGTTTGTAGGCCTCCTTGCTCGCACACGCTTTTTCAGTTCTGCCCACAAATGTTCTATGGGATTGAGGTCAGGGCTTTGTGATGGCCACTCCGATGCATTGACTTTGTTGTCCTTAACCCATTTTGCCACAACTTTAGAAGTATGCTTGGGGTCATTGTTCATTTGGAGAACCATTTGCGACCAAGCTTTAACTTCCTGACTGATGTCTTGAGATGTTGCTTCAATATATCCACATCATTTTCCTGCCTCATGATGCCATTTATTTTGTGAAGTGCACCAGTCCCTCCTGCAGCAAAGAACCCCCACAACATGATGCTGCCACCCCCATGCTTTACTGTTGGGATGGTGTTCTTCGGCTTGCAAGCCTCCCCCTTTTTCCTCCAAACATAACGATGGTCATTATGGCCAAACAGTTATTTTTTGTTTTGTTTCATCAGACCAGAGGAGATTTCTCCAGAAAGTACAATCTTTGTCCCCATGTGCAGTTGCAAACCATAGTCTGTTTCTTTTATAGTGGTTTTTGAGCAGTGGCTTTTTCCTTGCTGAGTGGCCTTTCAGGTTATATCGATATTGGACTCGTTTTTACTGTGGATATAGATACTTTTGTACCTGTTTCCTCCAGCATCTTCACAGGGTCCTTTGCTGTTGTTCTGGGATTGATTTGCACTTTTCGCACCAAAGTACGTTCATCTCTAGGAGACAGTCTCTCTCCTTCCTGAGCAGTATGAAGGCTGCGTGGTCCCATGGTGTTTATACTTGCCTACTGTTGTTTGTACAGATGAACGTGATTCTTTCAGGCATTTGGAAAATACTCCCAAGGAAGAACCAAACTTGTGGAGGTCTACAATTTGTTTTCTGCGGTCTTGGCTGATTTCTTTTGATTTTCCCATGATGTCAAGCAAAGAGGCACTGAGTTTGAAGGTAGGCCTTGAAATACATCCACAGGTACACCTCCAATTGACTCAAACTATGTCAGTTAGCCTATCAGCAGCTTCTGAAGCCATGACATCATTTTCTGGAATTTTCCAAGCTGTTTAAAGGCACAGTCAACTTAGTGTATGCAAACTTCTGACCCACTGGAATTGTGATACTGTGAATTATAAGTTAAATAATTTGTCTGTAAACAATTGTTGGAAAAATGATTTGTGTCATGCATCCTAACCGACTTGCCAAAACTATAGTTTGGTAACAAGAAATTTGTGGAGTGGTTGAAAAATGAGTTTTATTGACTCCAACCTTATTGTATGTAAACTTCTGACTACAACTGTATATATACAGCAATTTGCTGAGGTTACCTTATAAGGTAACCTAGTAACCTAGTACAGTAGCTTCTCTGAATTCATTAGCATTGTCCACTGTCACACAAGATCAATGTCTAAACCAGACAGTGGTTACTTCACTTTATCTAGTTTAGGTCTGACTCAGACCTAGCCCGCAAGCAAACTCTTGCAACAGCTAGGGCTTAAGTACAAAGACTAATATAGATGGCTTGTGCAACATATAGTGGCAGAGTTTTTAGGCACATGGCAACAGTATTTATTATAAGGCCTGCAGCAAAACATATGGATCTTACTTAATCAATAATGGGGAGGGTCTTTGGGACCCTAACCCCTTCATGTATGTCCCTGTCCGGCACTGGCTGCACCTAACTTTCAGGCTGTCATTGCTCATGATGATGATTCTTTGCATGACCCATTACTGCTGCTTCCCTTTTCTTTGTTTTGCCTTTCTTTGTGTTTTTTCTTTGTTCACACACTACTCAAATAGAGACAGACAGAGAGAAACAGAGAGAGGTGCTCAGGGCTTAATGGTGGTAGTACGGACACTGATGGAGAGTACCTCATCAGTTGTACAACTCTCAGTGAATGTGGACTTTCCTGCTTTAGCAGACCAGGCTGATTGGTTTTACCAGGCTGTGTGTGTGTGTGTGTGTGTGTGTGTGTGTGTGTGTGTGTGTGTGTGTGTGTGTGTGTGTGTGTGTGTGTGTGTGTGTGTGTGTGTGTGCGTGTGCGCGTGCGCGTGCGTGCGTGCGTGCGTGCACACGTTCTCCATCATCAGGCAGTATGAGTGTGTTTTCTCTCATTGGTCATGGAGCCCTCAGATGGTGAGAGTGTGTGTGCTCCATCATCAGCCAGTGGGCAGTGGATTTCCTCTCTCCACTTCAGCACCATAATGTGATAATGGCACACTGTCATCTGGGTGTCAAGTGTCATAATAACAGGCTGGCTTTCACCCACTTAATTTAGCTATTATCTACATGTTATCCACTTGCACTTTTGTACTGTCACAGGAAGTTAAATAACACTTGCAGTGAATTTCTATATATATATACATTTTCTTGTGAAAATGGGGTCAGTGTGGTTGATGTGAGAGAGATGACAGTTGGTTTGTGCTGTAGTGTAGAGAGCTTTATTAAAAGTATTGGAATACAGCCTTCTCTGTTATCTCAGCTGCTGGCAATATTGTATTTTGAGGCCTTCTGACTGGCTGGCTGACATGCTGACTGGACCTCTTAATGCAATCATACTGTAGATGTTATTTTAAAGCTGGATTTCTGCCAAAGCAAGTGTTTAGGCTTGCTATCAACCTCATGCTCGCTCAATCCATCTCTGTCTCGCCCACTCCCCCCTCTTCTCGCTCTCCCTTCTTCTCCTTGTCGCCCACTCCCCCGCTCTCGCTTTCCCATTCTCTCTCTCTCTCACCCCCCCCCCACACTCTGTCTCACTCTCTCTCTCTCTCTCTCTCTCTCTCTCTCTCTCTCTCTCTCTCTCTTTGGTTCTTTTAACCGGGCAGCTCAGTATTCTGTGTGGAGCGAGACGTTTCCTGTCGCTTGATGCTGTGTTTGCTTTTCTGAGCCTGGTCCCAGAGTGCTCATCCCGTCTGCTGTTGTTTTAACATTCATGGCGCCCCTCTCTCCCCCTGTCTCTCCCCATCCCCCCTTTCTCTACCCTCGCCCGAGCATGGCCTGGCCAGACCAAGATGTAAGTCTGTGCTCCACACACACAAAGGCACAAACACGCAGAAAGACTCAGCTGTAATCACTGCCAAAGATGCTTCTACAAAGTATTGAATACTTGTGTAAATTAGATATTTCTGTATTTCATATTCAATAAATCTGCAGAAGTTTCTAAAAACATGTTTTCACTTTGTCATCATGGGGTATTGTGTGTAGAGGAGTGATAATCAATTTAATAGATTTTGATTTCAGGCTGTAACACAAACAAATGTGACTGACCGGCTCAAATTGGTCTTATGTAGCAAAATTTGTGGAACAAAATTAGTTTTTTTACATTGGATTAAAGTACAGACTCAGAGATAGAACATTTTATATAATACACTACAGTTGAGGAACAATGGGAAAGTAATTCTGCTTTGAAAGTTGATACATTTGTAACCTCACTTTTGAGAAAATGGACCTTGAATAATTTGGTAAGCTCTTCTTTGTCTACACCCATTCAGCATCGTTCACACCCTCTTAAGCCTTACCCCAACCCATTTCTTTAAGGATTCACATGTGAGGCCATAAACTAAACAACAAAAGACTTAAAGACTAAAGGCTGGTTTATACTATGTCTATGTCGCAGTGACATCATGAATATTCTATTGTCGTCCTACATCAAATAAACCCACCCGTTTAAAAGGGAATTTAGTATATGTCAATCTAGCAAACCAGGCAGCTAAAAACAACTTTCTAAACAAAGTTTTGGTTTGTTTCTAGCTTGTTAACTAACTAGCTAATGTTAAGTTAGCTGGCTAGCCAGTTAAAATAATGACCATATCTTATAGCTGACAACGTCTTCACTTTAGCTCATTTGTCTTCTTTATTACAGGAAAATAAACTCAAAACAAGATCATTATTTGCACATTAATGGTGAGCCAATTACAGAAAAATGGCTTACGATTGTGAGTGTGATGAAATAAAAGCAGGGCATTCTACTGGAGAATTTTAGAATTTGGACACTGTCTCGTTGGCCTAACGTTATATCCTAATTTTACTTTGGTGCAGGTTATGTTCTTCACATTATCGTCTCTGGTAAGCACATACTAAATCAAATACGACCAAAGTTTTGTCACATGCACTGGGTACAGAAGGTGTAATGAAGTGGTTACTTGCATAGTGGAGTCTTTTGTTTAGACATGTAGCTAGCTAAACAATTAAACATAATCCCTCATTCATAACATTACTACCCTGAATCTGTAGGTAGCTAACCAACCAGGTTTAATGTTAGCTAGCGAGCTAGCTAGAATTAGGCAATAACTAGCAATGCAAATGGCTCTGAGATACAAATAATATTACTATACAGATCATACACTTAAAGTTAGCTAGCAAGCTAACAGTAGGATTTAACTTGAAATGAAAACTACTTTCTGACCAAATTTAAAATAATATAATATCTGAAAATGTAGCTAGCTAGACTATCTTACCCATATACATCGATGGACGCATGTCATGGTTGCCCTTAGATTGAAGATGTAATCCGGAGACAGGTGTTTTATACAACAGCCTTCTGTGCATTTTCTTTTTGCAATCAAACACCAGCATTTTTTTACATCTCCTTGGCTATCATTTCCACCAGGCATTCCACTGATTTCAAAACTCAGTCCTCCAGAAAATGGAGAGCAACACTTTTGCAGTTCTACTAGGTGATATCTTTCAAAAAAGCAACGTTAGAAAGGATTACCTACACATAGTGACCAGCTCATGTTAATGGTAGAATGGAGCCAAAGAGGATGGCTGACGTTTTACATGCCCGTAATCAATTGTGCTATTTTTTTTTTTTTTTTGCGTTGCTTGTAAAAATGGTTTACTTATCTTGTACGTAATGTTGCTGCTACCGTCTCTTATGACCAAAAATAACTTCTGGACATCAGAACTGGGATGACTCACCACGGACTGGAAGAAGCTTTTTCCTTTAACAAGTCCGACGAGAAAGATATACTGCTCTCCCGGGAACAGGCCCAGATCCACGTCATTTGCGTGAAGAAAAGACAAAGGAAAAGAGGACGCCGATCAGGCTGCCTTTTGAGAATCTGTAGGTGAGCGAGTAAACTCCCATTGCCATCAATTCTACTTGCTAACATGGATTCATTGGAAAATCAAATGGATGATCTACGATTATGATTATCCTACCAACTGGACATGAAGAACTGTAATTTCCTATGTTTCACCGAGTCGTGGCTGAAAGACAAAACGAACGATATAGAGCTGGAGGGATTTTCATGCACCAGCAGAACAGAGAAGCTACTTCTGGTAAGACGAGGGGTGGGGGTGTGTGTCTTTTTGTCAATAACAGCTGGTGCGCGATATCTGATATTAAAGATGTCTCTAGGTATTGCTCGCCTGAGGAAGAGTAACTTATGATAAGCTGTAGACCACACTATCTACCAAGAGAGTTCTCATCTATATTATTTGTAGCCGTCTATTTACCACCACAGACTGATGCTGGCACTAAGTGCGCACTCAACCAACTCTATAAGGCCATAAGCAAACAAGAAAATGATCACCCAAAAGCGGCGCTTCTAGTGGCCAGGGATGTTAATGCAGTTTTTATCCTCAATCATTTTCAATGCATGCAATGTTGTCTCCTGCTGGAGCAGCCTACTGCTTTCAGTTATCCAATAAATGAAATCTATCAACCAGCAATAAAAGTAACTCTCCAATTGTACTTAGTAGGAAACATGACCTAGCATATTGATCCGCTATGGACAGGGTATGTAGATTAAACAACACCATTAGTTTTCATTTGTATGTTGCTCTATATGTTAATGTGCTTGAGTGGGGGGTTTAATGTGCTTCCGCATATCCTAACCATGTTCTAGGGATGTTCTAAGTGGGTTGTTCCACAAAATGAGTGAATGTAGCATTCCTTTGATATTTTAAGTAGAAATTGTTCACCAATATCATATTTTAAAAGCCTGTTATATTCAATAAAGTGCCCTTTAATATTAGCCTCGTGAAGCCTCCTTATCCCGCGAGCTTACATCTGCAACATTCATACAAGCTCACCAGATCAGGCGGCTTTGTGAGGCTACTTTAATGTGAGAATGCTATGTGAGAATGCTGTTCACTGACTACAGCTCAGCGTTCAACACCATAGTGCCCACAAAGCTCATCACTAAGCTAAGGAACCTAGAACTAAACACCTCCCTCTGCAATTGGATCCTGGACTTGACTGGTCGTCCCCAGGTGTTAAGGGTAGGCAACAACCTGTCTGCTACGCTGATCCTCAACATTGGGGCCCCACAGGGGTGTGCGCTTAGTCCCCTCCTGTACTCCCTGTTCACCCACGACTGCATGAACAAACACGACTCCAACACCATAATTAAGTTTGCAGACGACACAACAATGGTAGGCCTGATCACCGACAACGATGAGACAGCCTACAGGGAGGAGGTCAAAGACCTGGCAGTGTGATGCCAAGACAACAACCTCTCCTTCAATGTGAGAAAGACAAAGGAGCTGATCGTGGACTACAGGAAAAGGCCCCCATTAACATCGACGGGGCTGTAGGGGAGCGGGTCGAGAGTTTCAAGTTCCTTGGTGTCCACATCACCAACGAACTATCAGGGTTCGAACACACCAAAACAGTTGTAAAGAGGGCACAACAACACCTTTTCCCCCTTAGGAGACTGAAAAGATTTGGCATGGGTCCCCAGATCCTCAAAAAGTTCTACAGCTGCACCATCGAGAGCATCCTGACCGGTTGCTCACCGCCTGGTATGGTAACTGCTCGGCATCTGACAGCAAGGCGCTACAGAAGGTGCTGCCTACGACCCAGTACATCACTGGGGCCAAGCTTCCTGACCCCCCCACACATTTGTTTTTTGCACCGCTGCTCCTCGCTGTTTATTATCTATGCATAGTCACTTCACCCTACTGTACCTACATGCACAAATTACCTCGACTAACCTGTACCCCCCCCCGCACATTGGCTTGGTACCGGTACCCCCTGTGTATAGCCTCGCTATTGTTATTTTATTGTGTAACTTTTGATTATTTTTCACTTTAGTTTATTTGGTAAATATTTTCTTAACTCTTTCTTGAACTGCACTGTTGGTTAAGGGCTTGTAAGTAAGCATTTCATGTTGTATTCGAAGCATGTGAAAAACAAAGTTTGATTTAATTTAATTTAGACCACATGGAGAATTCAATAAATCAGATATTTTTATATAAATAATACTTGCTAAAGAGCAATATTGTGCATTTTGACATGTCCTTCTGTGCACCCACTGTGATTTTAACCCACTTAACACCAACATTTCTCCAAGTTTTCACCATCATTATAATGCCCTAGATATTTTGTGGTTTGACAAAGTCATTTCTGAAGATTATTATTTATTTAATGTGATTAGTGATTCATTTTAAGGTCAAGAAAACTCATCTATGAAATTAAATGAACTATTACTTTTAAAATATTATCTAATAGTCAAATTATAGTGTAAAAGCAGGTGAGTTGGTTCTACTCTTTTTTACCATTTTCCGGTATTTTTGTGGTGGAAAACTGAGTAGGTCGAGCATTACACGTCAACACTGTTACCCATAGATAGACAGGCTAGAAATGTTTAAACAATAGTGTTTTTTTTGTGAAGCTTGTATTCAATTGCCCCTCCCTGTTGCACACAACAAGCTTCCATTTCCCCTGTCACAGGGGGATTTATGGCCATCAACCCTGTTACAGTCAACCCTGTTACTTTATTTGGCACTCACTATCGTACATTTTAATTTAAAAAAATTATTTACTTGAGATGAGAAAATATGTTTTTTATTATTAAGTTGAACATGACAGAATATTCTTTATGGCAATGTTAAAATTAGGTGAAATCAAAAGTTTATTTTCACCACGTTACACATCTCAAAAGGCACTGATTTGGTGGACCGACCCAAGTAGATAATTCCTTGAGGAATGAGCAAGAACTAAATGCAAACTAAAGCAAGTTGTCAGTGTTATATTTGTGGAAAAGGAAGGTTGAGCAGGTTGTTTCCATGCTCTCCGTTATGCATATTTACTCTATGTTAATAAATGCTTAATTTGAGCTCATATTGTTGTTCGAAATTCTTATTGAGACATCCACTGTTGGTACTAGAAGAAGAATGATGCCTTCCTCTCTCTCTCCATCTATCTCTCTTGTAGAACATTGATGTGACAAACTTCAGCAGCAGCTGGAGTGATGGCCTTGCATTCTGTGCTCTCCTCCACACCTACCTGCCTGCACATATCCCTTACCAGGAACTCATCAGTCAAGACAAGGTACCCACCTCACACACACACATGCACACATGCAGACAATTGCACGAACACACACACACTCATTCATCATTCCAATTAAGAGCTCATGAAATGGACACCCACACTGACGTGACATTTCAGATACACGCATGGATACCAGTAACATGATGACCTTCTACGTTCTCAATAAATGTTTTCTTCAAGTACATTCTTCTTCGAGTACCTCCAAAGCACCATTCATAGCGCTACACTTTAATACCTTACACTAAAGGCTATTGTATGGGAAACATAGGCCCAGATTTACTGAAGGTGTGAGGGGGCACACAACATGTTTTGTGTGTAAAGTAGCATTTCACTGTGGTGCGCAAGCGTTTGCAGCATGTAAAACCAATTGTCACGGTTTTCTTCCGTCGAAGGAGAGGACCAAAATGCAGCGTTGTTAGAGTTCATGGTTTTAATATGAAAACTCAACATGAACACAATAACAAAAAAACGTGGCAAAACCCGAAACAGTCCTATCTGGCGCAGAGAACACATAGACAAGAAACAATCACCCACAAAGTACCCACAGAATATGGCTGCCTAAATATGGTTCACAATCAGAGACAACGATAGACAGATGCCTATAGTTGACAACCAATCTAGGCAACCATAGACATACAATATACCTAGAAAGGAGACAGCCCCATAAACATACAAAACCCCTAGACAAGACAAAAAAGACATACATCACCCATGTCACACCCTGACCTAACAGGGTCATAACAAGGAAAACAAAGAATACTAAGGTCAGGGTGTGACACCAATAAAACATGGTGGAGCATGTAGCTTTACATTTGGGAGATCCTCCAAAGCACCAATGATAGCACCACAATTGAATCCCTTAGACTAAGGCCTAGATTCATTCCGGACCATGGAAGACCCGTGCTAAAGCGCAATTACAATTTAAAGGTAATGTTTCCACGCTCGCGAAGGCAGCGTTCACTGTAAACGTTGCGTATGTCGGCTATTTCCAGAATGAAGTCCAGAATGAATCTAGTCCCAAAGGCTTTTGTATGAGAAACACATAGCATGTAACTATAAGGATAACCTCTCTCACCTGGTGTTAAAGAGAAACAGCTATATATTAGTTTTGACAGAGACACTAATGCTGTATGTACAGTACCAGTCAAAGGTTTGGACACACCTACTCTTTGAAGGGTTTTTCTTAATTTTGAATATTCTCTATGTTGTCGAATAATAGTGAAGACATCAAAACTATGAAATAACACATATGGAATAATGTAGTGACCAAAATAGACTCTCTTTGCCTTGATGACATCTTTGGCATTCTATTGGCATTCTCCCAACCAGCTTCTTGAGGTAGTCACCGGAATGCATTTCAATTAACAGGTGTGCCTTGTTTAAAGTTAATATGTGGAATTTATTTTTTTCTTTGAGCCAATCAGTTGTTTTGTGACAAGGTAGGGATGGTATAGGGATGGTATACAGAAGATAGCCCTATTTAGTAAAAGACCAAGTCCATATTATGGCAAGAACAGCTCAAATAAGCAAAGAGAATAAACAGTCCATCATTACTTTAAGACATGAAGGTCAGTCAATCCGGAAAAAGTTTCCTCAAGTGCAGTTGCAAAAACCATTAAGCGCTATGATGAAACTAGCTCTCATGAGGACCGCCACAGGAAAGGAAGACCCAGAGTTACCTCTACTGCAGAGGATATGTTCATTAGAGTTACCCGCCTCAGAAATTGCAGCCCAAATAAATGCTTCACAGAGCTCAAGTAACAGACACATCTCAACATCAACTGTTCAGAGGAGACTGCGTGAATCAGGCCTTCACGGTCAAATTGCTGCAAAGAAACCATTGTAAATAAGACTTGCCTAGTTAAATAAAGGTTAAATAAATTAAATAAAAACACTAAAGGACACCATGACACCAATAAGAAGAAGAGACTTGCTTGGGCCAAGAAACACGAGCAATGGACATTAGACCGGTGGAAATCTGTCCTTTTGGTCTGATGAGTCCACATTTTGTGTCTTTGTGAGACGCAGAGTAGGTGAACGGATGATCTCCCGCCAGGAAGTTTGGAGAAGGAGGTGTGATGGTGTGGAGTTGCTTTGTTGGTGACACTGTCAGTGATTTATTTAGAATTCAAGGCACACTTCCATCACTCTCCTTCTTGGTCAAATATCCCTTATGCCGCCTGGAGGTGTGTTAGTCCCACAAATTATAGTCCCACTAAGCGCAAAACAGATGGGATGGCATATCGCTACAGAATGTTGTGGTGGAAATCTGTCCTTTGGTTTGATGAGTCCAAATTTGGTGTCTTTGTGAGACACAGAGAAGGTGAACGGATGATCTCCGCATGTGTAGTTCCCACTGTAGTATCTGTGATCTACATCTGTTTATATTAGTTACTATGCTGTTACTAAGCAGTAATGTATTACGGCAGTGTTATGTTACTACACCTAATAGGAAATGCACATGCTCACTGTAGAGCACGAGGCATTTTGACTAAACAAAACTAACTGTACTCCTGTCTCCTGCCTGGTCATTTCTCCACAACACAAATATTACAGTGGCGACGAGGTGATTAAGCTTCTTAAACGGACATTGATTGAAGGGAAGAATGTTGCATGAGTAATGAAACTCAAAATAATTATGTAAATCGTCAGTTATTTTTTTATTTTTTTGCCAGTAGAAAAGGCTAAGCACTGCTCGGAGGTAAAGTGTTCAGGAGCTGACAAGTAGCAAGCCTATTGGAGTCCAGAAAAGAGACACTGCCCTCTGGTGGTTAAATAAATAAACGGTAACTGAACCCATTGAAATTAGGCGATCTCAGTGGAGAAATATTGTAAAACAAGAAGAAGCGTAACACATTATTACAAATGAGTGCAGTGAATGAAGTAATTGCAGAAACTTCTGAAATGAAGAAAGTGAAGAATTAGATGAAAATTAAGGAATACAAGGAATAAGGAAACTGAACAATTAACTGTGAAAATGGCAACCATTTGGTCGAGTACCAGAGTTTGAGGCTACAAAAGAGGATTTTGATTCCTATTTAGAGCGTTTTGAGGGTTGGCTGGCTGCAAATGAAATCAAAGATGAAAAGATAGCAGATGTATTTCTCAGTGATTGCTGAAAGGTCTCTTTGAACCAATAAAAGCAGTGGAGTTGAATTATGCAGAACTGACTGAAACTCTTTTAAGCCAATTCTCATTGCAGAACGTTTCAGATTTGACCAACGTCACCAGAGTCAAAAGGGAAACCTTGGCTGACTACATCCTTTCTTTGAAAAGGCTGGCAAGTACATGTGAGTTTGCATGATTTCTTGATGATGCTCTCCTAGACAAATTTGTATGTGGTCTCACAGGTGAAGCATATCACAGAAGGCTTCTGTCAGAGAAGTACCTGACCTTTAAGAATGCCTGTGATATCGCACTTGGACTTGAGCTTGTCCACAGGGATACTATTGAGCTATCGGGACATGCAGAACGTCAGAAAGGTGTTCACAAGGTCAGTGACACATGTGGAGGAAAAGATTCACAAACGCCACACTTTTCTCAGTCCTGTCCTCAAGGTTACACAAGAACAAAGCAGTCCACATCACAAAGGTCTAAGCCAAGTTGCTACAGATGTGGGGGAGATAATCATCAGCACAGTGAATGTCGATTCCAAAATGAAAAGTGACACAATTGCGGAAAGGTTGGACTTCTACAGAGAGTATCAAAAGCTCCAAAACAGCAGGAGCGCACAAAGTGCCAGACGCAGCACAAGAAGAGGAAGGTACAACTGAAACAGTATTGGAACTGTTTACAGTGTACACAGCTCAACAACAAAAAGATGGAATCTATCTCAACATGGAGTTAGCGGGAAAACCAGTAAACATGCAGCTGGACACAGGAGAGTCTGAATCACTTGTTCCAGAAAGACTCTACAAAGAAAAACTGAAAGACTGCCCTCTTCAGCCAGCGTTCATCTGCATTTCTTCATACACTGGTGACACTATTCCTGTGTTAGGGCAGATCCAGGTACCAGTACCAGTCCGGTATAAGGAGAAGGAGTGGACGCTACTGTTTGTCATTGTTAAAGGAGAAAAATCACCCTTGCTAGGCAGAAACTGGCTACAAAAGATCAAGTTGAACTGGGGAGAAATCTTCAGTCTGAGAAATGACACACCAGTGAGTCAGGCTACACTCACTAACATGCTGGAGAAGCACAAATAACTTTTCAAAGATGTCTACGGCAAAATACAAGACTTCACAGCAAAAGTTAGAGTGCAAGAAGGAACCAAGCCTATCTTTCACTAACCATGTCCAGTTCCCTATGCTCTTAAGGAAGCACTAGAGAAGGAACTGTACCACCTACAGAAGAATTACATCCTCACGGAAGTAGAACGCTGAAGATCTGTTTGCCACTCTAGCTGGTGGGAAGGTTTTCAGTAAGCTGGACCTGTCATTCGCTTATCAGCAACTGAAGCTGGATCTGGAGTCGGAACAGTTTCTGACCATCAATACACACAAGGGGCTATTCAGATTCAATCGCTTGGCCTATGGAATCTCGACAGCTCCAGCGATATTCCAACACACAATGGATCAGCTCTTGGACGGTATAGACAATGTTGTGTGCTTCATGGACGACATCCTCATGTCAGCACCAACCATTGGAGAGCACCTTGCTCCTGAACTATTGCGGAAAGTTTGTGGCAAAGTTGTCCACATTGTTGCATCTGCTTCACCAACTGCTGCAGGCCGATACAAAGTCGAATTGGTCCCCACAATGCGAAGAAGCATTCAAGACTTGCAAACAGCGTCTGTTAAAGAGCAAGTGGCTTGCCCACTATGACACAGAGATTAAGCTGAGACTCGCGTGTAATGCATCTCCATACAGAGTAGGAGCCGTCATCTCACATGTTCTACCATCAGGTGAAGAACACCCTATTGCATTTGCATCACAGACTCTGTCACTAAGTGAGAAAAATTATGCTCAAATTGAGAAGGAAGCCCTGAACATAATATTCGGAGTGAAGAAGTTTCACAAATATCTCTACAGAAGGAAGTTCCAACTGCTGACAGATCACAAGCCTCTGTTGGCCATCCTTGGACCAGAATCAGCCATACCAACCATTGCTGCACTTCGAATGCAACGTTGGGCTCTGATATTGCTAGCCTACGACTATGAGATCGAGTACAGACGAGCAGTGATCACGCAAATGCAGATGCACTATCAAAACTACCATGCAATAGTGACTCCGACAGTAAAGATGATAGAGCAGTCTTCCAGATCTCTCTCATCAATGAACTTCCCATATCTGCTTTCCTTGTTGTCGTCGATGTCCATTCCAAGTGGATGGAAGTGTTCCCTACTCAACTGACCACAGCTGAGAAGACCATCAATATTCTCAGACATCTGTTCACAACCTTTGGACTAGTCAAGGAGCTCATATTGGACAATGGCCCTCCTTTCACCTCAAACGATTTTGAAATGTTTCTCAAGAACAACGGAGTAAGGCACACCTGTACCTTACCATTCGGCATCAAACGGAGCAGCGGAGAGAGCCGTGCAAACCTTTAAGAAGGCCTGGACTAGACTAGAGGTTCAGTCTGTTCCTACCCTCCAAAGGCTTCCCCAGTTCCTGTTTACTTACCGTAACACACCACACACAGTAACGGAACGTACACCAGCTGAACTGTTTCTGAAACGCCAACCACGTACCCGCCTGACATTGTTGAAACCAGACTTGTCAAGCATTGTGGCAAAGCACCAGCCACAGCAGAATAAAGCTTATGACAGACACTCAGACTGTTAGAGAATTCAAAGAGGGAGAGAGGGTGATGGTACGTGATTTCAGACACCCCAAGCGCCTGTGGAACTCAGGTGTGATCTTGCAACGCAGAGGACCTTTGACTTACCAAGTTCAAATTGGTAATCGCCATGTCAACGTTCATGTGGATCTTATTCTACGGTCCAACGCCCCAGCAGAGACATGCCGAGAGAACAAGAACAATAACGACCCCAGGACTATTCTCCTGACTGTGGACGTATGGGAGAGACCGAGCCTGAACTTCCACCCGAACCTGGCCCCACCACCGGAAGCCCAGGAGGAGCAGAGATATCCTATTCGACAGCAAAGGGCACCTCAAAAGCTTGACCTGAGTTGAGCTGTTTCAGGAGGTAACAGACAGTAAAACAAACAAACACTTTAATATGTCCCAGATAAAAGGAAAGAAAAAGGACATCACCTGGGTTAGTTATTAGGACACAAACTCCATCTTCGGGGAAGAATAATCCCCTAGATTTGTGCTGGGCTCTGAAAAGTCTGTTTCAACCCAGTAGTTGAAAACATTTTAAGAATGCATTGTTCAGATATTGCATTAGTATTTCGCTAACATATTTACCTTGTTCTCTGGGAGTTAAACACCATGGGGGAGGAGTGTAGTATCTGTGATCTTCAGCTGTTTATATTAGTTGCTATGCTGTTACTAAGCAGTAACGTATTACGGCAGTGTTACGTTACTACACCTAATAGGAAATGCACATGCGCACTATCGGGCCTGGGGCTGTAGAGCACGAGGCGTTTTTGACTAAACAAAACTTTCTGTCCTCCAGTCTCCTGCCTAGTCATTTCTCCACAACACAAATATTACACCCACCAGGAAGAATGGAGGAGGAGGTGTGATGGTGTGGGGTTGTTTTGTTGGTGGCACACTTGAATTCTAATTGAATGCTTATTTGGCTGTTCTTGCCATAATATGGACTTGGTCTTTTAACAAATAGGGCTATCAGAGTAGGTGATCATCCGTTCACCTACTCTGCGTCTCACAAAGACACCAAATTTGGACTCATCAGACCAAAGGACAGATTTCCACCACAACATTCTGCAGCGATATGCCATCCCATCTGTTTTGCGCTTAGTGGGATTATCATTTGTTTTTCAACAGGACAATGACAAATCACACCTCCAGGCTGCATAAGGGCTATTTGACCAAGAAGGAGAGTGATGGAGTGCTGCATCCGATGACCTGACCTCCACAATCACCCAACCTCAACCCAATTGAGATTGTTTGGGATGAGTTGGACCGCAGAGTGAAGGAAAAGCAGCCAACAAGTGCTCAGCATATGTGGGAACTCTTTCATGACTGTTGGAAAAGCATTCCAGGTGAAGCTGGTTGAGAGAATGCCAAGAGTGTCCTAAGCTGTCATCAAGGCAAATGGTGGCTACTTTGAATAATGTCAAGTATTTTGATTTGATTAACACTTTTTAGGTTACTACATGATTTTATATGTGTTATTTCATATTTTTGATGTCTCTTCACTATCATTCTAAAATTTAGAAAATAGTACAAATAAAGAAACATCCTTAAGTAAGTAGGTGTGTCCAAACTTTTGACTTGTACTGTATATGTAGGTGGCATATGGAAAGGAGAAAGAAGGGCACAAAAACAAAGCAAACAGACAGCAAACAGACAACCCATGCCATGCGTTGGGTTTAGCAGCCCTGTATTAATTCAATCAGCTCACCATAAACAATTAAGGACTAAACCTAGGCACACGCACACACAAGCACATACACCTCGATGCCGCATGTTGTACGTGACAAATAAGACAGGTTGATTACTATGGTAACACCCCCACGTGCCATCCTGATGATAGCGCCACGGCTAGCCCATCCCCAGTGGGTCGTTCCATCTCAAAAAGTAATAGAAACAATCTCAGATTGTTGTGAAATTGTTTCTGTGGTTACAAAAAGATAAGATAAGCATTCCTGCAATATTATTTTGTTGAAATATAATTTGATCTCTGAAAAATTAAGCTAATTGATTCCACGCAAATTGGCCATTTTAATTCATAGGATTCATATAATATTCAATAAATATAGTACCGGACATCCAATTTGGAACTAACTTTTTTCTACCAATGAGTAAGACATGTGCAAACAAACAAAAATTGTCAAAAGACACCCACGCCAATTCCACCTCAACAACCAGTATCAAGTATCAGTTCTCTGTCTGACAAGTAGTATGGAGTATTGTTTCTTCATACTATGTAATGTATTCCCAGCAATTTTGTGAGGTTTATGTCCCGTCATACATTCTGATATAACCAGGTTCTGACCACTAGATGGTGCTTTTCATTCTATTAGGTTTGTTTCCTTACGCTGTTAGCAGTTTATGGGCAAGTTATGACAACAGTCCATGCTTTGTTTTTTTTAACTGGCCACTGTTTCAAATGCAAACTTTTTATTATTGTGGCACAAATCCAATGCAAGCCAATGGTACCTATTTGAGCAATTCGAGCTTAATGTCCAACTCATCCTAAAGTATCTAAAAATGTATTGTGTAACTCAATGAAGTTAATTATGATTTGGTCATGAAGTGCAAACATGCTAATATAGGTACCATTTGTACCATAAATAAAAAATAGTTAGCATTTGAAACAGGGGCCAGGGAAACAAACCCAAAGCATGAATTCAAATCAAATCAAACTTTATTTGTCACATGTGCCAAATACAACAAGTTTAGACCTTACAGTGAAATGCTTACTTACAAGCCCTTAACCAACGGTGCAGTTCAAGAAGAGTTAAGAAAATATTTACCAAATAAACTAAAGTAAAAAATAATACTGTACCGAGTCAGTGTGCGGAGGTACGGGTAAGTTGAGGTAATTTGTACATGTAGGTACAGTAGGGTGAAGTGACTATGCATAGATAATATATAGAGATGATGTGATGTGGACACCAACGAACTTGAAACTCTCGACCCGCTCCACTACAGCCCCATCGATGTTAATGGGGGCCTGTTCGGCCCGCCTTTTCCTGTAGTCCACGATCAGCTCATTTGTCTTGCTCACATTGAGGGAGAGGATGTTGTCGTGGCATCACATTGCCCGTTCTCTGACCTCCTCCCTATAGGCTGACTCATCGTTATCGGTGATCAGGTCCTACCATTGTTGTGTCGTCTGCAAACTTAATGATGGTATTGGAATCGTGTTTGGTTACGCAGTCATGGGTGAACAGGGAGTACAGGAGGGGACTAAGTACACACCCCTGAGGAGCCCCAGTATTGAGGATCAGCGTGGCAGACGTGTTGTTGCCTACCCTTACCACCTGGGGGAGTCCCGTCAGGAAGTCCTGGATCCAGTTGTAGAGGGAGGTGTTTCGTCCCAGGGTACTTAGCTATGGATGAGCTTCGTGGGCACTATGGTGTTGAACGCTGAGCTGTAGTCAATGAACAGCATTCTCACATAGGTGTTCCTTTTGTCCTGGTGGGAAAGGGCAATGTAGAGTGTGATTGAGATTGTGTAATCTGTGGATATGTTGGGGCATTATGCGAATTGGAGTGGATCTAGGGTATCCGGGAGGATGCTGTTGATGTGAGCCATGACCAGCCTTTCAAAGCATTTCATGGCTACCGACGTGAGTGCTACGGGGCAGTAATTATTTAAGCAGGTTACCTTTGCTTCATTGGGCACAGGGACTATGGTGGTCTGCTTGAAACATATTACAGACTCGGTCAGGGAGAGGTTGAAAATGTCAATGAAGACACTTACCAGTTGGTCCACGCATGCTTTGAGTACACGTCCTGGTAATCTGTCTGGCCCCGTGGCTTTGTGAATGTTGACCTGTTTAAAGGTCTTGCTCACAGCTGATGCTCTCGTGCATGCTTCAGTGTTGCTTGCCCCAAACGAGCATAAAAGGCATTTATGTCATCTGGGCAGCTTGTGTCTGGGTTTCCCTTTGAAGTCTGTAATAGTTTTCAAGCCCTTCCACATCCGATGAGAGTCAGAGCCGGTGTAGTAGCATTCAATCTTAATCCTGTATTGACACTTTTCTTGTTTGATGGTTCATCTGAGGGCAAAGCGGGATTTCTTATAGGCGTCCGGATTAATGTCCCGCTCCTTGAAAGCGGCAGCTGTAGCCTTTAGCTCAATGCTTGATGTTGCCTGTAATCCTTGGCTTCTGGTTGGTATATGTCACTGTGGGTACGCACTTATTGATGAAGCCGATGACTGAGGTGGTATATGCCATTGGATGAATCCCAGAACATATTCCAGTCTGTGCTAGCAAAACAGTCCTGTAGCGTAGCATCCGCGTCATCTGACCACTTCTGTATTGAACATGTCACTGGTACTTCCTGCTCTAGTTCTTGCTTGAAAGCAGGATTCAGGAGGATATAATTATGGTCAGATTTTCCAACTGGAGGGTGAGGGAGAGCTTTGTATGCATCTCTGTGTGTGGAGTAAAGGTGGTCTAGAGTTTTTCTTCTCTGGTTGCACATGTGACATGCTGGTAAAAATTTGGTAAAACTGATTTAAGTTTGCCTGCATTAAAGTCCCTGACCACTAGGAGTGCCGCCTTTGGATGAGCATTTTCTTGTTTGCTTATTTACATTTACATTTAAGTCATTTAGCAGACGCTCTTATCCAGAGCGACTTACAAATTGGTGAATTCACCTTCTGACATCCAGTGGAACAGCCACTTTACAATAGTGCATCTAAATCATTTAAGGGGGGGTGAGAAGGATTACTTATCCTATCCTAGGTATTCCTTGAAGAGGTGGGGTTTCAGGTGTCTCCGGAAGGTGGTGATTGACTCCGCTGTCCTGGCATCGTGAGGGAGTTTGTTCCACCATTGGGGGGCCAGAGCAGCGAACAGTTTTGACTGGGCTGAGCGGGAACTGTACTTCCTCAGTGGTAGGGAGGCGAGCAGGCCAGAGGTGGATGAACGCAGTGCCCTTGTTTGGGTGTAGGGCCTGATCAGAGCCTGGAGGTACTGCGGTGCCGTTCCCCTCACAGCTCCGTAGGCAAGCACCATGGTCTTGTAGCGGATGCGAGCTTCAACTGGAAGCCAGTGGAGAGAGCGGAGGAGCGGGGTGACGTGAGAGAACTTGGGAAGGTTGAACACCAGACGGGCTGCGGCGTTCTGGATGAGTTGTAGGGGTTTAATGGCACAGGCAGGGAGCCCAGCCAACAGCGAGTTGCAGTAATCCAGACGGGAGATGACAAGTGCCTGGATTAGGACCTGCGCCGCTTCCTGTGTGAGGCAGGGTCGTACTCTGCGGATGTTGTAGAGCATGAACCTACAGGAACGGGCCACCGCCATGATGTTGGTTGAGAACGACAGGGTGTTGTCCAGGATCATGCCAAGGTTCTTAGCGCTCTGGGAGGAGGACACAATGGAGTTGTCAACCGTGATGGCGAGATCATGGAACGGGCAGTCCTTCCCCGGGAGGAAGAGCAGCTCCGTCTTGCCGAGGTTCAGCTTGAGGTGGTGATCCGTCATCCACACTGATATGTCTGCCAGACATGCAGAGATGCGATTCGCCACCTGGTCATCAGAAGGGGGAAAGGACAAGATTAATTGTGTGTCGTCTGCATAGCAATGATAGGAGAGACCATGTGAGGTTATGACAGAGCCAAGTGACTTGGTGTATAGCGAGAATAGGAGAGGGCCTAGAACAGAGCCCTGGGGGACACCAGTGGTGAGAGCGCGTGGCGAGGAGACAGATTCTCGCCACGCCACCTGGTAGGAGCGACCTGTCAGGTAGGACGCAATCCAAGCGTGGGCCGCGCCGGAGATGCCCAACTCAGAGAGGGTGGAGAGGAGGATCTGATGGTTCACAGTATCGAAGGCAGCCGATAGGTCTAGAAGGATGAGAGCAGAGGAGGAGAGAGTTAGCTTTAGCAGTGCGGAGCGCCTCCGTGATACAGAGAAGAGCAGTCTCAGTTGAATGACTAGTCTTGAAACCTGACTGATTTGGATCAAGAAGGTCATTCTGAGAGAGATAGGGGGAGAGCTGGCCAAGGACGGCACGTTCAAGAGTTTTGGAGAGAAAAGAAAGAAGGGATACTGGTCTGTAGTTGTTGACATCGGAGGGATCGAGTGTAGGTTTTTTCAGAAGGGGTGCAACTCTCACTCTCTTGAAGACGGAAGGGACGTAGCCAGCGGTCAGGGATGAGTTGATGAGCGAGGTGAGGTAAGGGAGAAGGTCTCCGGAAATGGTCTGGAGAAGAGAGGAGGGGATAGGGTCAAGCGGGCAGGTTGTTGGGCGGCCGGCCGTCACAAAGAGGTCAGAGCACAGGGTAGGGCAGTGTGAGCAGAACCAGCGGTGTCGTTTGACTTAGCAAACGAGGATCGGATGTTGTCGACCTTCTTTTCAAAATGGTTGACGAAGTCATCTGCAGAGAGGGAGGAGGGGGAGGGGGAGGAGGATTCAGGAGGGAGGAGAAGGTGGCAAAGAGCTTCCTAGGGTTAGAGGCAGATGCTTGGAATTTAGAGTGGTAGAAAGTGGCTTTAGCAGCAGAGACAGAGGAGGAAAATGTAGAGAGGAGGGAGTGAAAGGATGCCAGGTCCGCAGGGAGGCGAGTTTTCCTCCATTTCCGCTCGGCTGCCCGGAGCTCTGTTCTGTGAGCTCGCAATGAGTCGTCGAGTCACGGAGCGGGAGGGGAGGACCGAGCCGGCCTGGAGGATGGGGGACATAGAGATTCAAAGGATGCAGAAAGGGAAGATAGGAGGGTTGAGGAGGTAGAATCAGGAGATAGGTTGGAGAAGGTATGAGCAGAGGGAAGAGATGATAGGATGGAAGAGGAGAGAGTAGCGGGGGAGAGAGAGCGAAGGTTGGGACGGCGCGATACCATCCGAGTAGGGGCAGTGTGGGAAGTGTTGGATGAGAGCGAGAGGGAAAAGGATACAAGGTAGTGGTCGGAGACTTGGAGGGGAGTTGCAATGAGGTTAGTGGAAGAACAGCATCTAGTAAAGATGAGGTCGAGCGTATTGCCTGCCTTGTGAGTAGGGGGGAAGGTGAGAGGGTGAGGTCAAAAGAGGAGAGGAGTGGAAAGAAGGAGGCAGAGAGGAATGAGTCAAAGGTAGACGTGGGGAGGTTAAAGTCGCCCAGGACTGTGAGAGGTGAGCCGTCCTCAGGAAAGGAGCTTATCAAGGCATCAAGCTCATTGATGAACTCTCCGAGGGAACCTGGAGGGCGATAAATGATAAGGATGTTAAGCTTGAAAGGGCTGGTAACTGTGACAGCATGGAATTCAAAGGAGGCGATAGACAGATGGGTAAGGGGAGAAAGAGAGAATGACCACTTGGGAGAGATGAGGATCCCGGTGCCACCACCCCGCTGACTAGAAGCTCTCGGGGTGTGCGAGAACACGTGGGCGGACGAAGAGAGAGCAGTAGGAGTAGCAGTGTTATCTGTGGTGATCCATGTTTCCGTCAGTGCCAAGAAGTCGAGGGACTGGAGGGAGGCATAGGCTGAGATGAACTCTGCCTTGTTGGCCGCAGATCGGCAGTTCCAGAGGCTACCGGAGACCTGGAACTCCACATGGGTCGTGCGCGCTGGGACCACCAGATTAGGGTGGCCGCGGCCACGCGGTGTGGAGCGTTTGTATGGTCTGTGCAGAGAGGAGAGAACAGGGATAGATAGACACATAGTTGACAGGCTACAGAAGAGGCTACGCTAATGCAAAGGAGATTGGAATGACAAGTGGACTACACGTCTCGAATGTTCAGAAAGTTAAGCTTACGTAGCAAGAATCTTATTGACTAAAATGATTGAAATGATACAGTACTGCTGGAGTAGGCTAGCTGGCAGTGGCTGCGTTGTTGACTTTGTAGGCTAGCTGGCAGTGGCTGCGTTGTTGACACTACACTAATCAAGTCGTTCCGTCGAGTGTAATAGTTTCTACAGTGCTGCTATTCGGGGGCTAGCTGGCTAGCTAGCAGTGTTGATTGCATTACGTTACGTTAAAAGAACGACAATAGCTGGCTAGCTAACCTAGAAAATCGCTCTAGACTACACAATTGTCTTAATTGGCTTATGGCCTTATAGAGTTGGTTGAGTGCGGTCTTAGTGCCAGCATCTGTGGTGGTAAATAGACAGCTACAAATAATATAGATGAGAACTCTCTTGGCAGATTGTGTGGTCTACAGATTATCATAAAGTTCTCTACCTCAGGTGAGCAATACCCTCGAGACTTCTTTAATATTAGACATTGCGCACCAACTGTTATTGACAAATAGACACACACCCCCATCCCTCGTATTACCAGACGTAGCTTCTCTGTTCTGCTGGTGCATGGAAAATCCCGCCAGCTTTATATTATCCGTGTCAGCGTTCATCCATGATCCAATTCTTGCATGTTAGCCATTAGAACGAATGGCAGTGGGAGTTTATCGATTCTCAGCCGGCTGCCCGACCTGCTCCCCCTTTACCTCCGTACTTTCTTCACGCAAATTACGTTTGGGCCTTTTCCCTGTAAAGCAGTATATCCTCGTCGGACTCGTTATAGGCAAAAGCTTCATCCAGTTCGAGGTGAGCAATGGCTGTTCTGATGTCGTTATTTATGGTCAGAAGTTATTTTTGGTCATAAGAGACGGTAGCAGCAACATTATGTAAAAAAAAATAAGTTCAAAAATAAGTTAAAAACTCATTAATTGCACAGTTGGATAGGAGCATGTAAAACATCAGCCATCCTCTTTGGCACCATCTTAATCGTATGCCATCGTCAATCAGATTGATGTCCATAGACTGCTTACAGTGTAAGGAAACCAATATGTAATTTTGTAATTCGGGTTATCTATCCCTTTGATATTGAGGAGGGGGATCACACTTGTTTCCACCTAATAACAGGAACAGAACCATCTAGTGGTCAGATGGTGTCTATTGTCTATTCTGTATATTCCAAGATGGCGTAGCAGTAAGACGTCCTGTCGTGTCGTGTCCCTTGTATATATCGTTTTTTTTCGTTTTTACATATTTTTCTTCGCATATCTTTTAAAACATTTTGCTAAACCTCAGCTTCCAAATACTCTCCTGCAACCCGCCTCACCCAATGTAGCTATTTTTCCTAAAGTATTTATATTTACTTCGGAACCGGAACCCCTCAACTGAAGCTAGCCAGCTAACTACCAGCTATGCTAGCGGTCTTCAGCTAACCGGTCATCAGCTAACCTTTAGCTCGGAAAGCTCTCACCAGTTCGAACAACGCGACTCTAACCAGGGCATAACGGACCAATTTATTTTTTATCCCCGGATTCCCACCGCAAACGGAACATTTTTCAGCTGGATCTTCACAACTAGCTATCTAGCTAAACCGGAACCCCGGATGATTACTCCTGGCTAGCGTTTCCACCCACTTAGCTTGAAGCTAGCCCGGCCAGAGCCCCTGTGCTACCACCGTAGCATACTCCTGGGCTACAATACCCGGACCCACGACCGGTCTATCGATGTCACCGCATGAAGAGGAATAAACAGACTCACCCCATCGCGACGTCCCCCAAAGGCTAACTCTCTAGCCCTTGCTATCTCCTTGCTTGCTAATTCGGCCTGCTAACTGCTAGCTTGTCTAGCCCCGGTCCGCTAACTGCTACCTTGTTTAGCCCCGGCCTACTAACTGTTAGCTTGTTAGCACAGGCCTGCTAACCGTCTGAATCGCCGCGTCCCAAACACTCACTGGACCCAGATTTACTTTCTATCTCTTTTTGATTTTTAATTTGTTTATACCTTCCGGTAACCTGCCTCACCCAATGTGATACGGAATCACTATTATTTTTAATTTTTAGAATACACTCAAGAACCTCCAGAAGCTAACCAGCTAACTAGCTACAAGCTATTTAGTCATTGTTAGTTTTTTTTACCTGGATAACACTCGCCAGTCCAGCTTCCCTGCCCCATCCACCGCTGCCCCCTGGACACTGATCACTTGGCTACATAGCTGATGCACGCTGGACTGTCCATTAATCACGGTACTCCATTCTGCTTGTTTTATCTGTCGGCCCCGTTGCCTAGTCAACGCCATTTTACCTGCTGTTGTTGTGCTAGCTGATTAGCTGTTGTTGTCTCACCTACTGTTTTAGCTAGCTTTCCCAATTCAACACCTGTGATTACTGTATGCCTCGCTGTATGTCTCTCTCAAATGTCAATATGCCTTGTATACTGTTGTTCAGGTTAGTTATCATTGTTTTAGTTCACAATGTAGCCCCTAGTTCCACTCTTCATACCCCTGATACCTCCTTTGTCCCACCTCCCACACATGCGGTGACCTCACCCATTACAACCAGCATGTCCAGAGATACAACCTCTCTCATCATCACCCAGTGCCTGGGCTTACCTCAGCTGTACCCGCACCCCACCATACCCCTGTCTGCGCATTATGCCCTGAATATATTCTACCATGCCCAGAAACCTGCTCCTCTTATTCTCTGTCCCCAATGCTCTAGGCGACCAGTTTTGATAGCCTTTAGCCGCACCCTCATACTACTCCTTCTCTGTTCCGCGGGTGATGTGGAGGTAAACCCAGGCCCTGCATGTCCCCAGGCACCCTCATTTGTTGACTTCTGTGATTGAAAAAGCCTTAGTTTCATGAATGTCAACATCAGAAGCCTCCTCCCTAAGTTTGTTTTACTCACTGCTTTAGCACACTCTGCTAACCCTGATGTCCTTGCCGTGTCTGAATCCTGGCTCAGGAAGGCCACCAAAAATTCAGAGATTTCCATACCCAACTATAACATCTTCCGTCAAGATAGAACTGGCAAAGGGGGAGGAGTTGCAGTCTACTGCAGAGATAGCCTGCAAAGTAATGTCATACTTTCCAGGTCCATACCCAAACAGTTCGAACTACTAATTTTGAAAATGACTCTCTCCAGAAATAAGTCTCTCACTGTTGCCGCCTGCTACCGACCCCCCTCAGCTCCCAGCTGTGCCATGGACACCATTTGTGAATTGATCGCCCCCCATCTAGCTTCAGAGTTTGTTCTGTTAGGTGACCTAAACTGGGATATGCTTAACACCCCGGCAGTCCTACAATCTAAGTTAGATGCCCTCAATCTCACACAAATCATCAAGGAACCCACCAGGTACAACCCTAACTCTGTAAACAAGGGCACCCTCATAGACGTCATCCTGACCAACTGGCCCTCCAAATACACCTCCGTTGTATTCAACCAGGATCTCAGCGATCACTGCCTCGTTGCCTGTATCCACTACGGAGCCGCAGTCAAACGACCACCCCTCATCACTGTCAAACGCTCCCTAAAACACTTCTGTGAGCAGGCCTTTCTAATCGACCTGGCCCGGGTATCCTGGAAGGACATTGACCTCATCCCGTCAGTTGAGGATGCCTGGTCATTCTTTAAAAGTAACTTTCTCACCATTTTAGATAAGCATGCTCCGTTCAAAAAATGCAGAACTAAGAACAGATACAGCCCCTGGTTCACTCCAGACCTGACTGCCCTCGACCAGCACAAAAACATCCTGTGGCGGACTGCAATAGCATCGAATAGTCCCCGCGATATGCAACTGTTCAGGGAAGTCAGGAACCAATACACGCAGTCAGTCAGGAAAGCAAAGGCCAGCTTCTTCAGGCAGAAGTTTGCATCCTGTAGCTCCAACTCCAAAAAGTTCTGGGACACTGTGAAGTCCATGGAGAACAAGAGCACCTCCTCCCAGCTGCCCACTGCACTGAGGCTAGGCAACACGGTCACCACCGATAAATCCATGATTATCGAAAACTTCAACAAGCATTTCTCAACGGCTGGCCATGCCTTCCTCCTGGCTACTCCAACCTCGGCCAACAGCTCCGCCCCCCCCCGCAGCTCCTCGCCCAAGCCTCTCCAGGTTCTCCTTTACCCAAATCCAGATAGCAGATGTTCTGAAAGAGCTGCAAAACCTGGACCCGTACAAATCAGCTGGGCTTGACAATCTGGACCCTCTATTTCTGAAACTATCCGCGGCCATTGTCGCAACCCCTATTACCAGCCTGTTCAACCTCTCTTTCATATCGTCTGAGATCCCCAAGGATTGGAAAGCTGCCGCAGTCATCCCCCTCTTCAAAGGGGGAGACACCCTGGACCCAAACTGTTACGGACCTATATCCATCCTGCCCTGCCTAAGGTCTTCGAAAGCCAAGTCAACAAACAGGTCACTGACCATCTTGAATCCCACCGTACCTTCTCCGCTGTGCAATCTGGTTTCCGAGCCGGTCACGGGTGCACCTCAGCCACACTCAATGTACTAAACGATAACATAACCGCCATCGATAAAAGACAGTACTGTGCAGCCGTCTTCATCGACCTTGCCAAGGCTTTCGACTCTGTCAATCACCATTTTCTTATCGGCAGACTCAGTAGCCTCGGTTTTTCGGATGACTGCCTTGCCTGGTTCACCAATTACTTTGCAGACAGAGTTCAGTGTGTCAAATCGGAGGGCATGCTGTCCGGTCCTCTGGCAGTCTCTATGGGGTTGCCACAGGGTTCAATTCTCGGGCCGACTCTTTTCTCTGTATATATCAATGATGTTGCTCTTTTTGCTGGCGATTCCCTGATCCACCTCTACGCAGACGACACCATTCTATATACTTCCGGCCCGTCCTTGGACACTGTGCTATCTAACCTCCAAACGAGCTTCAATGCCATACAACACTCCTTCCGTGGCCTCCAACTGCTCTTAAACGCTAGTAAAACCAAATGCATGCTTTTCAACCGATCGCTGCCTGCACCCGCATGCCCGACGAGCATCACCACCCTGGATGGTTCCGACCTTGAATATGTGGACACCTATAAGTACCTAGGTGTCTGGCTAGACTGTAAACTCTCCTTTCAGACTCATATCAAACATCTCCAATCGAAAATCAAACCAAGAGTCGGCTTTCTATTCCGCAACAAAGCCTCCTTCACTCACGCCGCCAAACTTACCCTAGTAAAACTGACTATCCTACCGATCCTCGACTTCGGCGATGTCATCTACAAAATTGCTTCCAACACTCTACTCAGCAAACTGGATGCAGTTTATCACAGTGCCATCCGTTTTGTCACTTATACCATCCACCACTGCAACTTGTATGCTCTAATCGGCTGGCCCTCGCTACATATTCGTCGCCAGACCCACTGGCTCCAGGTCATCTACAAGTCCATGCTAGGTAAAGCTCCGCCTTATGTCAGTTCACTGGTCACGATGGCAACACCCATCCGTAGCACCCGCTCCAGCAGGTGTATCTCACTGATCATCCCTAAAGCCAACACCTCATTTGGCCGCCTTTCGTTCCAGTACTCTGCTGCCTGTGACTGGAACGAATTGCAAAAATCCCTGAAGTTGGAGACTTTTATCTCCCTTACCAACTTCAAACATATGCTATCTGAGCAGCTAACCGATTGCTGCAGCTGTACATAGTCTATTGGTAAATAGCCCACCCATTTTCACCTTCCTCATCCCCATACTGTTTTTATTTATTTACTTTTCTGCTCTTTTGCACACCAATATCTCTACCTGTACATGACCATCTGATCATTTATCACTCCAGTGTTAATCTGCAAAATTGTAATTATTCGCCTACCTCCTCATGCCTTTTGCACACAATGTATATAGACTCCCCTTTTTTTCTACTGTGTTATTGACTTGTTAATTGTTTACTCCATGTGTAACTCTGTGTTGTCTGTTCACACTGCTATGCTTAATCTTGGCCAGGTTGCAGTTGCAAATGAGAACTTGTTCTCAACTAGCCTACCTGGTTAAATAAAGGTGAAATAAAAAAATAAAAAAATAAAAATTTCAGGATGTATAATGGGACTCTAGAGAGTTTTTCCTAGCCACCTTGCTTCTACATCAGCATTGCTTGCTCTCTGGGGTTTTAGGTTCAGTTTCTGTATAAGCACTTTATGACAACTGCTGATGTAAAAAGGGCTTTATAAATAAATGTGATTGTTTGATTGACATAAACCTATTAACTTCAATGACAAAAATTAATCTGAGCAGTGGGAACAGCCATCACCAAATTTGGTGGTCATATATGACATAGTAAGAAAAATAGCCGCAGCTCCATATTACTTGTCAGACACAGAGAACTGATTCTGTATAATGGTTGTTGGGTACGATTAGCATGGGGTGTCCGTGGCTTTTGACATTTTTGTTTCCTCATGTCTTACTCATTGGTAGAAAAAAGTTTGGTCCAAACCGGAAGTTGGGTATTGAATATTATATGAATCCTATAAAATAATATGGCCAATTTAGGTGCACTTAGCTTAATTTCTCAGAGATATAATTACAGTGGGGCAAAAAAGTATTTAGTCAGCCACCAATTGTGCAAGTTCTCCCACTTAAAAAGATGAGAGAGGCCTGTAATTTTCATCATAGGTGCACTTCAACTGTGACAGACAAAATTAGAAAAAAAATCCAGAAAATCACATTGTAGGATTTTTAATGCATTTATTTGAATATTATGGTGGAAAATAAATATTTGGTCAATAAAAAAAGTTTATCTCAATACTTTGTTATATACCCTTTGTTGGCAATGACAGAGGTCAAACGTTTTCTGTAAGTCTTCACAAGGTTTTCACACACTGTTGCTGGTATTTTGGCCCAGTCCTCCATGCAGATCTCCTCTAGAGCAGTGATGTTTTGGGGCTGTTGCTGGGCAACACGGACTTTCAACTCCCTCCAAATATTTTATATTTTCTGTGTCTTTCTGTTATTTAGATCTTTTATCATTGCATTCATCCAAGCTCTCTGTCATGGTTGAAAAGAATGTTATTTATACCAAAATATTTACTGTTGGACTCCAACACCATATGTTCAGCCTCTTCATGCAGCAGATATTATGGGCCTGTCCAAAGCAAACAACCTAGGCTATCTGTTCAAAAATAATATTGAAATAATCATCATCTTGAATGTTTCCTAGTCCCAAAGACAAACACTTTGATGGTCAAAGTAATTCTACGTCTCAGAGAGGTCAGTGACTCTTTGACTCTCCTCCCCCTCTCCTCGTACCACTCCCTCCCCCTCATTCAAACATTTTGGTGTAGTTTCCAGAAGGAATATGCCCTGTGTGTTTAGAAGTTGTTTTCTTTAGAGATGTGTTCTGTTTGTTGTTGTTTGCAGCGCTCTGTGTGATAATGAGTGAGGAAGAAAAGGGGGGGAGGAGGAGGGCCCTGCAGTGTGTTATGAGTAAGGAGGAGGAGGAGGAGGGAGGCTCTGTAGTGTGTTATGAATGACGAAGAGGAAGAATAGGAGGAGTGAGGCCCTCTAATGATCAACCCTGTTTGTTTTTCCTACAGGGGCGGAATCTGTCCCTGGCATTTCAGGCTGCAGAAAGCATCGGCATCAAACCCTCCCTGGTGAGTTGAACTGAACAACTAGAGACCAGACAATACACCGAAGTAGCATAGACGCTTTGATCTTGTTTATTACTAAACAAATTACCTGATTTGATTAACTACAGAATGACTATGCTGCTTTGATTTATCTACAGAAGCAACATTTGATTAGATTATTGTATTTTATCGAGTGATAGTGATCAGCGTTCAATACCATAGTCCCCTCAAAGCTCGGGACCCTGGGATTGAACTCCAACCTATGCAACTTGATCCTGGACTTCCTGACGGGCCGACCCCATGTGGTGAGGGTAGGCAACAACACCTCCGCCACCCTGGTCCCCCCAGGGGTGTGTGCATGTTCACCCACAACTGCGAGGCCAAGCACGACTCCAACACTATCATTAACTTTGCTGACGACACAATGGTGGTCCTAATAAAGCATCTTACTTTGACCAGTTTCACACAGCAAGAAAATGATACTGCAGCAAGAGGAAATGTTAATTATTATGTGGATTATAATTATTTATCTTTTTTGTAGGGGTTGATACATTGTTTGTTAAGGCAAATCAAGTCTGAAATTACAAACTTTAGAAGCATTTTTAAACCTTGAATACACTAGAAGATTGCATTTCCTGCTATGCAGGAAATTTTCTGCAACAACAGTGTGAACAAATTAAGATCCAACATCTGTAGGCCCGATCACCGACAGCGATGAGACCTGTCAGCATGGTGCCAGGACAACAACCTCTCCCTCAATGTCAGCAAGACCAAAGAGCTAAACGAGCACTACAGGAAACTGGGGGGGAACTTCACATTGGCATGGCTGCAGTGGAGAGGTTCAAGAGCTTCAAGTTCCTCAGGTGTCGACATCACTTAGGACTTAACATGGTCAAAACACACCGGCACAGTTGTGAGGAGGGCGCAACAGCGCCTCTTCTCCCTCAGGAGGCTGAAGAGATATGGCATGGGACCTCAGCTCCTCAGGAAGTTCTGCAGCTGCAGCATAGAGAAATTATGGACTGGCTGCATCACCACCTGGTATGGCAACTGCAACCGTAAACCTCTACAGTAAATCATTTGGGCCGAGCTCCCAGCCATCCAGGACATTAATACCAGGCGGTGTCTGAGGAAGACCCGGATAATTGCCAGACTTCACCACCCCAGCCATGGACTGTTCTCTCCGCTACCTGCTAGCAAGCGTTACCAGAGCATCAGGTCTTGGACCAACAGGCTCCGAGACAGCTTCTATCACCAAGCAATAAGACTGTTGACCGGCTAACCAATAGCTGCCCACCCTCACCCACAGACTACCTGCACTGACTCCACCATAATTTGCAAATAAATTAATAAAAAATCCTACAAAGTGATTTTCTGGATTTTTTTTCCTCATTTTGTCTGTCATAGTAGAAGTGTACCTATGATGAAAATTACAGGCCACTCTCATCTTTTTTAGTGGGAGAACTTGCATAATTGGTCGCTGACTAAATACTTTTTTGCCCCACTGTACATATACAATAGACTTGCGAAAGTGTTCATCCCCCTTGGCAATTTTGCTATTTTGTTGCCTTACAACCTGGAATTAAAATTTATTTTTGAGGGGCGTTGTATCATTTGATTTACACAACATGTCTACCACTTTGAAGATGCAAAATGTGAAACAAGCAAGAAATAAGTCAAAAAAACAGAGAACTTGAGCGTGCATAACTATTTACCCTACCAAGTCAATGCATTGTAGAGCCACATATTGCAGCAATTACAGCTGCAAGTCTTTTGGGGTATGTCTTTATAAGCTTGGCGCATCAAGCCACAGGGATTTTTGCCCATTCTTCAAGGCAAAACTGCTCCAGCTCCTTCAAGTTGGATGGGTTCCACTGGTGTACAGCAATCATACCACATATTCTCAATTGGATTTAGGTCTGGGCTTTGACTAGGCCATTCCAAGACATTTAAATGTTTCCCATTAAACCACTCGAGTGTTGCTTTTGCAGCATGCTGGAAGGTGAACCTCCGTCCCAGTCTCAAATCTCTGGAAGACTGAAACAGGTTTCCCTCAAGAATTTCCCTGTATTTAGCTCCATCCATCATTCCTTCAATTTCCCAGTCCCTGCCGATGAAAAACATCCACACAACATGATGCTGCCACCACCACGCTTCACTGTGGGGATGGTATTCTCGGGGTGATGAGATGTGTTGGGTTTGCGCCTGGCAACTAGCGCAAACCCAACACCTTGGGGCGGCTACACTCCCCTGGTTTAGACCAGGGTCCTCTCCCGTCGAGGATTTCCTCCCAAGTCCAGAAAGTTTTGTCAACCTGCTCCTGCTGCGGCTGTTGCCTGTTACCACGCCGCTTGGTCCTGTTGTGGTGGGTGATTCTGTAATGACGTTCTTCTGTTGAAGGAGGAGCGGACCAAAATGCAGCGTGGTAGTTACTCATATTTATTAATGAAAGTAGACTAGACGAGAAATAACTGACATGTACAAAAACAACAGATGGAAACGTGAAAAAAACTATACAGCCTGTCTGGTGAAACATAAACACAGAGACAATCACCCACGAAACACTCAAAGAATATGGCTGCCTAAATATGGTTCCCAATCAGAGACAACGATAATCACCTGACTCTGATTGAGAACCACCTCAGGCAGCCATAGACTACGCTAGACATCCCACAAAACCCCAAGACAAAAACACACCACAATAACCCATGTCACACCCTGGCCTGACCGAATAAATGAAGAATAAACATAATATATTTCGACCAGGGCGTGACAGGGGATGAATACATATTCACACACAACTTTCCTTTTTCTCATTGAAACAAGTCATTTTTCCACTTCACTTCACTTTTTATTTCATTTCACCAATTTGGACTATTTTGTTTATGTCCATTACATAAAATCCAAATAAAAATCCATTCAAATTACAGGTTGTAATGCAACAAAATAGGAAAAAATGCCAAGGGGGATGAATTCTTTTGCAAGGCACTGTATATACAGTGCCTTGCGAAAGTATTCGGCCCCCTTGAACTTTGCGACCTTTTGCCACATTTCAGGCTTCAAACATAAAGATATAAAACTGTATTTTTTTGTGAAGAATCAACAACAAGTGGGACACAATCATGAAGTGGAACAACATTTATTGGATATTTCAAACTTTTTTAACAAATCAAAAACTGAAAAATTGGGGGTGCAAAATTATTCAGCCCCTTTACTTTCAGTGCAGCAAACTCTCTCCAGAAGTTCAGTGAGGATCTCTGAATGATCCAATGTTGACCTAAATGAATAATGATGATAAATACTATCCACCTGTGTGTAATCAATTCCCCGTATAAATGCACCTGCACTGTGATAGTCTCAGAGGTCCGTTAAAAGCGCAGAGATACAGTTGTGAAGAAGTTTAAAGCCGGATTTGGATACAAATTTTTTTCCCAAGCCTTAAACATCCCAAGGAGCACTGTGCAAGCGATAATATTGAAATGGAAGGAGTATCAGACCACTGCAAATCTACCAAGACCTGGCCGTCCATCTAAACTTTCAGCTCATACAAGGAGAAGACTGATCAGAGATGCAGCCAAGAGGCCCATGATCACTCTGGATGAACTGCAGAGATCTACAGCTGAGGTGGGAGATTCTGTCCATAGGACAACAATCAGTCGTATATTGCACAAATCTGGCCTTTATGGAAGAATGGCAAGAAGAAAGCCATTTCTTAAAGATATCCATAAAAAGTGTTGTTTAAAGTTTGCCACAAGCCACCTGGGAGACACACCAAACATGTGGAAGAAGGTGCTCTGGTCAGATGAAACCAAAATTGAACTTTTTGGCAACAATGCAAAACGTTATGTTTGGCGTAAAAGCAACACAGCTCATCACCCTGAAACCCTATCCCCACTGTCAAACATGGTGGTGGCAGCATCATGGTTTGGGCCTGCTTTTTTTCAGCAGGGACAGGGAAGATGGTTAAAATTGATGGGAAGATGGATGGAGCCAAATACAGGACAATTCTGGAAGAAAACCTGATGGAGTCTGCAAAAGACCTGAGACTGGGACGGAGATTTGTCTTCCAACAAGACAATGATCCAAAACATAAAGCAAAATCTACAATGGAATGGTTAAAAAATAAACATATCCAGGTGTTAGAATGGCCAAGTCAAAGTCCAGACCTGAATCCAATCGAGAATCTGTGGAAAGAACTGAAAACTGCTGTTCACAAATGCTCTCCATCCAACCTCACTGAGCTCGAGCTGTTTTGCAAGGAGGAATGGGAAAAAATTTCAGTCTCTCGATGTGCAAAACTGATAGAGACATATCCCAAGCGACTTACAGCTGTAATCGCAGCAAAAGGTGGCGCTACAAAGTATTAACTTAAGGGGGCTGAATAATTTTGCACGCCCAATTTTTCAGTTTTTGATTTGTTAAAAAAGTTTGAAATATCCAATAAATGTCGTTCCACTTCATGATTGTGTCCCACTTGTTGTTGATTCTTCACAAAAAAATACAGTTTTATATCTTTATGTTTGAAGCCTGAAATGTGGCAAAAGGTCGCAAAGTTCAAGGGGGCCGAATACTTTCGCAAGGCACTGTATATTGCTCGTTCTGATATTTATTTGTACACTGCTCAAAAAAATAAAGGGAACACTTAAACAACACAATGTAACTCCAAGTCAATCACACTTCTGTGAAATCAAACTGTCCACTTAGGAAGCAACACTGATTGACAATAAATTTCACATGCTGTTGTGAAAATGGAATAGACAACAGGTGTAAATTATAGGCAATTAGCAAGACACCCCCAATAAAGGAGTGGTTCTGCAGGTGGGGACCACAGACCACATCTCAGTTCCTATGCTTCCTGGCTGATGTTTATGTCACTTTTGAATGCTGGTGGTGCTTTCACTCTAGTGGTAGCATGAGACGGAGTCTACAACCCACACAAGTGGCTCAGGTAGTGCAGCTCATCCAGGATGGCACATCAATGCGAGCTGTGGCAAGAAGGTTTGCTGTGTCTGTCAGCGTAGTGTCTAGAGCATGGAGGCGCTACCAGGAGACAGGCCAGTACATCAGGAGACGTGGAGGAGGCCGTAGGAGGGCAACAACCCAGCAGCAGGACCGCTACCTCCGCCTTTGTGCAAGGAGGAGCAGGAGGAGCACTGCCAGAGCCCTGCAAAATGACCTCCAGCAGGCAACAAATGTGCATGTGTCTGCTCAAACGGTCAGAAACAGACTCCATGAGGGTGGTGTAAGGGCCCGAATTTCACAGGTGGGGGTTGTGCTTACAGCCCAACACCGTGCAGGACGTTTTTCATTTGCCAGAGAACATCAAGATTGGCAAATTCGCCACTGGCGCCCTGTGCTCTTCACAGATGAAAGCAGGTTCACACTGAGCACATGTGACAGACGTGACAGTCTGGAGACGCCATGGAGAACGTTCTGCTGCCTGCAACATCCTCCAGCATGACCGGTTTGGCGGTGGGTCAGTCATGGTGTGGGGTGGTATTTCCTCCATGTGCTCGCCAGAGGTAGCCTGACTGCCATTAGGTACCGAGATGAGATCCTCAGACCCCTTGTGAGACCATATGCTGGTGTGGTTGGCCCTGGGTTCCTCCTAATGCAAGACAATGCTTGACCTCATGTGGCTGGAGTGTGTCAGCAGTTCCTGCAAGAGGAAGGCATTGATGCTATGGACTGGCCCGCCCGTTCCCCAGACCTTAATCCAATTGAGCACATCTGGGACATCATGTCTCGCTCCATCCACCAACGACACGTTTCAATTGAATTGAAAAAAATGCACAATACCCCAAAGCAAAAACGGGTTTAGATGTCTTTCAGAAACATTTACGTATTACCACTATTACCACGTAAAACCTTTTTTTAAAGAATAGAAAACAAAGTGATAACTGGCTCAGGCCACAGTGTACTGTGCATTAGTTTGGTCCTCTAGAAAGTGAATTGTTCCATTTCAATCTTCAGGCCACTGCTAAAATTAAAACAGTATATTCAGTTAAAAGCTAGCCTTTGATGAGTTATTGTTCTCTACCTCACTAGTCAGGCAAACACTACATGATATAAAACAAGAACCTTCAAGTTTCACCTACTGTCCCGTATAATCTCCTGACTGTCCAGGAGTTGACGGATGCTTTAGTCCAGGGCTGGGAGGAGATCCCTCAGGAAACCATTCGCCACCTCATCAGGAGCATGCCCAGGCGTTGTAGGGAGGTCATACACACTACTGAGCCTCATTTTGACTTGTCTTAAGGACAGTACATCAAAGTTGGATCAGCCTGTAGTGTAGTTTTCCACTTTAATTTTGAGTGTGACTCCAAATCCAGACCTCCATGGGTTGATACATTTGATTTCCATTGATAATTTTTGTGTGATTTTGTTGACAGCACATTCAACTATGTAAAGAAAAAAATATTTAATAAGAATATTTCATTCATTCAGATCTAGGATGTGTTATTTTTGTGTTCCCTTTATTTTTTTGAGCAGTGTATTATTTTTTTTATTTTTTTATGTGTGTATTGTTATCGTATTGCTAGGTATAACTGCATTTCACTGCACCTGCGATAACTTTGATTTGATTCTAATAGTATGATTAATGAATAACTAAAGGAATGCAAATCCTTCTGAGTCAACACACACATGACTAATAGTTATTTTAAAATAAATATTTGCACTGTGATTTCCCTGTGAACATAGTGGAGGGGATATCTGTGTGGATGTATCAGGCTTAGGCATTGGTACACTATGTGTTCTTTATGTGTATGTTAGGTCTAGTCTATGTTAACTGAACTTGACAATGGTGTTTTCCATGTCCTACATTATATGTGACGTTTTGTCCTCCTCTGTGAAGAGCAAGCCAAGGCTCACTATGGTAGCTGGGTGTTTGGGAGAGTCAGGCTTGTTACAGTCAGGATGCAAGTTGGGTCTAGCTAGCTAATAATACATCTTTACTTACTTGAATAGGTTCTCCCACTGTCTCCGATTTTTGGATCCTTACACAAACAAAATAATGGGAAATCTTTTAGGTGGTAGCAAAGCGCAGCCAGAAGCCATGTGGACAAATGGTCAAGGACAAGGGAAAACGTGTGTTTGTCACCAGAGGAGTTTAGAACGTGTTGTGACATTTGACTTTACCAGTGTAATTTCAATAAATATAAATCACAAACTGTCAGTATCAAGTGTACTGCCGGTACACTTTATAACTTGAAAACTGTCTCTTTAAACTAGAATAGACAACAACAACCCAGACGGAAAACAGTGACGCACATAACACACAACACCCCTTCTACGGGCGTGTGGGGGAGGGTTTTTGAAATGTAACTGTAACCGATGTGAAATGGCTAGCTAGTTAGTGTGGTGCACGCTAATAACGTTTCAATCGGTGACGTCACTCGCTCTGAGACCTTGAAGTAGTTGTTCCCCTTGCTCTGCAAGAGCTGCAGCCTTTGTGGAATGATGGGTAACAATGCTTTGTGGGAGGCAGTTGTTGACATGTGCAGAGGGTCCCTGGTTCAAGCCCAGGTAGGGGCGAGGAGAGGGACGGAAGCTATACCGTTATGTAATATCCAATCAAAATCTTGTCGCTGGGAGTCAACAGACCATTCAAACTTTTTTTGAGAAAAAAAATCATCTCCAGACCTCCAAGGAATTCATTGCAACATTGTGATTTTGGAGGTATAGCAACGTGAGACTACCGAAGTCCAAACCAACTGGATGTCTGTGTCAAGACGTTTGCCAACCAACTAAGTCTTAGGCCTCGATTCAATCAGATCGAGCGTTAATGGTGTTTGAGGTGTAACTGCGGTATGAAATGACAAATCGGCGAGTGCTGCTCTTGTGTGTCACTAATCCCTCCCTTCTTTATCCATACCACATTAGAAGTTGGGGTTGCAGGTAGCCTAGCGGTTAGCTCGTTGGATCAGTAACCAAAAGGTTGCTAGATCAAATCCCTGAGCTGACAAGGTATAAATCTGTTACTCTGCCCCTGAACAAGGCAGTTGACTCACTGATCATAGGCTGTCATTGTAAATCATAATTTGCTCTTAACTGACTTGCCTTGTTAAATACATTTAAAAAAATAAGTTCAATAATAACAGGCGACTGCATGTTTTCATGCTCATTTGGATTGGGGGATTCAAATTGCCAACGATACAATGCAATTGTGTTCGTTGTCTGTAGCTTATGCCTGCCCATACTATACCCCACCCCACTATGGGGCACTCTGTTCACAACGTTGGCATCAGCAAACCACTCGCCCACACACACATGGTCTGCAGTTGTGAGGCCGGTTGGAAGTTTTGCCAAATTCTCTAAAACAACGTTGGAGGCTGCTTATGGTAGAGAAATCCACATTCAATTCTCTGGCAAAAGCTCTGGTGGACATTCCTGCAGTCAGTATGCCAATTGCACGCTCCCTCAAAACTTTAGACATCTGTGGCATTGTGTTTTGTGACAAAACAACACATTGTATAGAGGTATTTTATTGTCCCCAGCACAATGTTTACCTGTGTAATGATCATACTGTTTAATCAGCTTCTTGATATGCCACACCTGTCAGGTGGATAGATTATCTTGGCAAAGGAGAAATGCTCACTAACAGGGATGTAAACAAATTTGTGCACAAAATTTGAGAGAAATTCGATTTTTGTGCGTATAGAACATTTCTGGGATCTTTTATTTCAGCTCATGAAACATGAGACCAACGCTTTACATGTTGCGTTTATATTTTTGTTCAGTGTACATTGTTTATGGGTTTCCCAGATCTATGCCATTGTCATGAAACCCAAACGAACGCTTTCAGCCCAGACGACAGACTGATTACGTCTGACAGTTGACCGTATGGTGGTGGTGACGCACGAGTAAACACGACTAAAGCTAAGGCTGCTATATAAAGCTGACCCAAACCTGGCGAGGGCTGCTTTGAAGGCAGTGTCACAGTAAAGAACAGGTAGTCTGACCCTGTATAAGCCAGCTTGTTTCTCTAAGGGCTAAGCCTTCGATGTCTGTCTCTCATTATTATTACCTCTGATTTGTGTCAATCTTGTATATTATATAATATATGTAGAATATGCCCATGTTTATATATAGCATCAATGTATGTTATGTATTATGCTCCTACATCATACTGTTGAGTGAACTCTATTTTTTCTCTGTCTGTGTGTCTGTCCTTGCAGGACATTGATGAGTTGATGCACACGGACAGACCGGACTGGCAGAGAGTAATGCAGTATGTTTCTCAGATCTACAAGTACTTTGAGACTTGACCAGAGAAGAGGAGAAGGAGGATTAGGAGGAGGAGGAAGAAGAAGAGGAAGAATGGAGGCACAGCAGCACTTTTTGTCCAGTCCAAGTCTCCTTCTCTCAACATGGAACCCTAGAACACTGTCTCAACCCCCTCAACACTTGCATCCATCTCGACACTAAATGCACGAAGAACCCTCGTGTTCATTTGAAATTTGATCTTGCTTACTGTTACTGTTTTGCACATAATGGTACAACTGACGCTGAGTGTCAGAATGTTGAATTCTCTGACTGCATATAAGAAGACACGCTGCAATTATATTGGATTGTTTATGTTGAAGTCAAATTATTATTTTGAAATTATACTTTAAAGGAAGAGTTTGATTTTACATGAGAAGCCTATATCAAATAAAATTGCCTGGTTTCTGATTATCCAAAAGAAACCATTGCCTTTGTTTTTGTTTTTAGACCGACCCATGTTGCCATCTATGATGTCATACTAAAATGAATTGACAACACTACATGTAGCTCTGAATAATTAGATTTTACATTCACTTTGTTATTATTAATACAGAATGTATTCGCTGTTTGTATGCTGTGGGACTGACTGACTGACTCAATCAAACCATTGTATGATGTGTCCTTTAGCAAGTGTTGTTTCTAGTTCTTGCACAGCAATATGGTTTTGTCTCCAGCAAGCATCTTTCAGCTGGAGCTATCATACTGGGGATGGTCGAATGAACAAGAACTGCAAAATGTATTCAAACTATGACATTCATCCAACTGTACCATGAAGTACACTTTATACTATCTGGAATCAATCAAACAACCTTGAATTTGCAGCTTCAGTTATGGTTTGTCTCTTATAAAGAAGGAAGTGCTGTATCGTGTTTATTTATTTACACATGTGCTGGGAAATGTGAGAATGATGCAGGAAATGTATGTGAGCATTTTTAATTTACTGAGATTTCAGAGATTTACTCAGAGGTGGATGTTGTTAAATAAAGTATTTTGTCAATCAGCACTGGTCATTCTCACACTTTCTAGTGTGCGTGCGCGCGTGCACCTGCATGTGTGTTAGCTGAGATTGGTTGTCATCTGAGTGAGTTACTGTAGGTACTGTAGGTATATATTAATTTCCCCTCTCCTTTTGTTACAGGCTATAGAGGGAAGTGGGAAAGTGTTTCATGATTGGATGAAAGCTTTTGATATAATCCGGAATACAAGTAGGCGAAGTAAATTACCAATAAGTACCAGTAAATAACACCACATGAGAGGTTATGTTACAGATTTCAACATTGCACAACATTAGTGTTGTCAGTATCTATCGCCCTGACTGGTACCACTTTTAATTGGGTTTACAAAAAGCCTATTAAACCCTCTATGCCAGGGTTGTAAAAGTATTTATGTGTGGGAAAACAGAGTGGAAAATGGAGAGGTATTTTTGTTTTGCCATCAGGGCCATTCTTATATCCTAATGCATTTCTAAAGTTACTCCATAGTGCAGACAGGCTGGTACATGCCATTCAAACAGGTGAGTGTATTCTCTATCCTGCATGCAAACGTCACTTAAAAAGAAGTAGAGGATCCTAGACTGACAGTGTATATATATATATATATATATATATATATATATATATATATATATATATATATATATATATATATATATATATATATATATATATATATATATAATATCTTTGATGATTCTGACTGAGGGAGGACAGTTACAAGTGGGTGGAATTTTAAGTGGATGAATCAATCCACCACATATTTTAGACATTCGTGAAGGGATAGCCTTGAAATTAAAGACATATGTAGATGCCTTGGGTGGGATTTTGCCTGCACAGTAAAAAAAACTACTACATCAACCTGAAAGCATGTTAGTTCATTGTTTACACCACATTTAATGGGTGCGTAACGGGTGCCCAATTACGCTTTTACACACGATGACTCTTGTCTCAGCTTCATTAAAGAGGAACTGTGGTTTGCAGAATTGCACGTCGTCTGTAGACATCGCTGAATTTGAGGCGTGGCTAGCCTACTCTGTAATATATATTTTTTCGTTACTTCAAATACCATGTGTTGAACGGAACTAGTGAGTCTCCAAAGTGAGTCTCCAATACCGCCTCGCAACAGATACTTGGAGGAGTGTAGTATATTTTCAAAGGACCGGCAAATCATGCAAAGTTTCAAGAGGGGGTAAGCAACCCAAAAAGAAATTCAGAAATTGTTTGCAGATATTAGTTTACATGTTTTTGAAGTCTATTGGCAAACATGTGGCTTGGTTAGACTAGTTGTAATAGGTTACCATATCATTGTTGTTAGACGCATGATAACGAAGCTGCAAATAATTCACATTTCAAACAATTGTAATTACAGGGTTTGCGTTGGAGAACAGTAAAGTATCCTATATGGTATTTTCTCTTTTCACAGATGGCTGTTTTCGCAAACCATACTTTTGGAATTTTCTTGGAATACAGCAAAAACACTATCTCTTTTGGACCCACTAGAACACTTTTATTTCTGACAGACCTAATGTTCTGAAATATTTGCGGAGATGATTCAGTACTACATTGTATTTGAGATATTTATAGCTATTTTATCCATCTCTGGCAATGTATTGGTTTGCTGGGCTGTCGCCATCAACACCACTCTGAAAACCACTACGAACTACTTTTTGGTGTCTTTGGCTGTGGCAGATATTTTGGTGGGTTGCCTTGCCATCCCCTTTGCCATAACCATAAGCATCGGTATATTTTTGGACTTCTATGGATGTCTTTTCCTTGCCTGTTTTGTTTTGGTACTGACTCAAAGCTCAATTTTTAGTCTCCTTGCAGTTGCAATTGATAGATATTTGGCCGTCAAAATACCCCTCAGGTGAGTACCCTATTATGCATTTTGATAGCTTGACAAACATTGAGCGTCTGTGTTTTGTGATTTAAGTGAATCAATAGCATGTACTTAGGAGTAATTAAGGAAAGATACAAATAATTAACCCGATACAAATGTTTTTTAAGACTGACTTCAATTAGGGCTACTTTACTGACCTTATTGTATCATGTACACGTTTAAAATGGCGTTAAGAAAAAGGACAAGAACAATACAGTAGACAACACGTTCACAATACAAATTCATAACAGCCTGCAAACAACATTTAATGAGTTGTTAGGACAACCCCTGGAACGTCACAAAATGGTTGGTGGTCAGGCCACTGTGTCATTGTCCCCTAGAGGTTTTGTCTAATTCCCGGTTCATCGCAGGGACATTTTTAGGACATTCTTGGGACGTTGTGTCATGGTCTCTTGGAGGTTTTGTCTAGTTCACTGTTTGTCCAGGGGACATCAAAAGGATGTTTTTAGGACGTTATTGGGATGTTGTGTCTTGGTCCCCTGGAGGTTTTGTCTAGTTCTCTGTTTGTTCTGTGTACGTCCCTGAAGACTTTTTCAGGACGTTATGTCATGGTCCACTTGAGATTTTTGGCTAGTTCCCAGGCTTGTTCCAGGGACATCCCTTAAAAAGGTTTTTGGGCAGTTCCCAGGACATAATTTTTGCCTGTCATTGGGACGGCTCGTGATGGTCACAGGAGAATGTTCTCGGGACCTCATTGTAAACCACGTCAGAACGTTTTTAGGATGTTGCCAGGACATTCAGTGTACCAGTTGTCAGGACGTTGCCATATGGACCCAAAAGAATGTTGTTTAAGAAATAAATCTTCCTACCGACCTACCTGGGTATGCCCACTCTGATTTCATTACACATCACCATTTGGTACTGTTGCTGAGCCCATAATGGCTGTGATTGGTGAACCACCAATCCATTCAGTGGTCTTTGTCTGTTGGCAAGGTTAGGGACATACACACAAACAACCCGTCTTACAAACAGTGATCACATGAGCATCTTTGACATACATGATTACATTGTGCATGTTCATACATGTACAGTAATAATTCTTCACCATGTTGTTACCTGGGATTTTAACTGCATTCTTATCATCCCTCTATGCCACCTCATCTGTGTCTATAACTATTGCTACACTTTGGGCTCTATTCAATCTGTATTGTTGAAGCGATAGAATTTTAAAGGTAATTTCCGATTGAGCCGACTTATGCAGCGTTTACCATATCTGCTATTGTGGGAACATTGCCTATACATTTAAATCACCCTGTAATGCTGAACTTCCACAATACGGATTGAATAGAGCCCTTTGTTTGAACTTGCTCTCAGCTCTCTTAGACAGACAGTACTAGTCAGAAGTTTGGACACACCTACTCATTCAAGGGTTTTCTTCATTGTAGAACAATAGTGAAGACATCAAAACTATGTAATAACACATATGGAATCATGTAGTAACCAAAAAAGTGTTAAACAAATCTACAAATATTTGATATATTTTAGAAATATCACACCTGGTTGACTTGGAACATACAAGACGAACTGGCACAGACAGACAGAAAACACAGGTTTAAATAACTAGGGGATAATGGGGAAGATGAGCGACACCTGGAGGGGGTGGAGACAAGCACAAGGACAGGTGAAACAGATCAGGGTGTGCCACTTTTTGTAGATCAGGCCTGCACATTTACTCCACTGAATGTTATTGTCCAAGAGGACGCCCAGATATTTGTATTCAACTACAAACTCTTATGACCTGACCTGATAGATGTTGCAGGGGTGGGTGTTGTCCGCTTCCTGAAATCTGTACACCTCTTTGGTCTTGTTGGTTTTGAGGACCAAGTGTGATTCATCACACCTTTTTCCAAAGTCATTTAGGATTGGGCCACGGTGTTCATCATCATAATGCAACAGGCAATTCAGGGCAGTGTCATCAGCAAACTTGATGAGGTGTCTGTCAGGATGGGAAAGTACAGAAAGTGTACAGGACTGGGCACAAAACACATCCATGTGGGGAGCCTGTGTTGGTGGGTATTTTTTGTCTGACACATGGGGACCCACCTTTCAGTTGATTTATTTGTCCCTCAGTAACAAGGTTTCCATTCAACCTTTTTATGCAAGTAAAATACATGTTGGATAAGAAATGTCATGACAGGCCTGATGGAAACAGCAAATTTGTCAGTAAACTTTCCAAATGCCGACAATACAAAATACCCTCGACAAGGTTGGATCTTTCTGTGTCTGTAAAATGTATTATGCCAGAAATGGCGATGGAAATGCCTTTATGCACCAATATTGATATAATAGCCATCAAATCGAAGTAAACTTGAAGTCTCTCGATAGATAGATTCTGTTGTCCTCCCACTATGATTTTGGAAAGAATGCAGTTTATTAGGCTACAGATTAAATATATTATGATGAACTTCACACAAGGTGGTGAAAGTGCGCGTGGTGATTGATTCTCCTTTCCAATAAATATTGAGGGTCTTATTCTGGAGACATGATGATCGATACTTGTCTGCAGTTTGACAAATACAAATAATCTTGTTTTTTCTCCCATATTAATCTCATCATGTAGGTTATCCTACCTGCACTGTATCTGCTAACTGTTGGCTAGAGCACACCTGCCACGACCAGAGTGGACACATTCACTATATAACGTCAACATTTTTTGTGACAAAATCATCAGTAGAGTTGAACGTGATGGAAACCCATTGAACTTGTATTTTTTATTTGGTGCAATGGGAATTTAACCCCAAAAGTTTTTTATGTGCACTACTTCATTATCTTTATGCAACAAGTATATTTGAGGGAAAGACATATCTAGTGGGAAAATGTGCATATTGTTTTTATGCAGATTTTTGGAATATTCACATAAAAATCTGTTGCCAATTGGATGGAAAACTAGCTACTCCAATAGAAATTGTCAATTTGAACCAATTTAGGAGATGCCTTGCCTTGATTTATAATTATAATAATCCATAAATCAAGGTAAACTTTTACTTGTAATCGGTGGTATAGAAGTGATGTCTCTGTTCAAAATAGAAAATATGTTTATGTCTGTACTGATATGGTTTTAGGCCTAATTCAGAAGTCTTGAGAAAATGTGAGAGAAGGACATTGGCGGTTAACATTTTACTTCAGGCCTACAGCCTTGGGGCCAATAAAAGTCTGGGGCACTGAATAAATGTTATAAAAATAAGGCAATGTAAAATAGGCCTTAGTTGAGACCAGGTATTCAGCCTGCTAATAATCAGCCCGATAATCAAATGACCGTGGCTCATCCGGAGTGTGCCTCCTTGTGCTGCCCTAATATTTCCAAAGACAAGCAACTTAAAAAATCTGCAGTCGAAGTAGACAAGTCATTTAGGCGTACAACTACAACACACCACACAGACCAACGCATTCCTGGTGGTTTATTTCGTGACTGTTAATCTTCATTGTATAGATAACCCTAGGCCTATACTTTCAGTAGGCCTATAAAAACCTATGTTATAGTGTGGGGGGCACTGGGCTCTGGCTTGTTTTTTTGATAGGCAATGGGTGCCCGAAGAGACATTGGAAAAGCAGCTGTAGATCATTGGAAAAGCAGTAAGATTGTAATGGCATATTGATGTACACCTTAAGGCACCGCCCCTGGTACACTTTAAAGGGCGCTATAGTAGATAATCAGACCTCTCTCACCCTCTCAGTCTGAGTCTGAGACAATGGCTGGGCCCACTGGATCGATAGCTAGCCGGCTGGCCTCAGAGTGTCATCTTATTGATATAGAGCTGGAGGCGGCAGAGGAGCACACTGGTAGTGGCACACAGTCTGCCAGCCTGGCAGCCCAATGACAGAGGAGACAAATTGGTTCAGATAGAGAAAAAAATCTTTGCACCTTCTGTCTCACAAGACAAGAACTGGAACATCAACTGGGTATTTATTTTGAAATTGCAGTTTATCAGCATATAGTATGACTAAGGGCAGGAGTTTCTCCTGCTCACAGGAATCCAGAGGCCTGATTGGTCCTGCAGCCAGGAGGAAAACTAAAGGCCCTAACTAGACGTGATCACCTGTATGTGGCCACCTAACAGTTATGTACTACTTTCCTCAATTTGATGCATATACCCCCCCCCCCCCCCCCCACTGCCAATCACATCACAGACAAACTCATAAACATCATACAAGAATACTCATAGTGAACTCAACGTGGGGTGTCAGGTAGCCTAGTGGTTAGAGCGTTGGACTAGTTACCAAAAGGTTGCAAGATTGAATCCCTGAGCTGACAAGGTAAATATCTATCGTTCTGCCCCTGAACAAGGCAGTTAACCCACTGTTCCTAGGCCGTCATTGAAAATAAGAACTTGTTCTTAACTGACTTGCCTTGTTAAATAAAGGAAAAATAAAAACTTGCCTGAAACCTGAAGACTTGCATTAGTTCCACAAGCTCACACCTTGGCTTCAGCTCAACAGAGGCTATCAACGTCTTGTGCTGCGCAGAACTAAACCAGTCAATAACACCATCAAACTCAATTTAACCAGGTATTTGTAATATAACATAACTTATAATACTGTAATGAAAACAGGACTTTTGTTTTGAAATTACATATGATTGAAGTTTAATGTGTTATGAAAGTTAGGGTGAATGATACTGCAACATTCATGAAGGGGTTATGGATGATTTCATAAAGATTTTATCAATGCATATGTATACCACCTTTGGTGTACTGGTATATATGCGCACATACAGACTCAACCTGTATTACACACACATGCACAGACACTCACAGGAACAGGAACAAAATAACACACACACACATTCAGGCAACATTTTATTTAAAAATAAAGTCTGTTGTATAATGGAAACATGTATTTTTGTTGTTACTGTACCCACCAAAGACGGAACAGTGTCAGCCGTTCCCTTGTAGCAGGGGTCAAAGTGCCTTTAGACATGGCCACCAAGGCTGTAGGGGATAGCACCTGAAATGCGATGTAGGTGTAATTAAACTTGTCTGAGACCTAAAGATTTGTGTAAGCTCCCTGATCTAATGCCTACGTTTAAACTTAGCAGGGTAAAATTATTGTGGCCTGCAGGAGACCTAGGTATGATACTAGTCTGTCCCATTGGTGCTGTGACCTGAATAGGTACATTACCGGTCAAAGGTTTTAGAACACCTACTGATTCAAGGGTTCTTCTTTATTTTTTACCATTTTCTACATTGTAGAATAATACTGAAGACATCAAAACTATGAAATAACACATATGGAATCATGAGGTAGCCAAAAAAGTGTTAAACAAATCTAAATATATTTTAAATTTGAGATTCTTCAAAGTAGCCACCCTTTGCCTTCATTCCATCTTTGCACACTCTTGGCATTCTCTCAACCAGCTTCACCTGGAATGCTTTTCCAACTGTCTTGAAGGAGTTCCCACATATGCTGAGCACTTGTTGGCTGCTTTTCCTTCATTCTCCAGTCCGACTCATCCCAAACCATCACAATTTGGTTGAGGTTGTGGGATTGTGGAGGCCAGGTCATCTGATGCAGCACTCCATCACCCTCCTTCTTGGTAAAATAGCCCTTACACAGCCTGAAGGTGTGTTGGGTCATTGTCCTGTTGAGAAACCAATTATAGTGCCACTAAGCACAAACCAGATGGGTTGGCTTATCGCTGCAGAATGCTGTGGTAGCCATGCTGGTTGAGTGTGCCTTGAATTCGAAATAAACCACAGACAGTGTCACCATGAAGCACCATCACACCTCCTCATCCATGCTTCACTGTTGGAAATACACATGCGGAGATCATCATTTCACCCGTTCACCAACACTACTCACAAAGACACGGCGGTTGGAACCAAAAATCTCCAATTTGGACTCCAGACCAAAGGACAAATTTCCACCGGCCTAATGTCCATTGCTCGTGTTTTTTGGCCCAAGCAAGTCTCTTCTTCTTATTGGTGTCCTGTAGTAGTGGTTTGTTTGCAGCAATTCTACCATGAAGGCCAAATTCACACAGTCACAGTTGATGTGTCTGTTACTTGAACTCTGTGAAGCATTTATTTGGACTGCAATTTCTGAGGCTGATAACTATAATGAACTTATCCTCTGCAGCAGAGGTAACTCTGGGTCTTCCTTTCCTGCGGCGATCCTCATGAGAGCCAGTTTCATCATAGCACTTGATGGTTTTTGCGACTGCACTTGAAGAAACTGTCAAAGTTCTTTACATTTTCTGTATTGACTGACCTTCATGTCTTAAAGTAATGATGGAGTGTCTCTTTGCTTATTCGAGCTGTTCTTGCCATAATTTGGACTTGGTCTTTTACCAAACAGGTAAAACACAACTGATTGGCTCAAAAGCATTAAGAAGGAAAGAAATTCCACAAATTAACTTTTAACAAGGCACACCTGTTAATTGAAATGCATTCCAGGTGACCACCTCATGAACCTTTGTCCCCAGGGATGTTTTTAGGACACTCTTGGGATGTTGTGTCATGATCCCCTGGAGGTTTTGTCTAGTTCCTAGTTGGTCCCGGGTCATCACTGAGGACAGTTTTAGGACGTTCTTGCGACATTGTGTCATGGTCCACTGGACGGACTGTAACATCGGTGGTCAGTGCACAGAACCTGTTTTTAGCCTCAGATTCATGGTGACTCCACTGTTGGTAGTAGAGGTCGACCGATTAATCGGGATGGCCGATTAATTAGGGCCGATTTCAAGTTTTCATAACAATTGGAAATCGGTAATTTTGGGGCGCCGATTTCCGATTTTTTAAATGTTTTTTTTTATATACCTTTATTTAACTAGGCAAGTCAGTTAAGAACACATTCTTATTTTCAATGACGGCCTAGGAACGGTGGGTTAACTGCCTTGTTCAGGGGCAGAACGACAGATTTTCACCTTGTCAGCTCAGGGGTTTCAATCTTGCAACCGTACAGTTAACTAGTCCAACGCTCTAACCATTGCACTCCACGAGTAGCCTGCCTGTTACGCGAATGCAGTAGAAGCCAAGGTAAATTGCTAGCTAGCATTAAACTTATCTTATAAAAAACAATCAATCATAATCACTAATTATAACTACTAATCCAGTTTAGCAGGCAATATTAATCCGGTGAAATTGTGTCATTTCTCTTGCGTTCATTACACGCAGAGTCAGGGTATATGCAACAGTTTGGGCTGCCTGGCTCATTGCGAACTAATTTGCCAGAATTTTACTTAATTATGACATAACATTGAAGGTTGTGCAATGTAACAAAAATATTTAGACTTAGGGATTCCACCCGTTAGATAAAATACCGAACGGTTCCGTATTTCACTGAAATAATAAACGTTTTGTTTTCGAAATGATAATTTAAAAATAAAAGCCTGAAACTATGTATAAAGACTGTTGACACCTTAGGGAAGCCATAGAAAAAGGAATCTGGTTGATATCCCTTTAAATGGAGGATAGGCATGCTGTAACGGTTTTCTTTTGGTGAAGGAGAGGCGGACCAAAACGCAGCGTGGTGGTTATTCATGTTTTTTAATAAAGACACTATACATGAATAAACTAACAAAAAACAATAAACATGAGAAAACCTAAACAGCCTATCTGGTGAAAACAAACACAGAGACAGGAACAATCACCCACAAACACACAGTGAAACCCAGGCTACCTAAGTATGATTCTCAATCAGAGACAACTAATGACACCTGCCTCTGATTGAGAACCATACTAGGCCAAAACATAGAAATACCCAAATCATAGAAAAACAAACATAGACTGCCCACCCCAACTCACGCCCTGACCATACTAAATAATGACGAAACAAAGGAAATAAAGGTCAGAACGTGACACATGCATAGGAACAGAGAGGTTTCAAAATAAGAGGCACTTCCTGATTGGATTTCCCTCAGGCTTTCGCCTGCAATATCAGTTCTGTTATACTCACAGACAATATTTTTTACAGTTTTGGAAACTGAGTGTTTTCTATCCTAATCTGACAATTATATGCATATTCTCGTTTCTGGGGCTGAGAAATAGGCCGTTTCAAATGGGTACGTTTTTTAGCCAAAAATGAAAATACTTCCCCCTACACGCAAAAGGTTAAACCAAATTGAACATGTTTCATTATTTATTTGAGGCTAAATTGATTTTATTGATGTATTATATTAAGTTAAAATAAGTGTTAATTCAGTATTGTTGTAATTGTCATTATTACAAATAAATAAACACATTTTAAAAATCAGCCAAATAATCGGTATCGGCTTTTTTTGGTCCTCCAATAATCGGTATCGGCGTTGAAAAATCATAATCGGCTCTAGTTGGTAGTCGTCGTAATCATTTGGTACAAAGTAGGACCCGCATATGACTGAAGGGCTTTTTTGATAAATGTAATTTAAATTGTGAAAATAGAAGTGTAAAATGTGTTTATTTTATAAACTTTTGCATAAAGACCGTTTCGAATGAAATATCATCAATCTACGTTGTTAGATTTGTGGAAATATTTTGTGCAACCTGCCCTTTAAGGCAAACTGCTGCTTTTCCATTTACAGATGTTTCCCAAGAATGTCCTCAATCAGTCAAATTTTATTTTCCCTTCCCAGTATGTAATTCACATTATTTCCTTCATGGGTGAAGAGTCAGACAGACTATTCCTCAGGGGGTGTTAAATAAAAGGACATCTCATAATCATATACAGAAAGGTTGCTGCTCAATGCCAGCAAATGTATTATATAGTCTCATAACTACATTCCATTTTAGAAATCCAGACGGATTTAAACATCCTTTTTTACGGTTTTCCCCTTTACCTCAGACCCACATCACACACGTGGTAATGAGAAAGGTATATGGTCAGCTCAAATTACTCTACTCTAGTAATTTATTTAGTTTGTGTATGTGTTTGTGAGTGTGTGCCTGTGTGTGTGTGTGTGTGTGTGTGTGTGTGTGTGTGTGTGTGTGTGTGTGTGTGTGTGTGTGTGTGTGTGTGTGTGTGTGTGTGTGTGTGACTGTGTGTGACTGTGTGTGTGTGTGTGTGTGTGTGTGTGTGTGTGTGTGTGTGTGTGTGTGTGTGTGTGTGTGTGTGTGTGTGTGTGTGTGTGTGTGTGTGTGTGTGTGTGTGTGCCTGGGCCTTCGTCTTGTGGGACTGTGGTTCCCTCAGATCAGAGTGTTTTCACAGCTGGCTCTGGTGGAAGTGAAAAGGCAGACTCAAATGCTTCAAACCATGAGAGATGGAGCTCTGTTCTGCACCCTCTGACAACACTAATACACACCCATTTTAGGGCCTTTGTCTCCTTTTCATGTTTCCCAGAAAGAGACATCAAACTATTTATGTATTTTCTTCCACCCACACCATACCGTTTGAAGGGAAAGATCCAATAGCATAGCCTCTGGCTATCCATGTTTCAAGAGTTAACAAACCTGCCAGGGCTTTCTTCACCTAGCTGTCTCTCACCAGCAGTCTCTTCAGTTCATGTTCTCAGGCCCCACATGTTTCTCTCTGCTCAGAAAGAACCAGTGTTGTGTCCTTGAAAAGCTGCTTTCCTCTGCTAATGAGACTAAACTGGTTTTTAGAGGCTTTTTTCAGAAGGATGGTATTGCCAAACTAAGTGTGTGGACTTGCCACTATTGAGCCCCAAACATTGTCAGGCTGTCTCAATAAAGTTAGTCTTTGGCTTTTGCAGTTGTTTCAGGCAACAGGTCTTTTCTACTACATTAATGTCATCACACATAACAGATAATGTACAGTGGGGCAAAAAAGTATTTAGTCAGCCACCAATTGTGCAAGTTCTCCCACTTAAAAAGATGAGAGAGGCCTGTACTTTTCATCATAGGTACACTTCAACTATGACAGACACAATTAGAAAAAAAATCCAGAAAATCACATTGTAGGATTTTTAATGAATTTATTTGCAAATTATGGTGGAAAATAAGTATTTGGTCACCTACAAATAAGCAAGATTTCTGGCTCTCACAGACCTGTAACTTCTTCTTTAAGAGGCTCCTCTGTCCTCCACTCGTTACCTGTATTAATGGCACCTGTTTGAACTTGTTATCAGTATAAAAGACACCTGTCCACAACCTCAAACAGTCACACTCCAAACTCCACTATGGCCAAGACCAAAGAGCTGTCAAAGGACACCAGAAACAAAATTGTAGACCTGCACCAGGCTGGGAAGACTGAATCTGCAATAGGTAAGCAGCTTGGTTTGAAGAAATCAACTCTGGGAGCAATTATTAGGAAATGGAAGACATACAAGACCACTGATAATCTCCCTCGATCTGGGGCTCCACGCAAGATCTCACCCCGTGGGGTCAAAATGATCACAAGAACGGTGAGCAAAAATCCCAGAGCCACACGGAGGGACCTAGTGAATGACCTGCAGAGAGCTGGGACCAAAGTAACAAAGCCTACCATCAGTAACACACTACGCCGCCAGGGACTCAAATCCTGCAGTGCCAGACGTGTCCCCCTGCTTAAGCCAGTACATGTCCAGGCCCGTCTGAAATTTGCTAGAGAGCATTTGAATGATCCAGAAGAAGATTGGGAGAATGTCATATGGTCAGATGAAACCAAAATATAACTTTTTGGTAAAAACTCATCGTGTTTGGATGACAAAGAATGCTGAGTTGCATCCAAAGAACACCATACCTACTGTGAAGCATGAGGGTGGAAACATCATGCTTTGGGGCTTTTCTTCTGCAAAGGGACCAGGACGACTGATCCGTGTAATGGAAAGAATGAATGGGGCCATGTATCGTGAGATTTTGAGTGAAAACCTCCATCCATCAGCAAGGGCATTGAAGATGAAACGTGGCTGGGTCTTTCAGCATGACAATGATCCCAAACACGGGCAACGAAGGAGTGGCTTCGTAAGAAGCATTTCAAGGTCCTGGAGTGGCCTAGCCAGTCTCCAGATCTCAACCCCATAGCAAATCTTTGGAGGGAGTTGAAAGTCCATGTTGCCCAGCAACAGCCCCAAAACATCACTGCTCTAGAGGAGATCTGCATGGAGGAATGGGCCAAAATACCAGCAACAGTGTGTGAAAACCTTGTGAAGACTTAACAGAAAACGTTTGACCTCTGTCATTGCCAACAAAGGGTACATAACAAAGTATTGAGATAAACTTTTGTTATTGACCAAACACTTATTTTCCACCATAATTTGCAAATAAATTCATAGAAAATCCTACAATGTGATTTTCTGGATTTTTTTCTTCTCATTTCGTCTGTCATAGTTGAAGTGTACCTATGATGAAAATTACAGGCATCTCTCATCTTTTTAAGTGGGAGAACTTGCACAATTGGTGGCTGACTAAATACTTTTTTGCCCCACTGTATATATGATGTAAATACAGCAACAAAGAGTGTAAATAGTAACCACTCCTCACCACCTTTATCTATCACAATTCTGCAACACATTGAAGAAAATTCACACATGTCATTTGTACAAAACCATAAAGCCAAGCCTCATACACACCAGCATTATTCATTGTTTCCATCCAAGCAATACATTTACTGTATGGCTCTGGGTTGCGTTAAAGTGTTGATGATAATTCCATTTCCCAGACCAGATTCCACCTGAGAGTCTTACTGTTAGACCTACTCTCTTCTATAGTGACAGCAGAATGTGCTCACAAGGTGTGGCACCTCATCGCCATGAATCCAAGCCTCTAAATCCTGGTATGACTGTACTAGTTTGGCCTGTGGCTACAGATAATATCACACATCTCACATAGAGATATCACACCTTCAAATCTCTTGAGCCGATCTATAAGTACTGCTGGTGCTATGCCATGTGAGGGCAGGATATTTACATAATCAAAGTGATATTTGATTTGCATAATCAAAGTGTCGCCTAATGCAAATAGTCTGGGTAGCCATTTGACTAGATGTTCAGGAGTCTTATGGCTTGGGGGTAGAATCATGAGGTTGCCACTGGGTCAAAGAGAAACACCTGTTCCCCTTGAGGCTATACTGAAGACATCTCTGTTTGAGGCTATACTGTGGACATCTCTGTTTGAGGCTATACTGTGGACATCTCTGTTTGAGGCTATACTGTGGACATCTCTGTTTGAGACTATACTGTGGACATCTCTGTTTGAGACTATACTGTGGACATCTCTGTTTGAGACTATACTGTGGACATCTCTGTTTGAGACTATACTGTGGACATCTCTGTTTGAGACTATACTGTGGACATCTCTGTTTGAGACTATACTGTGGACATCTCTGTTTGAGACTATACCGTGGATGTCAGGACCCGGTTACGAACCTGGGTCTCCGGAGTGAGAAACAGTCACTTAACCAACTGAGCCACGAATAGTCAGCAGAACCCAGAAGATGAGGCAGACACAGCAGTACTTAAGACGGTGTATTTAATTAAAAAGGAGAAGTCCTTCAATACAAAATTGGCAAACAAAAGGTGTAGGAATAGCACAAAAAAAGCCTCAAGAGATATTCAAAAACAAAAACAGAATTCCACAAGAGCATGAAGACAAGAATACACAGAACACTATAACATACAAACACAGAGCACAGAACTGAGGGAAACTAAGGGTTTAAATACAATCAGGGGAAAACGAGGCACAGGTGCAAATAATAATGGGGAACAAGGGAAAAAACATAAGGTCAAAAAGCACAATGGGGGCATCTAGTGACCAAAACCCGAAACAACCCTGGCCAAATCCTGACAGTGGACATCTTTGTTTGAGGCTATACTGTGGACATCTCTGTTTGGGACTATACTGTGGACATCTCTGTTTGACACTATACTGTGGACATCTCTGTTTGAGACTATACTGTGGACATCTTTGTTTGAGGCTATACTGTGGACATCTCTGTTTGAGGCTATACTGTGGACATCTCTGTTTGGACATCTCTGTTTGAGACTATACTGTGGACATCTCTGTTTGAGACTATACTGTGGACATCTCTGTTTGAGACTATACTGTGGACATCTCTGTTTGAGGCTATACTGTGGACATCTCTGTTTGAGACTATACTGTGGACATCTCTGTTTGAGACTATACTGTGGACATCTCTGTTTGAGACTATACTGTGGACATCTCTGTTCGAGGCTATACTGTGGACATCTCTGTCATGTTTAAGCGGATGTGCTTTGTGATTACTGACTCTGTGTACTAGCCTGGCAGAGGTTTGTGGGCTTCAATGTGCACCAGGCGGAAGCCCAGGAACCATGGGGTTAGAAAAGGGATGTGTGGGGAGAGAGGGACAGAAAAAAGGGAGACAGAGAGAGAGTGAGAGAGATGCCAGCGTGCTGTCGTCATGCCAGAACTAATCTGCTCAGCCGCTCATTTACTGGCCCTCACAGTGAGAAATGTCACCAGCCCATCAGAGAGAGCGAGACAGAGATAGGGAGATAATATATAGAAAGTGAGACAGAGATAGGGAGATAATATATAGAGAGTGAGAGAGGGCCCGAGGGAGAGTGAGATAGAGAGTAGGAGAAAGAGACAGAGAAGGAGAGAGAGGAAGACAGAAATAGAGAGTGTGTGAGGGGGAGAGAGAAAGAGGGAGCATGTGAGGGAGACAGAGAGAGTGAGAGAGCTGTCCACCCCCAGATATTAGTCACTGTCTGGAACACAAACCTTTCTGGGCTTGACTTACAGGTTAGAGGACTAAGACGAGAGAGAGAGACTGAGAAATGTATGGATAATGAGAGAAGAAGAGAGAGGAAGGAGTGATGTGTGTGTCCACCCTATAGCCTTAGGGCCCATCACTTCAGGTCCCTAAACATGGTCATGGCTGTCTGTGGATTATTGATGGCACTGGGGGCACAGCATTCTTCACTGAGGTGATGGGAAATGGAGAAATAGGGAGAGAGGTAGAATCATTTACTGCTGCATTATTAAAGTCCCAGTCATCTGTTTTGAGGCCTTGGCGTCTGAGGAGCTACAATACTAACACTGTAGGTAATGATTGAAAGCCACGGTTATCTTGTCAATTGAGCTACTGTTGCCTGTGAAACTTAACTTGTATGAAATTTGTCCTGGCAAATTGTGGCTGTTTCATGAGGAGGGATGGGAAAAACATTTGCATCAGAGAACGACCACTTCATCTTTTTGAATTAAACCAAAAAGTAATTTTTTCCATTGCACTTAACTATTAGTCTGTATAGAAATATCATATGCCTTACCAGAGTGAATGTAGATTACTTTAATAGTCGTTGATATTTGTCGTCCTAGAGGAAATATCATGTGGAAATATCGTTTACATGATTATCGTGGCTAGTGACTCAACTATAATGACATTACATGTCATTATTACATGCTATAATCAGAGCAATGTGAAGTCACATGAGCAGTGACAACAAATGTTCATGCTTAAACTGTGTACATGACCAATAAACTTTGATTTGATTATCCTATATCTACTGTATATTTGCTATATGGTTTCATGGTTTGGTGTGAGAACTCAGTGTTAGGACTCTGTTCAATCTGTATCGCTGAAGCGTTACACCTTGCGTAATAGAAAATGAAAACTGCAATATGCAACTTTTTGGGTGACCCAACCAAATTCACCTTGAAATGTGAGTTTTAGCAACCACGAAATGGCAGAGCGATTTCTGTATAGTGCACCTTTAAAGGTCATTTTTGATTAAGCCGACATATGCAGCGTTTTTGGCAGTGTAGAACCAGAGGAGGAAGCTGGTGTGGGTACACGTGTCTGTGGTTGTGTGACCGGTTGGACGTACTGACAAAATGACGGTGGAAGCAGTTTATGGTTGAGAAATGAACATTCAATTCTCTGGCAACAGCTCTGGTGGACATTCCTGCAGTCAGCATGCCATTTGCACACTCAAAACTTGAGACATCTGTGGCATTGTGTGTGTAACAAAAATGCTCATTTTAGAGTGGCCTTTTATTGGTGCACCTGTAAATGATCATGCTTCTTGATATGCCACACCTGCCAGGTGGATGGATTATCTTGGCAAAGGAGAAATTCTCATGAGCAGGGATGTAAACAAACCAATCACAGTTTGACTTGCAATGGGTGGGACCGTTTAAAAAAAGTGACGGGCCTAGACATTTCTCTAGTGAGAGCAAAGTAAAATAATCATTGGGTCAAGCAGTAGTTTTCCCACGTTGGCTCTGCATGGTTAATCTGAAGTCTGCAGTGGCCCGTACAGCATTTACTGTGATACAGGCCTCTGCAGAAGTCAGAGCAATCATACTTCGGGCGCATCGGGAAGCTCTCATATGCATCCAATAAATTGGTCTGCACCGCGTCACTCATAGTGATTCAAGGCTAATCTCTATAGCCTTCCAGGTAATTACAAGCAACTGACTAAACGAAAAGACCTCACCTCTTCTGAGATGTTGGAATCTGTTTCCCAGTGCTTGACAATAGAAGCTCAGCCAAGACAGCATGAAGTAAAAAGATTGCACCATTTTCCCACCTGCATCTCCATCCCGAATCTCCCCCAAACAAAATTACCCTACATTTAGGCTATTATTTATATGTGTATTTCACACTATGTTGAGGTAAAAACCAGAGTATAATGCTTGTATGGATGTCAACCCCAACACATGTTCATGTCATCGTTACCAATCAACTGCATTACAGTTCAAAACTGATTTCTGTGTGCTAGTTACCGTAATTTCTGGACTATAACCGCTACTTTATTCCCACGCTTTGAACCTCGCGGTTTATACAATGACGCGGCTAATTTAAGGCTTTTTCCCGCTTTCACAAGATTCATGCCGCCAAAAAGCTGAGCACCGTCACATAATGTGACGTAAATCGAGCGCGCTCAAACTTCCCATCATTCTGATTACGGTAGTAATTTTGTCACCCTCATCATGGCAAAGACACGGAGAAATGCATATGATGCAGCTTTCAAGTTGAAGGCGATCGATCTGTCTGTTGGAAAATGAAATAGAGCTGCTGCATGGGAGCTTGGCCTTAATGAGTCGATGATAAGACGTTGGAAACAGCAGCGTGAGGAACTGACTCAGTGCAAAAAGACAACAAAAGCTTTCAGAGGGAAGAAAAGCAGATGGCCCAAAGTATTTGCAGCCACTCGACATCAGTGTAAATCGTGCATTTAAGGTGGCGCTCCTTGTTCAGTGGGAGGCTTGGATGACAAGTGGGGAGAAATCCTTCACTAAAACGGGCCGCAGGCGAAGAGCATCTTCTGGTCATGTCTGCCAGTGAGTCCTGACAGTGTGGAGCATTGTCAAAAAATCCACTATCATCAACGGGTTTCGAAAGGCTGGACTGCCTCGTGTTGAAAGGGCAGCATGAGCTCAGCGGGGTATTTGCCTCCGGATGAAAGTGACGAGAGCGACAAGGAAAATGATCCAACATTGGATGAAGCAATTCTGAGGCTATTCAACTCCGACACCGAAGGAGATGACTTCAGTGGTTTCAGTGCACAGGAGGAGGAAGATAGTGATCAATGACTTTCTTGGTAGGCTACTGTTTTAATTTTAGTTACAGGCCGTGTTTCGTTAAAGCCTATTTATTTTTGTTACAAGCCGTGTTTCGTTAAAGCCTATTTATTTTTGTTACAGGCCGTGTTTCGTTAAAGCCTATTTATTTTTGTTACAGGCCGTGTTTGTTAAAATTTATTTTTGTTAATTTGTTTCTATTTATTTTTGTTACAGGCCGTGTTTCGTTTAAAGGCTGTGTAAAGTTCATTGTTTCAATGTACCGGTAGGCACCTGCGGCTTATAGACATGTGCGGCTTATTTATGTACAAAATACATATTTTTTAATAATTCAGTGGGTGCGGTTTATATTCAGGTGTGCTTAATAGTCCAGCAATTACGGTATTCTAAAAGCTTATACAAATGGGAGTTTAGCAGTCACTTTTTCTAAACCGTAAAAGGGAACTCTTCTACATGTTATGCAGCAATAACCACATTGTGGCCTGTTGCAACACATAAATCATGACGGAAATATCCGCTTTCTTAGATCAGATTTGTCGAATGTGCGCCAATCCAGCATCCATCTATCCCCCACAGTATGAATTCCATTGACCTCTTTACCACATCTATCACAATTACCTCCCTGATATCTTTCCAGTAGTTCAAACTCATTTCCGTATCTTTAAAATCCCTTTATGAGGAATAAATATGTTTTTTTATTTGTAAACTTGTTCTGACAGATTTCCTCAAAGTTCTTGTTTGTTGTCAAGGAAGTGAGTTTGTGTTTATACAGGATGATCAAGATGAACTTCTTTCAAACTTCTTTTCCAAATGATCATCATCTGGTGAGTGGTGCTGTTTAGTTGCAGCTTGCTTGCTGTTAGACAGCTCTTTGAAAATAATGACTGTGAATCATTGTTGCATTTAAACCTCAGATCACCGGTTAGTGTGATGAACGTGATCAAATATATTTGCAAAGGGAAGTAATATCTGGTTTGTTAATTTCCTTTTGGAAATGAAATGGTTGTGCTTTTGTATTGTTCTGATTTCAAGGGGCCTACTGGAGTGAATGGGATGCTTTATCTTTAACGTTATTTGATGCTGTGTGTGACTGCTGTTGCCTGTCTTATCAGCCGTGTCTATGTGTTTGACCAAACCTGTCTCTCCTTCAGCTCCATGGAGTGCACAGGTATTAGCCTGCGGTCGCTGTCCATTCAGCACCTTGAGCCTGTCACTGTTGATGTGACACTGTTGTTATTACTATGGGTGATAGTGTGATAGTGGTGTTAGGCTACTATAGGTTATGTAAACAGTGTGTTTTTTGTTTTGCTAGTTGCATTATTTTATTCTGTGTGTCATGTTGTGTCCATGCTGAACTGTCACTGTGTGTGCGGCAGCCTGAAGCACGGACAGGTCTGTTTGATTCATTCATAATGTCATCAAAAAGCATTGCTCCTCCTTCACTACAACTAGAATGGTCTGACTACAACATATACAATGTCGGGTTCATAAAGTGATGCTATGTTTTCAATTTTTTATTTTATTTCTGAGTTTGATACAACGTAATGGAAGATGTTTGGTTCCTCTGAAGGCCTAGGTCCTATAGTCATGGTTTGCCACTGGTTTACATTCTCCGCTAACGCAGGAACATTGTTTTTCAATTTAAATCCTGCCGTAACGCTGAACTTCCGCCGTAAGGAAATCTCTGAATCAGAGAGGTGCGGGGGGCTGCCTTAATCGACATCCACATCTTCGGCGCCCGGGGAACCCGGAATAGGCTATGTTGTGCCCTCTTCAAGACTGTCTTAGTGTGTTTAAGACCATGATAGTTTGTTGGTGATGTTGACACCAAGGAACTTGAAGCTCTCAACCTGCTCCACTACAGCCCCATCGATGAGAATGTGGGCGTGCTCAGTCCACTTGTTCCTGTAGTCCAAATCAAATCAAAAATCAAATGTATTTATATAGCCCTTCGTACATCAGCTGATATCTCAAAGTGCTATACAGAAACCCAGCCTAAAACCACAAACAGCAAGCAATGCAGGTGTAGAAGCACGGTGGCTAGGAAAAACTCCCTAGAAAGGCCAAAACCTAGGAAGAAACCTAGAGAGGAATCAGGCTATGTGGGGTGGCCAGTCCTCTTCTGGCTGTGCCGGGTGGAGATTATAACAGAACATGGCCAAGATGTTCAAATGTTCATAAATGACCAGCATAGTCCAATATTAATAAGGCAGAACAGTTGAAACTGGAGCAGCAGCACGGCCAGGTGGACTGGGGACAGCAAGGAGTCATCATGTCAGGTAGTCCTGAGGCATGGTCCTAGGGCTCAGGTCCTCCGAAAGAGAGAAAGAAAGAGAGAATTAGAGAGAGCACACTTAAATTCACACAGGACAACGAATAGGACAGGAGAAGTACTCCAGATATAACAAACTGACCTTAGCCCCCCGACACATAAACTACTGCAGCATAAATACTGGAGGCTGAGACAGGAGGGGTCAGGAGACACTGTGGCCCCATCCGAGGACACCCCCGGACAGGGCCAAACAGGACAGGGCCACGATCATCTCCTTTGTCTTGTTCACATTGAGGGAGAGGTTGTTATCCTGGCACCACACGGCCAGGTCTCTGACCTCCTCACCATAGGCTGTCTCATCTTTGTCTGTGATCAGGCCTACCACTTGTGTTGTCGGAAAACTTAATGATGATGTTGGAGTCGTGCCTGGCCATGCAGTCATGAGTGAACAGGGAGTACAGGAGGGGACTGAACACACACCCCTGAGGGGCCCCTGTGTTGAGGATCCATGTGGTGGATGTGTTGTTACCTAACCTTACCTCCTGGGGGTGGCCCGTCAGGAAGTCCAGGATCCAGTTGCAGAGGGAGGTGTTTAGTCCCAGGGTCCTTAGCTTAGTGATGAGCTTTGAGGGCACTGTGGTGTTGAGCGCTGAGCTGTAGTCAATGAATAGCATTCTCACATAGGTGTTCTTTTTGTCCAGGTGGGAAAGGACAGTGTGGAGTGCAATAGAGGTTGCATCATCAGTGGATCTGTTGGGGTGGTATGCAAATTGGAGTGGGTCTAGGGTTTCTGGGATAATGTTGTTGATGTGAGCCATGACCAGTCTTTCAGAGCACTTCATGACTACAGACGTGAGTGCTACGGGTAGGTCTGACATGCACTGTCAACTGTGGGACCTTATATAGACATGTTGTGGGTACTTTCCGAAGGCACTGTATAACTTCTGTGTGTTCATCACTGTATAGATAGACTGTTGTTCTTAGACAGGTGATGAGTTGTACTCTGACGGTTTTTCCTTTCACATGCCTGTCTCGGAGTCAATGTGCTCACTGAAATGTGGTGTAACAGTTAGCCAATACATAAGTAAATTCTTAACTTCTTACTTGTTCAACACATCACAAATTGCCAAATTCTCATTCTTTGTGCAATACTCCTGTTCGCTGCAGCTGATTCAGCTTTTTTGCTCTTAGGCAAATTCTTACATTGATTACATCATAGATTACGCAACGTTCCAATATTAATACTAACATGCCACTTAGAATGCATTCCCTATACAACACATTCCTTAATAAGTGGTAGCCTATGCTATGGATATTGGAACAGAGCATATGGAGCCCAATGGCATTCATACGCAGACCTCGATCAATAGAAAGGTCGTTCCACGAAATGAGTGTCTTTTATTTTAAGTAGAAATTGTGCACAAATTTGTCATTTTAAAAGCCTGTTATTTTAAATAAAGTGCCCTTTAGTGTAGACCACATGGAAAGTTCAATAAATCAGGTTTTTTATATGAATAAAGACTTGCTAAAGAGCAATAATTGTGCATTTTGACATGTCCCTCTGTGCACCCACTGTGATTTTAACCCACTTAACACCAACATTTTTCCAAGTTTTCACCATCATTATAAAGCCCTAGAGATTTTGTGGTTTGACAAAGTCATTTCTGAAGATTATTATTTATTTCATATGATTTAGTGATTCATAAAAACTGTCCCTTGTTTTAAGATCAACTCTGTTACGTGAACTGAACTTTTGTTTTAATATGGTGAAACTATGCTTTAAAAAAAATCTTATTCAAGGAAACATTGAACATCTAATAGTCAAATCATAGTGTTAAAGTAGGTGAGCTGGATCTGGTCCTTTTCTTTTTGGTTCGAGCATAACACGCCAATGTTACCCACAGATAGACAGGCTAGAAACGTTTTCACAATTTCAATTGTTTTGTGAAGCTTTTATTCCCCCATTCCCTCTGTCACAATGGGATTTATAACTGAATTACGATGAAATCGGTAACACTTTTTGGTATTGAACCTCTTGAGATGGGAAAACATGATTATATATTTTTTTTACCAAGTTACACTACTCAAAAGGCACCTAATTGGTGGAACCACCCAGAAGTCTGTTGGAATGATGTCTCGTTATGTTTTGGTACCCTGCTTTAGACAGTAAGATGGAAATGATATATTACTCCTATCACAGGCTCTAATTTAATGTTCAGTTGGAAGAACTTTAAGGACAGCATATTTGCTTCTCTATTGCCCTATTGTCTTTCTGTAATAACTCTATATTACGTTATTTTAATCATGAATAGGTGTGCAGCATAAGCACCATAATGCTTGATAGAGGGCCACTGTGGCCGTTAAGGGCACTCAGTCACAACTCTTAGGGAAAGAAAATAAGACCCATTAATAACCCCCATGGATATTAACCAGCGTCTTTTTGGTCTTCCCTCATCCTCTTATCCAGGTACAAGGAGCTGGTGACGGGTACGAGGGCCAGACGAATCATCGCCATCTTATGGATCCTGTCTTTCGTCATCGGCCTCATCCCATTCCTGGGTTGGAACCTGAAGGAGACTTCCTGCCGTCAGAATGTCTCCAGTAGCCTGACGAATGGCAAGTCTTTGGGGGACAATGCCAGTACCACCATCCCCCCCCTGGTGGATGATCTGGGCAGTGCAAGTGACTTCCTGAGCAGCTGCAAGCTTAACTGCCTGTTTGAGAGTGTGGTGGACATGCACTACATGGTCTACTTCAACTTCTTTGGCTGCGTCCTGCCTCCTCTGTTTATCATGCTGGGCATCTATGTGAAGATCTTCACCGTGGCCCGCAAGCAGATGCACCAGATTGAACTCAAGTGCTCAGTGAGCAGCAATGGGGACAGCCACCATCACGGGCTCCTGCAACGCGAGATCCGTGCCGCCAAGTCTCTGTCCATCATTGTGGGGCTGTTTGCCCTATGCTGGCTGCCCGTGCACATCCTCAACTGCCTGACCCTGTTTTACAAGGACCTGTGCAAGCCGGCCCCCGTCATGTACATAGCCATCATGCTGTCACATGCCAACTCAGCCGTCAACCCCGTTATCTATGCCTACCGCATCCAGGACTTCAGGAACACATTCCGAAAGATCCTGACGCGTCATGTCCTATGTCAGAAGGATGAGCCTTACCTCCACTCCTCCAATGGGAGCAGGCGGAACAGAGACCAGATCCACATGACCATTGACCCTTTACTCTGAGGGGTGGGGCTACATGGGGCATGACCCTTTACTGTAAGGGAAGACACCAGTGTTCGTGAGGCGACTAGCCCCGCCTACATAACTTTACTTCAAGTGTGGGGCCACAGGCCAGGGGTATGACTCAAGGAGAGACCCAACCCCCCAAAATACTATCTGTGTTCATGTTATTGTTGTATTGTATTCTTCAATGACATTTTAAGTGAGATTATAAATGTTTACAGAACAAAGAGAGTGGGTATGATGAAATGTGAAACTGAATAGATGATCTGCCTTGAATGGGGAGAATTGCTTATGAGTTAATCTGAGTATCAGGGGCCAGGTGATGAAAAGGTAGCCTGGTCCCAGACGTGTTTGTGCTGTCTTTCCCACTCCTATGGTCATTGTCATGGCCACAGGAGTTGGCAAGACACCACAAACACATCTGGGACCAGGCAAGTGAAAAGCAGGCAAGAGTCTTATTTACTTTAAAGCTGGAATCCGTATTAGGTAAAACTGCCTTTTGCAATTTATAACAACAAATAAGTTACTTCAAACAACGAACTTCTAGTTTTTTTTCCCTCTGATATAACTTCACATGCATTAGAACAGCCACTCTGCTGGATGCTTCTCTCCTCTGTTTCATCAACAAAACAAAAACAATAACAAATGCACTGGGGTGAACAATGGCACAGTTCACCTTATGATTTCAACTGTTAAGGATTTTATTTTTATTTTGTCAAAGCGAACTGGATTTGCAGGACTGTGAAATGAACCGATTACTACAAGATAACACATAATTTACCATTCCTACACATTAATCATAACTCAAAACATTGCTTTTTCTAAGCCTTAACTTTTCAAAATAATATACATCAATTGTTCAACTTTTATACCAATGTTTGGTATTTTATTTATTGTCATGTAGCAAACATTTATTTAACCTGGCTGAGATGTGTACTGTATTGTTCATCATGGGCTACATCGCACTTGCTCAGTACAGGTCTTGTGTAAAAAACAGACATAGGAAAGTCTGCCCAGTGGAACAATTTATGACAGCAACATCAGTAAACTCTCCAGTGAGAGGGCATAACACACACGCAACACAGCTCGGAGTGGAAAAGTATTTTTAAACAGAATATAAACTTGTGGAGTGTTATTGTGCTCTGCTTAAATTTAGAAAATGTCATGGCTTCTTTAGTGTCATGGAGAAAGCTCAGGAATATACAGAATGTGGTGAGGAAGACTGACTGAGTGGTGAAAAAATACATCTGAAATTCACAGACACAGAGGATATTTGTAGGTTGAGACGTCTGGCAAAAAAAAAACAATATTTAAATCATCACTCACAAATACAGTTGAAGTCATAAGTTTACATACATTTAGGTTGGAGTCATTATATCTCGTTTTTCAACCACTCCACAAATGTCTAGTTAACAAACTATAGTTTTGGCAAGTCGGTTAGGACATCTACTTTGTGCGTGACACAAGCCATTTTTCCAACAATTGTTTACAGATAGATTATTTAACTTGTAATTCACTGTATCACAATTCCAGTAGGTCAGAAGTTTACATACACTAAGTTGACTGTGCCTTTAAACAGCTTGGAAAATTCCAGAAAATTATGTCATGGCTTCAGAAGCTTCTGATAGACTAATTGACATCATTTTAATCAATTGGAGGTGTACCTGTGGATGTATTTCAAGGCCTACCTTCAAACTCAGTGCCTCTTTGCTTGACATCATGGGAAAATCAAAAGAAATCAGCCCAATACCATATTCATCTGTACAAACAATAGTACACAAGTATAAACACCAGGGGACCACCTAGCTGTCATACCGCTCAGGAAGGAGACGCGTTCTGTCTCCTAGAGATGAACGTACTTTGGTGCGAAAAGTGCAAATCAATCCCAGAACAATAGCAAAGGACCTTGTGAAGATGCTTGAGGAAACAGGTACAAAAGTATCTATATCCACAGTAGAACGAGTCCTATATCGACGTAACCTGAAAGGCCACTCAGCAAGGAAGAAGCCACCACTCCAAGACAGCCATAAAAAAGCCCGACTACGGTTTGCAACTGCACATGGGGACAAAGATTGTACTTTTTTGAGAAATGTCCTCTGGTCTGATGAAACAAAAATAGAACTGTTTGGCCATAATGACCATCATTATTTTTGGAGGAAAAGGGGGAGGCTTGCAAGTCAACATCATCCCAACCGTGAAGCACGGGGGTGGCAGCATCATGTTGTGGGGGTGCTTTGCTGCAGGAGGGACTGGTGCACTTCACAAAATAGATGGCATCATGAGTTAGGAAAAATATGTGGATATATTGAAGCAACATCTCAAGACATCAGTCAGAAAGTTAAAGCTTGGTTGCAAATGGGTCTTCCAAATGGACAATGACCCCAAGCATACTCCCAAAGTTGTGGCAAAATGGCTTAAGGACAACAAAGTCAAGGTATTGGAGTGGCCATCACAAAGTCCTGACCTCAATCCTATAGAAAATTTGTGGGCAGAACTGAAAAAGCGTGTGCGAGCAAGGAGGCCTACAAACCTGACTCAGTTATGCCAGCTCTGTCAAGAGGAATAGGCCAAAATTCACACAACTTATTGTGGGAAGCTTGTGGAAGGCTATCCGAAACGTTTGATCCAAGTTAAACAATTTAGAGGCAATGCTACCAAATACTAATTGAATGTATGTAAACTTCTGACCGACTGTGAATGTGATGAAAGAAATAATAGCTGAAATAAATCATTCTCTCTTCTATTATTCTGACATTTCACATTCTTAAAATAAAGTTATGATCTTAACTGACCTAAGACAGGGAATTTTTACAAGGATTAAATGTCAGGAATTGTCAAAAACTAAGTTTAAATTTATTTGGCTAAGGTGTATGTAAACCTCCGACTTCAACTGTATATGCCTCATTATTTGAAAGGTTGATTATTACTTACTCATGACATCCCTTTTTAAAATTAAAGATTTACATTATCTGTTCTGACAAATGACTTATTTTAGGGTCTTACTGTAGCCTAAATTATATGAGAAAACAAATCTAGGATACCCTCTTCCCTTGGCATCCCTAGAAGGGCCATTATACAACCCTAACATGGACACACACATCCCTCACATGAACACAGCTCTGATAATTTGCCTAAATGTCTCTCTGTAACAAAAGGAGAAGAGAGAGAGGCTGGCGTCTCCACATGGACACTTAGATTTAAGTGTCAACTGAAACAAACCAGGTGGCTTCTAATACTCAATAATGTCAGACTGTAACGACTTCCACTGCTTACTGTCTGTCCTTGTCCTCAGCATGGCAGTTAAGAGCCATGTGTTTCCACCCCCTCACTCAGTCAGAACTCCTAAATTCACCACTTCACTCCACCAAGCCAAATCAGTCAACACAATGCTAAGGAGGTCCCTCTTTATTGAACGAATCAAGGATCCAGGGTCCATTCAGAATTGAGTTGCTGAAATAGAAAGTAGGATTAAATTAAATTCAAATGGGTTATTTATTCTGAATTGCTTTGAATTCTATTCTACTTCCTTCAATTCAAAATCATGGTTTGCATTTAAATACATTTAAAAAATCCAAATTGACCCCAACCCTGCTAAGAACACTTCAGCCTAACCAAATTGTAGGGGGCTGACAAGTTCTTGTTCTGTGAAAGACAAAAACATGCTTTGTCAGTGTAAGAGTGTCATTGCGGTATTGTATCTGTGAGTCTGAGACAGATCTGTTAAATAGACGGTGCATTGCTCTTGGTTTGAATTCCAAGATGTCTCTCTCTACTTGACCACCCAATGTATGGTCTTGCACATATTTCCTGTGTGGAGATAGAAAACCAAACCTCAAAATAATTCCAGTTTAAGGAGGCTCCGTTTGGACATAATGGCACACAATTGGTGCTAAAACGAAGGTGGTTTTCCCCTCTGTTTTGAGAAGAGCCATCCTCCGTGTGGTCAGATGAGGATTTAAATGCACTGACATTTTAGATAACGCTATTACATTTTTATGCTTTAAGATAAAATGTGTTGTGTAGTGTTGTTCGAGTGTTCACAAGGTTAAAGAGATTGAACGGGATCTTAAGCACTTACAAATTCGTAATATATTGTACAAATTGGAGGACAGTATTTCCATTTCCTTGTTTTTTTTTTATTTCTTCACCATACTCATCAACCTTGACCTCTTCAACTTCAAGGGCTAAACTATAGGAGTGTGTAGAACCTCAAGTACATTCCATTTGAGACTGCACTGTACTGGTATTACTATCATTTCTTCACTCAAATGTGACCTTAGCATCAAGATACCAGGGCTGGGGTCAATTCCATTCCACTTCAGTCAATAAACTAAAATTCCAATTTCCCAAAGTGCTTCTCAATTAGCAAAATGTGGAATTGGAATCTCAGTTTACTTCCAGAGTTGACTGAATTGAAATGGAATTGATCCCAACCCTGCTAGATACTGTGGGTTGTAAAAGCCTTCAACAAGCATGACTTGTGAATGATGAATGAAAGAGAAAAAAACATAAAAACAAGCTTTTCATAGTGATCCTGCCTTCCATTCCAACCTGTGTGTTTGCACATGTTATAGTATTGATGCCACTAATCAGTAGACTAAACAGTCCACTGTGGTTCACGTCTATGATGTTCAATGTTTAAATAATTATCCTTTCACTCAACTGACTACAACTGTAAACCAATACTGCTATTTAACACGAGAAGATCTGTATGTATGGCAAATGATTTTGTTAATAAAAGCTATGCTTATATTGTTACAGGTCAGACTTTCATATTCTTATAGGAAGAGTTTACAAACCTATACAACAATTTTCAATGATTTTAGTTTAGAACAAATAATAAATATACAAAGCCTTCTGAAAAACTGAAACATCTTTGTCGTCTCTGGTCACTGAACCACTGGACTGAGTAAAATTTATCTTACCTTGACAGTTCCCTTTCAGCAGGCAGCACCACAGGGTGACTGACTTGTCTTCAAATAAAAGGAGAGTCTAAAACTAAAGTCAATGAACAGATGCACATTCTCTGGCAACATATTAAGAACACTTACACAGTCACAAACAAATGCAACGTCTGTTAACAGATTTTCAGAAAGCAGAGAACCACACCAAACGTCCAGAAGAACAGCACAATGACCTAAAAGCCATAGAAATAATCTTTACACATGCAGATAGACTGGAGGAGACCATGCAGCAGCAGTAGGCTTTGGCTTTTAAACATCTTTCCCCAGGATGTGCTTTAGCAGCTTGGTCTTAGATGGTTCTGCAAGGCTTTGAGTCTGTTTCAGTGACCTGTTGGGCTGTGATGTACGTGTCTGTGCTTTGGGTCTGTCATAGCTGCAGTCTGGTGGTCTATGTATAGGTCTGGATGAGTGTCCAGGGGTCAGGTGGTCTACTTCTAAGTCTGGATAAGTGTCCTGGGGTTGGGTGGTCTACCTAAAGGTCTGGGTGAGTGTCCTGGGGTCAGGTGGTCTACCTGTTCCCATCAAATTGATATGTTGCGGATAAAAGGCTGTGTCTGATGATGTAGTGTACATAAAAATAACTTTTGCTGTTAAATTCACACGTACCAAATAAGGAATACAAGTTAAATGGGTTTCCAAAGCATTTTCAACTCTACTGATGGTTTTGTAAAACAATATGTATATTGCGATTGTGCGTTCCCACTCTGGTTGTGGCAGGTGTGCTCTAGCCAACAGTTAGCAGATACAGTGCGGGTAGGATAACCTACATGATGAGATTAATATGGGAGAAAAAATAAGATTATTTGTATTTGTCAAACTGCAGACAAGTATCGATCATCATGTCTCTAGAATAAGACCCTCAATATTTATTGGAAAGGAGAACTTTCACTTTCACCACCTTGTGAAGTTCATCATACTATATTTAATCTGTAGCCTAATAAACTGCATTCTTTCCAAAACTAATTTCTCACAGAATAAATTTTACTGACACAAAAAGATTGAGCATATATGGTTTTGTCGACATTTGTACATTTTACCGACCGATTTGCTGTTTCCATCATGCATGTCATGACATTTTTTATCCGACATGTACTTTAGTCCCATAAAAAGGTTGAATGGAATCATGGTTACTAACCACTTTTCCATCCACAATTTTTATTGCGTAAAGTCATACTGCATAAAATAATGACAGCTGTGATGGAAACAGCAAATGTGTTGGGAAACTTTACTAATCTCGACAAAACCAAATACGCTCGATGGGTGGGACTTTTTTTGTGTCTGTAAAATAACTTATGCCAGAAATGACAATGGAAATGTCTTTATGTGCAAAAATTGATATAATACCCATCATATCGAAGTAAATTTGGAGTCACCGACGATATGGTGTGTGGTCCTCCTACTACGACTCGGGAAACCATGGAATACATCCACAGGTACACCTCCAATTTGATGATGATGCACTTCCCAGGGTGGTGAAAGTGCATGGTGATGAGCTTGATTATCCTTTCCAATAAATATTGAGGTTCTTATTCTGGTGACATGATGATTGATGCTTGACTGCCATTAGAAAAATATTCTCGCTCTTCTGATGTGGTGAGGTTGGACCCAGGTGCAGAGAAGAGACCAGAAATCAGTGTTTAAGGATAAACATAGTACTGAGAAACAGTAGCCGCAGGATCACAGTACACTTGAAAAACACCAAACACTAAGTGACACAAACGCACACAGTAAACAATTCAGTCCTCGGGACCTGTTTGGTGTCACACTTTTGCCCCAGCTAACACACCTGACTCCAATTATCAACTAATCATGATCTTCAGTTAAGAATGCAATTAGTTTAATCAACTGTGTTTGCTAGGGATGGGGAAAAACTGTGAAAAATGTCTGCTTGTTTTGCATGCATGGCTGCAGCAAGATGTTTCGGGGTGGGGGGGGGGCGTCATTTTTTTGTTGATGGCTGATGGCTATTTTGGTCTGCAAATACAGGAGTAATAAAGGCCCAGTAGACTACTTTTGTGGGAAAATATATTTTTCACAAAAAAAAGGATACACACTGAACAAGAATATAAATGCAACATGTAAAGTGTTGGTCCCATGTTTCATGAGCTGAAATAAAAGATCCCAGAAATGTTCCATATGCACAAAAAGCTAATTTCTCTAAAATTGTGTCCACAAATGTGTTTACATCCCTGTTCGTGAGCATTTTCCAAGTGTGGCATATCAAGAGGCTGATTAAACAGTATGATCATTACACAGGTACACCTTGTGCTGGGGACAGTATAAGGCCACTATAAAATGTGTAGTTTTGTCACACAACAAAATACAACAGATGTCTCAGATTTTGAGGGAGCATGCAATTGGCATGCTGACCGCAGGAATGTCCACCAGAGCTGTTGCCAGAGAATTGAATGTTAATTTCTCTACCATAATCCGACCTCCAATGTCGTTTTAGAGAATTTGGCAGTACATCCAACCCGCCTCACAACCGCAGACCACGTGTATGGCATCGTGTGGGCGAGTGGTTTTGCTGTTGTCAATTGTGAACAGAGTGCCCCATGGTGGCGGTGGGTATTTAAAAAAATATATATATTTTTTTTTTAAATTTTACTAGGCAAGTCAGTTAAGAACAAATTCTTACTTTCAATGACGGCCTAGGAACTGTGGGTTAACTGCCTGTACAGGGGCAGAATGACAGATTTGTACCTTTTCAGCTCGGGGATTCGAACTTGCAACCTTTCGGTTACTAGACCAACGCTCTAACCACTAGGCTACCCTTTCACCCCATGGTATGGGCAGGCATAAACTACGGACAACGAACACAATTATATTTTATCGTTGGCAATTTGAATGCACAGACATACCGTGATGAGATCCTGAGGCCCATTTTCGTGCCATTCATCTGCCGCCCTCACCTCACATTTCAGCATGATAGCCGCGGCCCCATGTTGCAAGGATCTGTACACAATTCCGGGAAGAAGAAAATGGCCCAGTTCTTCCATGGCCTGCATACTTACCAGACATTTCACCCATTGAGCACGTTTGGGATGCTCTGGATTGACGTGTAGGATGGAGTGTTCCAGTTCCCGCCAATATCCAGCAACTTGGCACAGCCATTGAAGAGGAGTGGGACAAGATTCCATAGGCCACAGGCCACAGTCAACTGCCTGATAAACTCCATGCAAAGAAAATGTGAGGCATTGCATGAGGCAAATGTTGGTCCCACCAGATACTGACTGGTTTTCTGATCCACGCCCCTACTTTAAAAAAAGTTATCTGTGACCAACAGATGCATATCTGTATTCCCTTTCACGTGAAATACATAGATTATGGTCTAATTTATTTATTTCAATTGACTGATTTCCTTATATGAACAGTAACTCAGTAAAATCTTTGAAATTGTTGCATTTATATATATATTCAGATTTATCAGGGGATGCTGCAGCACCCTCAGCACCAGTAATTCCCGCAGCTATGTTTACATGGGTGGAGTTTTGGCCTGCCGCAGTAGAAATGAATAGACCAATAACAAAGACAGTTTTTTATTTAACTAGGCAAGTCAGTAAAGAACAAATTCTTATTTTCAATGACGGCCTAGGAACAGTGGGTTAACTGCCTGTTCAGGGGCAGAACGACAGTTTTGTAACTTGTCAGCTCAGGGGTCTGAACTTGCAACCTTGCGGTTACTAGAACAACGCTCTAACCACTAGGCTACCCTGCCGCCCCAGTTTCAAAGCTCTCTACCAATAACAGGTAGTTTTCAGGTGACATATCCCTCCCATTAGGCTCATCCAACTAGGCCCCTTACTCAGACCACTCCCAGACAGCCCTAGCTAAATTCTAGCTTGAGAAATTGCTCTTTTCTAAGAAGCCATTTTTGTTTATTTTTGACCCTTTTAATTGAAAGCAATCATTGTAAGGTACTTGAAATGATTTGATATTGAGATACAAATGGTTGCATCCTGTAAAACAACACAGACAGCTCTGGCTCTATGTGGGAGAGGGGGGAGAAGTGTGGTCAACCTCACTGTGAGGTATGGATATAGAGCATTCTGTTTTCAGGGATATATTCAGAGGCAGCTGAGGGTTGATGGGATTTTGGGGTCTTTTTGGTTTTGGGCTCCTGGGTGTCATATGGGATGGACAGGTTTAAATGAGACGTAAAAAGACCCCTAGTGCCAGTGTCCAGTAAGGATCTCTTTTGTCTCATAGACATCAATGTTAGAAGTAGACTTTAAGAATATACAGTACATGGTGAACCCTTTAGTCTCTTGCTGCTTTCTGTTTCTCAGGCTGATTTTTAGCTCGGCCTCTCTAGGGACTGGAGTTGTCCTTATGCAAGGGGTAGCTAGGGGCTCATGTTGTTTTGTAGAAAAAATATGATATTTACAATCAAAATAGAAACATTCAATCAAAGATGAGACCTGACCAAAATATCCCCTGTCTGCTCAGTGCAACTGCTATACACATCAACATGTGCATAGCCACATAAAAATGTTTGGGGGTGCTGCATTTTTTGACGTGGGGTGTATATCAGTCTGCTACTGATGGCTATATCGGTCCGCTAATACAGGACTAATAAAGGCCCAGTGCACTACTTTTGTGAATTTCTTTAATGTTTACAGAACAAAGAGAGTGGTATGATGATATGTGAAGCTGAATAGATTAATCAGTCAAAAGCGCCTTGAATGGGGAGCATTATCAGGGGCCAGTTGATGAAAAGCTAGCCTGTTCCCAGATCTGTTTGTGCTGTCTTGGCCATCGGAGTTGGCCAGACTATTCAAACACATCTGGGACCAGGCTTGTGAAACGCAGTCTTATTTAAAAAAAGAAATCCCACTCTGCTGGAAGCTTCTCTCCTCTGTTTCATCAACAAAACAAAAACAATAACAAATGCACTGGGGTGAACAATGGCACAGTTCACCTTATGATTCCAGCTTTAACTGTTAAGGATTTTATTTTTATTTTGTCAAAGCTAACTGGATTTGCAGGACTGTGAAATGAATCCATTACTACAAGATAACACATCATTTACCATTCCTTACAATTCCTACAAATTCCTACAAAACGTTGCTTTTTCTAAGCCTTAACTTTTCAAAATAATATGTTTTTTTTTACCAATGTTTGGTATTTTATATATTGTCACTAAGCTAAGAAACCTGGCAGAGGTGTGTACTGTATTGTTCATCATGGACTTCCTCAGTACAGGTTGTGTGTAAAAAGACATAGGAAAGTCTGGACAGTGGAACAATTTACGACTGCAACATCAGCAAAATCTCCAGTGAGAGGGCATAACACACACGCAACACAGCTCGGAGTGGAAAAGTATTTTTAAACATAATATAAACTTGTGGAGTGTTATTGTGCTCTGCTTAAATTTAGCAAATGTCATGGCTTCTTTAGTGTCATGGAGAAAGCTCAGGAATATACAGAAAAGATGGCGCCGGAGACGAAGGCAGACGTTTTACGTACCCCCAGCCGATTGTGTTTTTTTGTTTGTTTGTTTATTTACGTTGTTTGTGACTTGTTTTTTTTACTTATTTTGTACATATAGTTGCCGCTACCATCTCTTATGACCGAAAATAACTTCTAGACATCAGGACTGCGATACTCACCAAGGACCTTCAGAATCCTTATTTTTTTCACGACTCTGACGAGCCCGATGCGAAGGATATACTGCTTCCTCGGGAACAGGCCCAGATCCCCATGATCTGCGTGAAGAGGAGGCGGAGAAAGAGGGGCCGAAGGGTGGGCTGCCTTCTGAGAATTCGTAGGCGATCGAATAAACCCCCACATCCCTCCATTCTGCTAGCAAACGTGCAATCATTGGAGAATAAAATCACAGAGTTACGCAGAAGATTAAACTACCAACGGGACATTAAAAACGGTAACATCTTATGCTTCATGGAGTCATGGCTGAACGATGACAATATCAACATACAGCTGGCTGGTTATACGATGTCCCGGAAGGTTAGAACAGCAGCATCTGGTAAGACAAGGGGCGGCGGACTATGTATTTTTGAAAAAGAAACAGCTGGTTCACGATATCTAAGGAAGTCTCGAGCTATTGCTCGCCTGAGGTAGAATATCTCATGATAAGCTGTAGACCACACTACCTACCAGGAGAGTTTTCATCTGTTCTTCATAGCTGTTTACATACCACCACAGTCAGAGGCTGGCACTAAGACAGCATTGAATGAGCTGTATTCCGCCATAAACAAACAATAAAACGTGCACCCAGAGGCGGCGCTCCTACTAGCAGGGAAACTTAAATCCCGTTTTACCAAATTTCTATCAGCATGTCACATGTGCAACTCTGGACCACCTATATTCCACACACAGAGACACATACAAAGCTCTCCCTCACCCTCCATTTGGCAAATCTGACCATAATTCTATCCTCCTGATTCCTGCATACAAGCAAAAAATAAAGCAGGAAGCACAAGTGACAAGATCAATAGAAAAGTGGTCAGATGAAGCAGATGCTAAACTACAGGATTGTTTTGCTTGGATAGACTGGAATATGTTCTGGTATTCCTCAGATGGCATTGAGGAGTACACCACATCAGTCATTGGCTTCATAAATAAGTGCATCGATGACGTCGTCCCTACAGTGACTGTACGTACATACCCCAACCAGAAGCCATGGATTACAGGCAGCATTCGCACTGAGCTAAAGGCTAGAGCTGCCACTTTCAAGGAGCAGGACTCTAACCCAGAAGCTTATAAGAAATCCCGCTATGCCCTCCAACAAACCATCAAACAGGCAAAGCGTCAATACGTCAATACATCAAATCGTACTCCACCGGCTCTGATGCTTGTCGGATGTGGCAGAGCTGGCAAACCATTACAGACTACGAAGGGAAGTACAGCCGAGAGCTGCCCAGTGACAAGAGCCTACCAGACGAGCTAAACTACTTCTATGCTCACTTCGAGGCAAATAGCACTGAAACATGCATGAGAGAACCAGCTGTTCAGGAAGACTGTGTGATCACACTCTCCGAAGCCGATGTGAGTAAGACCTTTAAACAGGTCAACATTTGCAAGGCCGCAGAGCCAGTCGGATTACCAGGACGTGTATTGCGAGCATGTGCTGACCAACTGGAAAGTGTCTTCACTGACATTTTCAACCTCTCCCTGTTCGAGTGTGTAATACCAACATGTTTTAAGCAGACCACCATAGTGCCTATGCCCAAGAACACTAATGTAACCTGCCTAAATTACTACCGACCCGTAGCACTCATGTCTGTAGTCATGAAGTGCTCTGAAAGACTGGTCATGGCTCATATCAACACCATTATCCCAGAAACCCTAGACCCACTCCAATTTGCATACCACCCCAACAGATCCACAGATGATGCAATTTCTATTGCACTCCACACTTCCCTTTCCCACCTGGACAAAAGGAACATCTATGTGAGAATGCTATTAATTGACTACAGCTCAGCGTTCAACACCATAGTGCCCTCAAAGCTCATCACTAAGCTAAGGACCTTGGGACTTAACAACTCCCTCTGCAACTGGATCCTGGACTTCCTGATGGGCCGCCTCCAGGTGGTAAGGGTGGGCAACAACACATCTGCCACGCTGATCCTCAACACAGAGGCCCCACAGGGGTGCATGCTTAGTCCCCTCCTGTACTCCCTGTTAACTTATGACTGCACGGCCAGGCATGACTCCAACAACATTATTCAATTTGCCAATGACACCGACAAAGGCGAGACAGCCTATAAGGGAGGAGATCAGAGACCTGACCGTGTGGTGCCAGGAGAACAAGCTCTCCCTCAACTTGATCATGACATAGGAGATGATTGTGGACAACAGGAAAAAGACGACAGAGCACACCCCCATTCTCTTCGATGGGGCTGCAATGGAGCAGGTTGAGAGTTTCAAGTTCCTTGGTGTCCACATCACCAACAAACTATCATCGTCCAAGGATACCAAGACAGTCATGAAGAGGGCACGACAAAACCTATTCCCACTCAGGAGACTGAAAAGATTTGGCAAGGGTCCTCAGATCCTCAAAAGGTTCTACAGCTGCACCATCAAGAGCATCCTGACTGGTTGTATCACTGCCTGATATGGCAACTGCTCAGCCTCTGACCGCAAGGCACTACAGAGGGGCCAAGCTTCCCAACATCCAGGCGGTGTCAGAGGAAGGCCCTAAAAATTGTCAAAGTCTCCAGCCACCCTAGTCATAGACAGTTCTCTCTGTTACCGTACGGCAAGCGGTACCGGAGCGTCAAGTCTAGGTCCAAGAGGCTTCTAAACAGCTTCTAGCCCCAAGCTATAAGACTCCTGAACATCTAGTCAAATGGCTACCCAGACTATTTGCATTGCCCCTCCTCACTCTTTACACTACTGCTACTCTCTGTTGTCATATATGCATAGTCACTTTAATAACTCTACCTACATGCAAATACTACCTCAACTAACCGGTGCCCCCCGCACATTAACTCTGTATCGGTACCCCTCTCAATATAGCCTCGCTACTGTTATTTTACTGCTGCTCTTTAATTACTTGTTACTTTTATATTTATATATATATATTCTTATCCATATATTTTTTTAACTGCATTGTTGGTTAGGGGCTCGTAAGTAAACATTGTATTTAATTTTATTTTATTGAATGTAGTGAGGAAGACTGACTGATTCATGTGAAAAAAATACATCTGAAATGCACAGACACAGAGGATATTTAGAGGTTGAGACCTTTGGCAAGAAAACCATGTAAATCATTACTAACAAATACATGCCTCATTATTTGATACATTATTATTCCTGACAAAATGCAGACATATTTTAGGGTCTTGTTCAACATAGCCTAAATCATATGGGAAAAGCAAATCTAGGATATGATGTCACCCTCTTCTCTTGACATCCCTAAAAGGCATTTTATACAACCCTCACATGGACACATATACACAAACACAGACTCGCACACACAGACACAAACACACAGACACCTACACACCCTTCACATGGACACAGCTGTGATCATTTGCCCAACTGGCACATTCCATTCCACCACAGGCCACCATCGTCATAGAGTGGCAACTGTGACTAACTGCCTCTGTAATAAAAGAGAAAAGAGAGAGGCTGGCGTCTCCACAAGGACAAGCTTTTAACACTCAATATTGTCAAACTGCATACTGTCTGTCCTTGTCCTAGCAGTTAAGTGCCATGTGACTCTAGTTTTTAATTTCTTCACCATACTCATCAACCTTGACCTCTTCAACTTCAAGGGCTAAACTATAGGAGTGTGTAGAACCTCAAGTACATTACATTTGAGACTGCACTGTACTGGTATTACTATCATTTCTTCACTCAAATGTGACCTTAGCATCAAGATACCAGGGCTGGGGTCAATTCCATTCCACTTCAGTCAATAAACTAAAATTCCAATTTCCCTAAGTGCTTCTCAATTAGCAAAATGTGGAATTGGAATCTCAGTTTACTTCCAGAGTTGACTGAATTGAAATGGAATTGATCCCAACCCTGCTAGATACTGTGGGTTGTAAAAGCCTTCAACAAGCATGACTTGTGAATGATGAATGAAAGAGAAAAACCATATAAAAACAAGCTTTTCATAGTGATCCTGCCTTCCATTCCAACCTGTGTGTTTGCACATGTGTTATAGTATTGATGTCACTAATCAGTAGCCTAAACAGTCAACTGTGGTTCACGTCTATGATGTTCAATGTTAAATAATTATTCTTTCACTCAACTGGCTACAACTGTAAACCAATACTGTTATTTAACATGAGAAGATCTGTATGTACTGTGGCGACCTGTCATTCAAGGCTGTTTTGAGCAGCTTTGAAATGCAGGTGTTTCATCATCCTAGTGCTTTCTGTGGTGGTGGGGCAGCCAGCGAAGAATAACAAGCGTAGGGTTGGTAATGTTCTCTAGTTGCACCGTAGATTGGTTCAGTGTTCTGTCACTCATGCGGACACTACGTCACCGCAAAATCTACGCGGAGAGCTTGAAAATTCAAGCCCCTTGGGTGCTACCGTAGAGTTGCATTAGAAGTGCCCATTCAAGAAGGCTCAAGGTCATTGGCCACAGATAAAAGGACGTCAAATCACGTTATACCATAGTGTTGATTGGACTGATCATGTCAACATCATACTTTCAACATATTAGCTAGCAAGCTAGCATTCATCATCATACAGTGCCTTGCGAAGGTATTCGGCCCCCTTGAACTTTGCGACCTTTTGCCACATTTCAGGCTTCAAACATAAAGATATAAAACTGTATTTTTTTGTGAAGAATCAACAACAAGTGGGACACAATCATGAAGTGGAACGACATTTATTGGATATTTCAAACTTTTTTAACAAATCAAAAACTGAAAAATTGGGCGTGCAAAATTATTCAGCCCCTTTACTTTCAGTGCAGCAAACTCTCTCCAGAAGTTCAGTGAGGATCTCTGAATGATCCAATGTTGACCTAAATGACTAATGATGATAAATACAATCCACCTGTGTGTAATCAAGTCTCCGTATAAATGCACCTGCAATGTGATAGTCTCAGAGGTCCGTTAAAAGCGCAGAGAGCATCATGAAGAACAAGGAACACACCAGGCAGGTCCGAGATACTGTTGTGAAGAAGTTTAAAGCCGGATTTGGATACAAAAAGATTTCCCAAGCTTTAAACATCCCAAGGAGCACTGTGCAAGCGATAATATTGAAATGGAAGGAGTATCAGACCACTGCAAATCTACCAAGACCTGGCCGTCCCTCTAAACTTTCAGCTCATACAAGGAGAAGACTGATCAGAGATGCAGCCAAGAGGCCCATGATCACTCTGGTTGAACTGCAGAGATCTAAAGCTGTGGTGGGAGACTCTGTCCATAGGACAACAATCAGTCGTATATTGCACAAATCTGGCCTTTATGGAAGAGTGGCAAGAAGAAAGCCATTTCTTAAAGATATCCATAAAAAGTGTCGTTTAAAGTTTGCCACAAGCCACCTGGGAGACACCAAACAAGTGAAAGAAGGTGCTCTGGTCAGATGAAACCAAAATTGAACTTTTTGGCAACAATGCAAAACGTTATGTTTGGCGTAAAAGCAACACAGCTCATCACCCTGAACACACCATACCCACTGTCAAACATGGTGGTGGCAGCATCATGGTTTGGGACTGCTTTTCTTCAGCAGGGACAGGGAAGATGGTTAAAATTGATGGGAAGATGGATGGAGCAAAATACAGGACCATTCTGGAAGAAAACCTGATGGAGTCTGCTAAAAGCCTGAGACTGGGACGGAGATTTGTCTTCCAACAAGACAATGATCCAAAACATAAAGCAAAATCTACAATGGAATGGTTAAAAAATAAACATATCCAGGTATTAGAATGGCCAAGTCAAAGTCCAGACCTGAATCCAATCGAGAATCTGTGGAAAGAACTGAAAACTGCTTTTCACAAATGCTCTCCATCCAACCTCACTGAGCTCGAGCTGTTTTGCAAGGAGAAATAGGAAAAAACTTCAGTCTCTCGATGTGCAAAACTGATAGAGACATACCCCAAGCGACTTACAGCTGTAATCGCAGCAAAAGGTGGCGCTACAAAGTATTAACTTAAGGGGGTTGATTCTTCACAAAAAAATACAGTTTTATATCTTTATGTTTGGAGCCTGAAATGTGGCAAAAGGTTGCAAAGTTCAAGGGGCCGAATACTTTCGCAAGGCACTGTATATCAAGTCGATTATCTACTGGCAAATCCTTTACAATCCTTGTCATATGAAGAGAAATTATAGATAAAATGTATCGGTGCTCATCGGCCATTGGACATAAACATTACACAATAAGTTTGAAATTGCAAATTCCACAATGAGTGGTTTGGAAGGAATCAGTGGCTAACTGCAAGCATTACAAAGCAATCACTAGCCTGCTATTCAGTAGAGTGGGTGTGTGGTCCAAGTCTGGGTTTAAGGGTCTCTTTTCCAAGCTTAAAATTATAAACATTCAACATTGCACCATCTTCATTGCTGCACCATCTTCCTGTTCACATGAGCACAACAAGGTGAGTCCAAAAATGTATTGTATGCTGCTGCATATTGTATGCAATATGCCAGGGAGATACTAAGAAAGTAATACTAAGTGTATGTTGTGTAGTAAGATGTTAGTAGCCCATGTTCCTCACTCTAATCATTTGGTCCCTTTTCCCCTCATAACTTAGCCTATTGTTCTGACTTGGTGGTACACATTTAGCCTATAGCCTGTTTTAGAGAAATGTAATCATTGAATATTGTAAGAGCTTTCATTGTCTGCATATATGCCCCCTTTATTTATCCTACAGTTCAGACTTGGTGTACAGGGAGAATAACATAAGAATTGCCCATGTTCTGAATTCAAAAGTGCTGAACAAATAGTTATATTGACTACATCCGTCCTAGCTCGATCATTAATGTCTTAATTTGTAACGCTCTGATCTGTTTCACCTGTCTTTGTGATTGTCTCCACCAATCTCCTGGTGTCACCTGTTTTCCCAATTAGTCCCTGGGTATTTACTCCTGTGTTCTCTGTTTATCTGTTGCCAGTTTGTCTTGTTTTGTCAACCAGCGTGTTTTTTTTCAGTGCTCCTGATTTTTTCCTTATCTCCGTTTTTGTAGTCCTCCCAGTTTTGACCCTTGCCTGCCCTGACTCTGAGCCTGCCTGCCACTCTGTACCTCCTGGACTCTGACCTGGTTTATGATCTTTGGCCTGTCCATGACCTGTCTCGTCTGCCCCTTGGATTATAATAAATATCAGAGACTCAAACCATCTGCCTCCTGTGTCTGCATCTGGGTCTCGCCCTGTATCGTTATATAATCTAAATTACGGATTGCCTCTTATTTGCTTGAAGTCCCCTTATGCCATAGTTTGTACATCTCAGTTGTCAGTAGAAACCACATTTGTTTAAGCAAGTCAGCAATATCAGCTATGTTTTTTTTAAAGACAGTAAATGAGGCTGAATGAACTGTTTCGCTGTCAGACAAGGCTCCGCTGATAGCCAGGTGTAACAGTGGTAAGGTGTTGGGACTGCCGTTGGGACAGCTTTATGTAGGCCCTAACAGTTTCTGGGCAACCTTTGTTACCGTTATAGTGCAATTAATGTATTGTTTAGTGTTGTGTTGTGTAGTGGCTTTGCTGGCATGCATCTAAAACATGTTTTAGGAGTTTTCCCCACCAAGATTTACATGCTAAAATTGCCAATGTGTATGTATGGTGAATTATTTTGTTAATAAAAGCTGTGCCTATATTGTTACAGGTCAAATTGTCCTATTCTTACAAGAAGAGTTTACAAACCCACATATAACAATGTTCAATGTCTTAAGTTCAAAACAAATAATAAATATACAAAGCCTTCTGAAAAACTGAAACATCTTTGTTGTCTCTGGTCACTGAACCACTGGACTGAGTAAAATGTATCTTACCTTGACAGTTCCCTTTCAGCAGGCAGCACCACAGGGTGACTGACTTCTCTTATAAAAAAGGAGAGTCTAAAACTAAAGTCAATGAACAGATGCACATTCTCTGGCAACATATTAAGAACACTTACACAGTCACAAACAAATGCAACGTCTGTTAACAGATTTTCAGAAAGCAGAGAACCACACCAAACGTCCAGAAGAACAGCACAATGACCTAAAAGCCATAGAAATAATCTTCACACATGCAGATAGACTGGAGGAGACCATGCAGCAGCAGTAGGCTTTGGCTTTTAAACATCTTTCCCCAGGATGTGCTTTAGCAGCTTGGTCTTAGATGGTTCTGCAAGGCTTTGAGTCTGTTTCAGTGACCTGTTGGGTTGAGCTCTACGTGTCTGTTTTGGGATTGGTATAGCTGTCCTGCTGGGACAGTCCCATGGCATGACTGAGGTCAGCCACCAGGATATGCTTACACTGACACAGGAGGAGGAATTTTAGGAATTTTAGCTAGCTTATTAAATCTAATGCGTTGGAGCCATGAGAGTGTGCAGCTTTTCTTTTCTGTGTGTGTGTGTGTCACAAACAGATTTCAACATCAGGCAAGTTTGCAGATACACTTATCATCATCATGATTAATATATGTATGACTCATTTGTTTTTAACTTACGGTTATTAAATATATAAAAAATGTAATAACCACAACGTCAGTATTTGTCATACCAATGTAATAAGGTAGGAAGAATGTATTATATTCCCCAAAAACATTTGGAAAAAATAAGTTCCATCATCTCAGGGATATTTTTCAGAGTAACAGTTCAGTACACAGTGGTCTCTCTCATGCTGGTCTGCGGTCCTGGATCCGGGAGCCTCGGCTTTCAAGGTCTGTAGACTGTCCAGGCAGTACGCTCCATGTGAAACCCCCAGTGGCCCACTAGGGTGACCTAGTTCTGTTTGATAGACGTAGACCAATGATGCGGGTGATGACGCGGTCTACAGTGAGACTGTGGCCCTGCCCCTGGTCTGGCCCTGATTTGTCCTAACTGACCCATGACGGGGTCACAATGACGATGACAAGGTCTGCAGTGTCCTTAAAACAACACAGACAGCTCTGGCTCTGTGTGGGAGAGAGGGGAGAAGTGTGGTCAACCTCACTGTGAGGTATGGATATACAGTATTCTGTTTTCAGGGATATATTCAGAGGCAGATGAGGGTTGATGGGATTTTGGGGTCTTTTTGGTTTTGACCCCCCCCCCCCATAACTCTTTTGACCCATCCACTTATTATTTATCCTGTTGCCTAGTCACTTCACCCCTTCCCATACGTACATACAGTATCTATCTCAATTACCTCGTACCCCTGCACATTGACTTGGTACTGGTACCCCGTGAATATTTGGCTCCATCCATCTTCCTATCGTTACTCATTGTGTATTTATTCCTGGTTTTATTATGTTTCTATTATTTTTTTATGTTTCTCTCTGCATTGTTGGGAAGGGCCCGTAAGTAAGCATTTAACTGTTAGTCTACACCTGTTGTTTACAAAGCATATGACAAATACCATTTGATTTGATTTAAAGTGTACAGCAGCCCTGACCCGACCATTACATTCAACAAAACCATTTTTAAAATAAAAAAATGTAACCTTTATTTAACTAGGCAAGTCAGTTAAGAACAAATTCTTATTTACAATGATGGCCTACACCGGCCAAACCCGGACGACGCTGGACCAATTGTGAGCCGCTTGATGGGACACCCAATTACGGCCGGTTGTGATACAGACTGGATTCGAACCAGGGTGTCCGTATTGACGCCTCAAGCACTGAGTTGGAGTGCCTTAGACCGCTACAGACACAGTAACAAAAACAACAAGTAGGAGTCAAAGACAAAGGCAGAGCTGGACAAAAACACAGGTGTCCTGGACTGTGGATTTATGCAAACAAGGAAATAAACAACCATGGAAAGATTCTCTGAATCATCACAGTGTTGTAGAAGAGAGAGAATGTCTTGTGTCTCTAGCAAGTACAGTGCCTTGCGAAAGTATTCGGCCCCCTTGAACTTTGCGACCTTTTGCCACATTTCAGGCTCCAAACATAAAGATATAAAACTGTATTTTTTGTGAAGAATCAACAACAAGTGGGACACAATCATGAAGTGGAATGACATTTATTGGATATTTCAAACTTTTTTAACAAATCAAAAACTGAAAAATTGGGCGTGCAAAATTATTCAGCCCCCTTAAGTTAATACTTTGTAGCGCCACCTTTTGCTGCGATTACAGCTGTAAGTTGCTTGGGGTATGTCTCTATCAGTTTTGCACATCGAGAGACTGAAATTTTTTCCCATTCCTCCTTGCAAAACAGCTCTAGCTCAGTGAGGTTGGATGGAGAGCATTTGTGAACAGCAGTTTTCAGTTCTTTGCACAGATTCTCGATTGGATTCAGGTCTGGACTTTGACTTGGCCATTCTAACACCTGGATATGTTTATTTTTTAACCATTCCATTGTAGATTTTGCTTTATGTTTTGGATCATTGTCTTGTTGGAAGACAAATCTCCGTCCCAGTCTCAGGTCTTTTGCAGACTCCATCAGGTTTTCTTCCAGAAGGGTCCTGTATTTGGCTCCATCCATCTTCCCATCAATTTTAACCATCTTCCCTGTCCCTGCTGAAGAAAAGCAGGCCCAAACCATGATGCTGCCACCACCATGTTTGACAGTGGGGATGGTGTGTTCAGGGTGATGAGCTGTGCTGCTTTTACGCCAAACATAACGTTTTGCATTGTTGCCAAAAAGTTCAATTTTTGTTTCATCTGACCAGAGCACCTTCTTCCACATGTTTGGTGTGTCTCCCAGGACATTTTTTATGGATATCTTTAAGAAACCACTCTTCCATAAAGGCCAGATTTGTGCAATATACGACTGATTGTTGTCCTATGGACAGAGTCTCCCACCTCAGCTGTAGATCTCTGCAGTTCATCCAGAGTGATCATGGGCCTCTTGGCTGCATCTCTGATCAGTCTTCTCCTTGTATGAGCTGAAAGTTTAGAGGGACGGCCAGGTCTTGGCAGATTAGCAGTGGTCTAATACTCCTTCCATTTCAATATTATCGCTTGCACAGTGTTCCTTGGTATGTTTAAAGCTTGGGAAATCTTTTTGTATCCAAATCCGGCTTTAAACGTCTTCACAACAGTATCTCGGACCTGCCTGGTGGGCTGAATAAACTTGCTCGCCCAATTTTTCAGTTTTTGATTTGTTAAAAAAGTTTGAAATATCCAATAAATGTCGTTCCACTTCATGATTGTGTCCCACCTGTTGTTGATTCCTCACAAAAAAATACAGTTTTATATCTTTATGTTTGAAGCCTGAAATGTGGCAAAAGGTTGCAAAGTTCAAGGGGGCCGAATACTTTCGCAAGGCACTGTACTTGATCGAACAAAGTTTTCCAAAAATGATGTGAATTCTGTTCATACTTATACTGCCTTTGTCTGCCAGTGATAACAGCTTGAGTCAATTCCACACATGTTCACAACAGCTGAGGAAGGAGCTCTGAAAACTGTCGATCAGTAGAACTGGTTGAGGAATGAGGTGAAACAAGCTCCCACTGACCTCATCTCATCCTTATCTCACCAATCCCTGAGCTCCTCCAAAGAGCCCTAACACATCCTGCTAACTTCACCCCAAGTGGTGAGGGTAGGCAACATCACCCCCGCCGTGCTGACCCTCAACACGAGGGCCCCACAGGGATGTGTGCTTAGTTCCACCCACTACCGCGTGGTCATGCACGACTCCAACACCATCATTAAGTTTGCTGATGACACAACGGTGGTAGGCCTGATCACTGGCGGCGATGAGACAGTCTACAGGAAGGAGGTCAGTAACCTGGCATTGTGGGGCTGGAACAACCACCTCTCCCTTAACGTAACTAAGACCAAGGAGCTGATCGTGGACTACAGGAAACGGGAGGGGGCAAGCACACCCCCAGTCACATCGACGGGGCTGTAGTGGAGCAGGTCGAGAGCTTCAAGTTCCTCGGTGTCGACAGCACCTCTTCCCCCTCGGGAGGTTGAAAAGGTTTGGCATGGACCCTCAAATCCTCAAAATGTTCTACAGCTGTACAATTAAGAGCATATTGACTGGCTTCATCACTGATTGGTATGGCAATAGCACTGCCTCGAGCACTACCTTGATCGCTACAGAGGGTGGTCAGGACAGCCCAGCACATCACATCACTGGATCTGAGCTCCCTGCCATCCTGGACCTCTATATCAGGCGGTGTGAAAGGATGGACCAGAAAATAGTTAAAGTGTACGTTCCTGTACGTTCCAAGATGGCGTAGCAGTAAGTCGTCCTGTCGTATCGTCTCTCTGTAAATATCGTCTCTTTTTCGTTTTAGATATTTTTTTTAGATATTTTTCTTCGCATATCTTTAAAAACATTTTTGCTCGCTTCCAAATACTCTCCTGCAACCCGCCTCACCCAATGTAGCTACTTTTCCTAAAGTATTTATATTTACTTCGGAACCGGAACCCCTCAACTGAAGCTAGCCAGCTAACCACCTGCTATGCTAGCGGTCTTCAGCTAACCGGTCATCAGCTAACCCTTAGCTCGGAAAGCTCTCGCCAGTTCGAACAACGCGACGCTAACCAGAGCATTACGGACCTATTTATTTTTTTTAACCCCGGATTCCCACCGCAAACGGAACATCTTTCAGCTGGATCTTCACAACTAGCTATCGAGCTAAACCGCAACCCTGGTTGATTACTCCTGGCCAGCGTTTCCACCCACGTAGCTTGAAGCTAGCCCGGCCAGAGCTCCTGTGCTCATAGCATACTCCTGGGCTACAATACCGGACCCACGACCGGTCTATCGATGTCACTGCATGAAGAGGAATAAACAGACTCACCTCATCGCGACGTCCTCCAAAGGCTAACTCTCTAGCCCCCGCTATCTCCTTGCTTGCTAATTCGGCATGCTAACTGCTAGCTTGTTTAGCCCAGGTCCGCTAACTACTACCTTGTTTACCCCGGCCTGCTAATCTGTTAGCTTGTTAGCACAGGCCTGCTAATCTGTTAGCTTGTTAGCACAGGCCTGCTAACCGTCTGCATCGCCGCGTCCCAAACACGCAGTGGCCCATATGTACTTTCTATCTCTTCCCGATTTTTTAAAATTTGTTTATACCTTCCAGAAACCTGCCTCACCCAATGTGATACGGAATCGCTATTATTTTTAATTTTTAGAACACACTCAAGAACCTCCAGAAGCTAACCAGCTAACTAGCTACAAGCTATTTAGTCATTGTTGTTTTTTAACCTGGATAACACTCGCCAGTCCAGCCCCCCTGCCCCCTGGACTCTGATCACTTGGCTACATAGCTGATGCAGGCTGGACTGTCCATTAATCACAGTACTTCATTCTGCTTGTTTGTTTTATCTGTCGGCCCTGTTGCCTAGTCAATGCCATTTTACCTGCTGTTGTTATGCTAGCTGATTAGCTGTTGTCTCACCCACTGTTTTAGCTAGCTTTCCCAGTTCAACACCTGTGATTACTGTATGCCTCGCTGTATGTCTCTCTCAATTGTCAATATGCCTTGTATACTGTTGCTCAGGTTAGTTATCATTGTTTTAGTTCACAATGGAGCCCCTTGTCCCACTCCTCATACCCCTGATACCTCCTTTGTCCCACCTCCCACATATGCGGTGACCTCACCCATTACAACCAGTATGTCCAGAGATAAAACCTCTCTCATCATCACCCAGTGCCTGGGCTTACCTCCGCCGTACCCGCACCCCACCATACCCCTGTCTGCGCATTATGCCCTGAATATATTCTACCATGCCCAGATAACTGCTCCTCTTATTCTCTGTCCCCAAAGCTCTAGGCGACCAGTTTTGATAGCCTTTAGCCACACCCTCATACTACTCCTTCTCTGTTCCGCAGGTGATGTGGAGGTAAACCCAGGCCCTGCATGTCCCCAGGCACCCTCATTTGTTGACTTCTGTGATCGAAAAAGCCTTGGTTTCATGCATGTCAACATCAGAAGCCTTTTCCCTAAGTTTGTTTTAATCACTGCTTTAGCACACTCTGCTAACCCTGATGTCCTTGCCGTGTCTGAATCCTGGCTCAGGAAGGCCACCAAAAATTTAGAGATTTCCATACCCAACTATAACATCTTCCGTCAAGATAGAACTGGCAAAGGGGGAGGAGTTGCAGTCTACTGCAGAGATAGCCTGCAAAGTAATGTCATACTTTCCAGGTCCATACCCAAACAGTTCAAACTACTAATTCTGAAAATTACTCTCTCCAGAAATAAGTCGCTCACTGTTGCCGCCTGCTACCGACCCCCCTCAGCTCCCAGCTGTGCCCTGGACACCATTTGTGAATTGATTGCCCCTCATCTAGCTTCAGAGTTTGTTCTGTTAGGTGACCTAAACTGGGATATGCTTAACACCCCGGCAGTCCTACAATCTAAGCTAGATGCCCTCAATCTCACACAAATCAACAAGGAACCGACCAGGTACAACCCTAACTCTGTAAGCAAGGGCACCCTCATAGACGTCATCCTGACCAACTGGCCCTCCAAATACACCTCCGCTGTCTTCAATCAGGATCTCAGCGACCACTGCCTCATTGCCTGTATCCGCTACGGAGCCGCAGTCAAACGACCACCCCTCATCACTGTCAAACGCTCCCTAAAACACTTCTGTGAGCAGGCCTTTCTAATCGACCTGGCCTGGGTACCCTGGAAGGACATTGACCTCATCCCGTCAGTTGAGGATGCCTGGTCATTCTTTAAGAGTAACTTCCTCACCATTTTAGATAAGCATGCTCCGTTCAAAAAATGCAGAACTAAGAACAGATACAGCCCTTGGTTCACTCCAGACCTGACTGCCCTCGACCAGCACAAAAACATCCTGTGGCGGACTGCAATAGCATCGAACAGTCCCCGCGATATGCAACTGTTCAGGGAAGTCAGGAACCAATACACGCAGTCAGTCAGGAAAGCTAAGGCCAGCTTCTTCAGGCAGAAGTTTGCATCCTGTAGCTCCAACTCCAAAAAGTTCTGGGACACTGTGAAGTCCATGGAGAACAAGAGCACCTCCTCCCAGCTGCCCACTGCACTGAGGCTAGGGAACACGGTCACCACCGACAAATCCATGATTATTGAAAACTTCAACAAGCATTTCTCAACGGCTGGCCATGCCTTCCGCCTGGCTACTCCAACCTTGGCCAACAGCTCCGGCCCCCCCGCAGCTCCTCGCCCAAGCCTCTCCAGGTTCTCCTTTACCCAAATCCAGATAGCAGATGTTCTGAAAGAGCTGCAAAACCTGGACCCGTATAAATCAGCTGGGCTTGACAATCTGGACCCTCTATTTCTGAAACTATCCGCCGCCATTGTCGCAACCCCTATTACCAGCCTGTTCAACCTCTCTTTCATATCGTCTGAGATCCCCAAGGATTGGAAAGCTGCCGCAGTCATCCCCCTCTTCAAAGGGGGAGACACCCTGGACCCAAACTGTTACAGACCTATATCCATCCTGCCCTGCCTATCTAAGGTCTTCGAAAGCCAAGTCAACAAACAGGTCACTGACCATCTCGAATCCCACCGTACCTTCTCCGCTATGCAATCTGGTTTCCGAGCCAGTCACGGGTGCACCTCAGCTACACTCAAGGTACTAAACGACATCATAACCGCCATCGATGAAAGACAGTACTGTGCAGCCGTCTTCATCGACCTTGCCAAGGCTTTTGACTCTGTCAATCACCATATTCTTATCGGCAGACTCAGTAGCCTCGGTTTTTCGGATGACTGCCTTGCCTGGTTCACCAATTACTTTGCAGACAGAGTTCAGTGTGTCAAATCGGAGGGCATGCTGTCCGGTCCTCTGGCAGTTTCTATGGGGGTGCCACAGGGTTCAATTCTCGGGCCGACTCTTTTCTCTGTATATATCAATGATGTTGCTCTTGCTGTGGGCGATTCCCTGATCCACCTCTACGCAGACGACACCATTCTATATACTTTCGGCCCGTCATTGGACACTGTGCTATCTAACCTCCAAACGAGCTTCTATGCCATACAACACTCCTTCCGTGGCCTCCAACTGCTCTTAAACGCTAGTAAAACCAAATGCATGCTTTTCAACCGATCGCTGCCTGCACCCGCATGCCCGACTAGCATCACCACACTGGATGGTTCCGACCTTGAATATGTGGACACCTATAAGTACCTAGGTGTCTGGCTAGACTGCAAACTCTCCTTCCAGACCCATATCAAACATCTCCAATCGAAAATCAAATCAAGAGTCGGCTTTCTATTCCGTAACAAAGCCTCCTTCACTCACTCTGCCAAGCTTACCCTAGTAAAACTGACTATCCTACCGATCCTCGACTTCGGCGATGTCATCTACAAAATTGCTTCCAACACTCTACTCAGCAAACTGGATGCAGTTTATCACAGTGCCATCCGTTTTGTCACTAAAGCACCTTATACTACCCACCACTGCGACTTGTATGCTCTAGTCGGCTGGCCCTCGCTACATATTCGTCGCAAGACGCACTGGCTCCAGGTCATCTACAAGGCCATGCTAGGTAAAGCTCCGCCTTATCTCAGTTCACTGGTCATGATGGCAACACCCATCCGTAGCACGCGCTCCAGCAGGTGTATCTCACTGATCATCCCTAAAGCCAACACCTCATTCGGCCGCCTTTCGTTCCAGTACTCTGCTGCCTGTGACTGGAACGAATTGCAAAAATCGCTGAAGTTGGAGACCTTTATCTCCCTCACCAACTTCAAACATCAGCTATCTGAGCAGCTAACCGATTGCTGCAGCTGTACATAATCTATTGGTAAATAGCCCACCCATTTTCACCTACCTCATCCCCACAGTTTTTATTTATTTACTTTTCTGCTCTTTTACACACCAATATCTCTACCTGTACATGATCATCTGATCATTTATCACTCCAGTGTTAATCTGCAATATTGTAATCATTCGCCTACCTCCTCATGCCTTTTGCACACATTGTATATAGACTCCCCTTTTTTTTGTCTACTGTGTTATTGACTTGTTAATTGTTTACTCCATGTGTAACTCTGTGTTGTCTGTTCACACTGCTATGCTTTATCTTGGCCAGGTCGCAGTTGTAAATGAGAACTTGTTCTCAACTAGCCTACCTGGTTAAATAAAGGTGAAAAAAAATAAAAAAAAATAAAAAAGACTCAAACCACCCAAGCCATGGACTGTTCTCTCTGCTTCCGCACAGCAAGCGGTACCAGTGCATTTAGTCTGACACCAACAGGCTCCTGAACAGCTTCTATCCCCATGCCATAAGACTGCTAAATAGCTAACTAAATAGCAAACAAAATGGCTACACGGACAACCATGTTGACTTTTGTATTTTATTCTTATTTTTGCACTGTCTCCATTCACACTCACAGGGCCCTACACACTATGCACACTGACACTCCAACACACATACAAACACTCAATCCATTATTTGCTCACACACACACATACATTTATACTGACTCTACACACACACACCCACAAACAATCATCATACACGCTGCTGCTACTCTGTTTATCATATATCCTGATGCCGAGTCACCTTACCCCTACACATTACTACCTCTATCGATCCAGTATCCCTGCACATTGTAAATATGGTATTGTAACTGACCTTGTATATAGAATGCTTACTTACTTTATCGTGTTCTTCTTATTTCTTGTTTGTATATATTGTGTGTTTATGTTCTACCTTGTTATTTGTATTATTACATTGATATAGATTACTCCATTGTTGGGGTTAGAGCTTGCAAGAAAGGCATTTCACTGTACTTGTCCATGTGTCATTAAACCTTGGGGCTTGTTCAGGATGATGTTACGTTACAGAACATTCTGATAGGAATAAATGTATGGTGTAGAGCAAATATGATTGTCCGTCAGATAGAATATGGAATTGTGTCAGGTCTGTTCATTCCATTTTTACCTGAAACATCCACAATGTTTTACATCACTAAATAAACCCCCGGTGTCTGGAAGAGGGAGCATGTTAAACATCTATTGGATTTAAAAGTGGTAGACAGTAATCTCTTAAAGCTAGCCAGGTTTCTCCAAATATTGCATATACTCCTACAAATACTGTAGCTGTAAAGTATACCTAAACTCGCATGCCAGACAACAACTCCTGGCCATACCAGACACTTAGTCCATACTCAGTGGTGGAAAAAGTACCCAATGTCATACTTAAGTAAAAGTATATATACCTTAATAGAAAGTTACTCAAGTAAAAGTAAAAGTTACCAAGTAAAATACTACTTGAGTAAAAGTCTAAAAGTATTTGGTTCTAAATATACTTAAGTATCAAAAGTAGAAGTTAAAATATAAATCATGTCAAAGTCCTTATATTAAGCAAAGCAGACGGCATCATTTTCAGGTTTTTAAATGTATGTATAGCCTGGTGCCACTCCAACACTCAGACATCATTTACAAATGCTGCATTTATGTTTAGTGAGCCCGCCAGATCAGAGGCAATAGAGATGACCACGTATTCTCTTGATATGTGTGTGAATCGGACCATTTTCCTGCCCTGCTAAGCATTCAAAATGTAACGAGTACTTGTGGGTGTCAAGGAAAATGTAAGGAGTAAAAAGTACATTATTTTCTTTAGGAATGTAGTGAAGTAAAAGTTGTCAGAAATATAAATAGTATAGTACAGATACCCCAAAGTACAAAGTATTTCTACTTAAGTACTTTATGCCACTGTCCATACTTTGTGATGGACTCAGCTCCAGACCCATTCTGAAGATGACGCATGAGGGCATTAATTCAGAAGATTACACAGCCTCGTCACCACAACTAATGACTCTCAACATGGCAGAAACAGGCTCCATTATTCACAGTCGTGTAGTCCCTTCCTAGTGACCTACAAAATAAAACACCTCATTCATTGAAATGTTACATTATAAACAAGTTACTCCGCAGGGACAATTCCATGGAATCGATATAAAAAGTGACAAAAGCAGAGTAACGAGACTGAAAACCACCCAGCTGAGAGCACTGGAGGGAGACTGTAACCGTGGTGTGTATTCGTTCACTCCCCCTCAAGGATTTAAGAGCATTCAATTTATATAACAATGCCGGTATGGTAGACAATACATCTACAAACCAACTCAATGCTTTTACAGTAGTTGAGGGGGAGTGAACAAGTGCACACTTCAAAGAGAAAGAGAAAATGGTAAATTTGGCCTGACATATTGTTAGGTTCTAATTCTCAGTGTAAAAAACTCAACGGACATTATGAAAGCTTAACCAAGTTTATTCTTCCCAGAGGATCAATACAGCAGCATTAGACAAATACATTTTCACACAACCACTGATATTTAACCCTTCCTCCTAAGCTGAGTCTCCTCCTACACATCTGAACAAACATTGTGTCTTTACTGCTAGGCAGGAAACAAAGTGATACGGGCCATAAACTTTTATTTCTCCCTTAACGTTACCTGACCTGATCTCGACCCCCTTCATCAGTAATACATGGCTCTCTCCCATTATCAATGCCTGCCATGTGACCTGATATAATGTAAACGTTATACATTACCCTCTCTCCCTCAGTGACATGAATAAGTATATTTCATATTCTCAGAACCCAGCAGTATGAAGGACTGGCCATACAAGATACCTTGGCAAACAAAACTACCATCTGTGTAACTGAAACCAGGGAAATGAAAAGAAAGGACAGCAGATGAACAAAAGAGGAGAAGGGAGTCTCATTTATCAACCTCTTGTTCAAAAAACAAACTCATGAGAGAGGCAACATGGCTACTATTAGTTAGTGTCCCACACTAGAACTAAGGGAGCCTCTAGCCAGGGCTAACAAGGTAATACAGACACTGTACTGTAGGCTACTGTCTGACTCGGGATTCTGCAGCGAGGCATTTTAAAGAGAGAACATAAAACACACACTGTCAATAGCCCTGGTTTTCATTTGGAGGATTGCCAAATATAAGAAAAATAGGATGCAGGTGCTGTGGCAATCCTCCACCACCATGAACAACACCATGACATGCAACGTTGTGCCACTTGGACAGCAGTGTTAATTTCGTCAACAAAACTCTTTGTTTAACACTGACTAAATTGCCCCAGAAAAAACTATAACTAAACAAAAACTATTTGTGACTAAAATCTGACTACTAAGTGGACTGGAAAAAACTACACCGGGCACACACAGCCTCCATCAGCTGGTGAACTACGGGGGAGCAAGCGATGAGTGTGGGCAGACAGGCAGACAGGCTCCGCTCCAGCTCCAATTATACACATGTGACTCTCTTGCTTCCCCATAGCTAACCAGTTACCACCATCATTCTAGTTTGCTACCCTTTGCTTGGTTAAGAAACCCAAGCTGCTTTATGAAATAAAAAAACAATAGCAACATTGTGGCGGCAGGGTAGCCTAGTGGTTAGAGCGTTGAACTAGTAACCGAAAGGTTGCAAGTTCGAATCCCGAGCTGTTGTTCTGCCCCTGAACAGGCAGTTAACCCACTGTTCCTAGGCCGTCATTGAAAATAAGAATTTGTTCTTAACTGACTTGCCTAGTAAAATAAAGAAAAAATTAAGTTTAATAGTAAAAATAGTCTAGTTATGTTTTTCTCTACCTTGAGTATAGAAAATGAATTTGTAGTTTCGCTCAATCCTACCATTTTCCCCACTGAATTTCATAGCCAGGTTCTGTAGCCAATGTACAAGTCAAGTCTCCTACTTTTCCTCAGAGAAAACAGCTTGAGAGATTACCGTTCAGAAGATATGACCCATAATACGGGCGCAATTTTTTTTCTATCGTGCATTGGTGGGCCGCATTTTACATTAAAAAAGCATATTGCGGGCTGTTCTAAAACTAGGCTACTTGTGGACCAGACCGTTAATCACTTGTTTAGGTTACACCTTGTTCAGTCATGTTACCTCATTAGCTAGCTATAGGCCTAGCTAACAACCTGGGGCGTGTTCAGTAGAACGCAACGTTTTGGAACGTTCAGAAAGAAATATACTATGTAGAACAAACATGCCTCTGACATGTTGAATAAGAAATAACCTTGGCTCTATTCATGGAATGCAACGTTTGAGAACATTTTGCAACTGAACGTGGCCCTGGTAATATTACCAGTGGCCTATATGCAAACACAGAAAGAAAGAAAAGGCAAACAATTTATTGACTAAATTCTTCTTGCCACTACACTATGTCTAACTGGTTGAGAGAATGCCAAGAGTGTGCAAAGCTGTCATCAAGGCAAAGTGTGGCTACTTTGAAAAATCTAAAATATGTTTTGTTTAATACTTTTTTGGTCACTACATGATTCCGTATGTGTTTTTTAATAGTTTTGATGTCTTCACTATTATTATGCCATGTAGAAAATAGTACAAATAACGAAAAACCCTTGAATAAGTAGGTGTGTCCAAACTTTTGACTGGTACTGTATATTTGTCATATTTATACTTTTGGGAAGAGAATAGGATGTTACGATGAAAAATATGTTGGTAGGACAAGGCTATGTATGTTTGTGCACATGGAAATCAGGGATTTATGTTTACTATGGGTTAATGATCCAATTCAAATATGATGTGACTAAAATTAAAGGGCATTTAGTTGACTAAAATGGCCCACTGTTTTTGTCATTTTGACAGTAACTAGACTAAATAATTATTCAACTGACAAAAATGTGACTAGGCTTACGATTTTTTTAAAGGCTGACAAAATTAACACCGTGACAATTAACCCAGGTTGCGTTGTTGTATTGCCCATTATAATTGACATGTTGATTAAAATCCCCCAGAGATCAAAGTTCAATTCAAATAAAGGACAAAGTATTCCTTCCTGGCTAAGAACTCAGTGGAGAAGAGAAATAAAAGGTCTTTCACTACTGAATCAGAGGAAACCTTGAACCTTAACCGCCCAAATATGGTGTGCCCTCCCCCTCAGACCACAAAACAAGGCACCCTAACCTAAATGAAGACCATGTTATCCCAAACATAAACACCCACACACTTTTGCACTCAGGGGCAGCAGGTAGTCTAGCGGTTAAGAGCATTGGGCTAGTATCTGAAAGGTCGCTGGTTCGATTCCCCGAGCTGACTAGGTGAGCAATGTCTTAAATGTTAAAAATATGATGAATTTTATTTCCATGGGACCGGCCTAGGCCAATCAGAGATGCTGAAGCTTCTAAAGCATTAGAGGAATTGAAAACCAGCTCACATTTGGGTATTTTTTTGTCCTTTGTTGGCATTTCAGAATGTACTACTGTTAAGCTCTGGCCACAAAGTCAACAGGTAGGCCCAACATAAAACCACACTTAAACGCTCCCTGGTATTCTCCTTCCACTGTTTGGCAGTTGTACAAGCTATCCTAAACAGGGGACTCCACAGTCAGCTAGACTGCAAATCAAGCACGAGCTACTTCAATCTCAGCAAATGACATGAACATGAGATTCAGCTCCAGTGTGACTGGAGTTGGCTTCTCTATTTTTATGGTAGAAATGCTGGGTTCTCGCGGCACTACTTAGAGGGAAGCCATCATGTGCCAGAGAGCTCAGAGGTTTGGAAGGACGGCTTTGTCATCAGTGCATCTGTGCCAGCCCCAATTATCAGTTACAACCCGTCAGGGAGGACTGTAGTTGTTTGTGGGAAGTCACGACAGGCACAGGGCCAATGATGCATCTTACGCAAGGCTTCAGACTGCATCATAACATTCAAATGTTGGGCTAGATTTGTCATAAAGGGGTGAAATGTCTGCCTTTGAGCGTTAACTCAGTCATATTTCAACCAAACGTGGTAAATATTTAACCATATTTAAGGCCTCAAACTATAACCACATGGCAGAGATCCATGTAAAACTTTATTGCAGGAAGGAAAGAGGAAAAGTGACAAAAACTCAAGTCAGCAGATTCAACACGTGCATGAATCTGCAAACTGTTAACTTTTCCTTTTAAAGCAATAAACTGACTTTTTAAAAGTCACTGAGGGCGACACTGATTACATTTCAACAGGAAGGATGGTTTGGAAAAACAAAGGCTGAGTGGGTGAAATGATAACACAATTGGAGAGCTGCTGCTACTGCCTGGGGTTTACACAGGGCGAATATCCAGGGACTAAGATTTGGTGAGGACTCATCACCAACACCCCCCAACCCCCCTCTCTACCCTGTAGCCCCATAGACTACATTAATGGGGAGACAGAAACATAATTAGAGACTTGGGGCCTGAGCAAAGGTGCAAACGGAGCAGCTGCACCCCCACTTTCAAAGTGGGGGTGCAGAAATCCTTCTTTAACCTGTCTCCTCCCCCTTCATCTACACTGATTGAAGCGGTTTGAACAACTGACATCAATAAGGGATCATAGCTTTCACATGGATTCATCTGGTCAGTCTACATCATGGAAAAGGCAGGAATTCTTAACGTTTTGTATACTCAGTGTATGGTATATAATAATTAGCAGATTGCATTTTGCACCCCCTTACCCCATTGCTCCCAAGCCACTGTCTTGGTTCAGTGCAGTTAGAAAGCACTAATGGCACCACTGGTGTTTAAATTAAAAGGCACCTGCAAAGTAAAATTGGTTAACTATAGTTGAAGTCGGAAGTTTACATACACCTTAGCCAAATACATTTAGACTCAGATTTTCATAATTCCTGACATTTAATCCTAGTAAAACTTCCCTGTCTTAGGTTAGTTAGGATCACCACTTTATTTTAAGAATGTGAAACGTCAGAATAATATTAGAGAGAATGATTTATTTCAGCTTTAATTTCTTTCATCACATTCCCAGTGAGTCAGAAGTTTACATACACTTAATTAGTATTTGGTAGCATTGCCTTTAAATTGTTTAACTTGGGTCAAACATTTTCGGTTGCCTTCCACAAGCTTCCCACAATAAGTTAGGTGATTTTTGGCCCATTCCTCCTGACAGAGCTGGTGCAACTGAGTCAGGTTTGCCGGCCTCCTTGCTCACACACGCTTTTTCAGTTCTGCCCACAAATGTTCTATGGGATTGAGGTCAGGGCTTTGTGATGGCCACTCCAATGCCTTGACTTTGTTGTCCTTAAGCCATTTTGCCACAACTTCGTAAGTATGCTTGGGGTCATTGTCCATTTGGAGACCCATTTGCGACCAAGCTTTAATTTCCTGACTGATGTCTTGAGATGTTGCTTCAATATATCCACATAATTTTGCTTCCTCATGATGCCATCTATTTTATGAAGTGCACCAGTCCCTCCTGCAGCAAAGCACCCCCACAACATGATGCTGCCACCCCCGTGCTTCATGGTTGGAATGGTGTTCTTCGGCTTGCAAGTGTACCCCTTTCTCCTCCCAACATAACGATGGTCATTATGGCCAAATAGTTCCATTTTTGTTTCATCAGACCAGAGGACATTTCTCCAAAAATAACTATCTTCGTCCCCATGTGCAGTTGCAAACCCTAGTCTGGCTTTTTTTATGGCGGTTTTGGAGCAGTGGTCCCTTCCTTGCTGAGCAGCCTTTCAGGTTATGTCGTGTGACGACCCTCCCACTCTGTCTGCCGTATTCTCTCTTTGTTGTTTCCTTATTAGGTTGCTGGTGGGCGGAGTTGGGAGGGTCGTCAGCTACATGGGAAACACCTGGGCCCGGTGTCTCCCGGGATAAATACACCACTTCCCCATTCATGGAGGAGACTCTCTCCATGCAGACACCTTTATAGATTTTGTTGTGTTTCTTGGTGGTTTTTTGGTTGTTTGCTTGTCACGAACCGGCTCAAAGCCCGTAACAAAAGGGAGACAACGTGGAGATAAGGAGTAACTTCTGACCCACTGGAATTGTGATACAATGAATTATAAGTGAAATGAAATGATCTGTCTGTAAACAATTGTTGGAAAAATTACTTGTGTCAAAAAAAGGAATTGTTTTACTGTGGATACAGGTCCTTCACAAGGTCCTTTGCTGTTGTTCTGGGATTGATTTGCACTTTTCGCACCAAAGTACGTTCATCTCTAGGAGACAGAACATGTCTCCTCCTTGAGCGGTATGACGGTTGCGTGGTCCCATGGTGTTTTTACTTGCGTACTATTGTTTGTGCAGATGAACGTGGTACCTTCAGGCGTTTGGAAATTGCTCGGATGAACCAGACTTGTGGAGGTCTACAATTTTTTTCTGAGGTCTTGACTGATTTCTTTTGATTTTCCCATGATGTCAAGCAAAGAGGCACTGAGTTTGACGGTAGGCCTTGAAATACATCCACAGGTACACCTCCAATTGACTCAAATGATGTCAGTTAGCCTATCTGAAGCTTCTAAAGCCATAATTTTCTGGAATTTTCCAAGCTGTTTAAAGGCACAGTCAACTTAGTGTATGTAAATTTCTGACCCACTGGAATTGTGATACAATGAATTATAAGTGAAATGATCTGTCTGTAAACAATTGTTGGAAAAATGACTTGTGTCATGCAAATAGTAGATGTCCTAAACAACTTGTCAAAACTATAGTTAAGTTTGTGGAGGGGTTGAAAAACGAGTTATAAAAACTCCAACCTAAGTGAATGTAAACTTCCGACTTCAACTGTATTTTGTTGTGCTACAGTATTGTTACATTTAGAAAAAAAACATGTTCGATGGTGTTGCTACATACAGTACCAGTCAAAAGGTTGGACACCCCGACTCATTCCAGGGTTTTTCTTTATTTTTATTTTTATCGACATTGATAGTGAAAACTTATTGATAGTGAAAACTTATTGATAGTGAAAACATCAAATCTTTGAAATAACAGATATGGAATAATGTAGTAACCAAAAACGTGTTAAACAAATCTAAATATATTTTATATTTGAGATTCTTCAAAGTAGCCACCCTTTGCCTTGATGACAGCTTTGCACACTCTTGCATTATCTCAACCAGCTTCATGAGGTGGTCACCTGAAATGTATTTCAATTAACAGGTGTGCCTTGTTAAAAGACCAAGTCCATATTATGCAAGAACAGCTCAAATATACAACAGGAAACAACAGTCCATCGTTTCTTTAACCTCTGGGCTAGGGGGCAGTATTTTCACGCCCGGATGAAAAGTGTGCCCAAAGTAAACTGCCTGCTACTCAGGCCCAGAATAGGATATGCATATTATTAGTAGACTTGGATAGAAACACTCTGACGTTTCTAAAACTGTTTGAATCATGTCTGTGAGTATAACAGAACTTATTTGGCAGGTAAAACCCCGAGGACAAACCATCCAGGAAAAAAACACATTTTTGAGGTCACTCTTTTCAATGGGTTTTCTTTGTGGATCTAGATTTGCTTGCAGTGCAAGCACTTGCTTGCAGTTCCTATCGCTTCAACTAGATGTCAACAGTCTTTAGAAATTGGTTGATGTTTTTCCTTTGAGAAATGAAGAAGTAGGGTTGTTCAAAATGAGGGTTGAGTCTAGTGTACTGTTGTGGTTGGGGCGCGCGACCTGAAAGCTCGCTCCATAATGTTTTTATCCGCTATTGAACGCAGTTTATCCCGTCTTAAATTGTATTGATTATTTGCATTAAAAATACCTTAAGTTGTATTAGGAAAGTTGTTTGAAATGTTTGGACAAAGATTACAGGTAACTTATTAGATATTTTGTAGTCATGTTGCGCAAGTTGGAACCGGTGTTTTTCTGGATCAAACGTGCCTAATAAATGGACATTTTGGAGATATAACGACAGAATTAATTTTAAAAAAGGACCATTTGTGATGTTTATGGGACATATTGGAGTACCAACAGAAGAAGCTCTTCAAAGGCAGGGCATGAATTTTATTGTTATTTCTGAGTTTTGTGTCGCGCCTGGCGGGATGAAATATGTCTTTGTTTATTTGATGGGGTGCTGTCCTCAGATAATCACATGGTTTGCTTTCGCCATAAAGCCTTTTTGAAATCTGACACCGTGGCTGGATTAACAAGAAGTTAAGCTTCATTTGGACATATTGCATGTGTATTTTCACGAATGTTAAATATTTACAATTCTGTAGTTTGAATATGGCGCCCTGCACATTCACTGGACATTGGCCAAGTGGGACGGTACCGTTTTAAGACATGAAGGTCAGTCAATGCGTGGCTACTTTGAAGAATCTCAAATATAAAATTGATTTATATTTGTTTAACACTTTTTTGGTTACTACATGATTCAATATGTGTTATTTCATAGTTTAGATGTCTTCACTATTATTATTAAATATAAAAATAAAGAAAAACCCTGGAATGAGAGGGTCTGTCCAAACTTTTGACTGGTACTGTATAATTTGAGCTGCGAGCACCACGAGCAAATTCACTGTATCATTTCACATTGCCTGCTCTAAAAATGAAGGGTTCAATGAGGGTTCTAAGATCTTCAAAGTTCCTCGAAGAACCTTAGGCTTCTTGGCACTGAAAAATGCCCCCAAAAGGCTCTTCCAAGAACCCCATTGGTGGTGGGGTTAATTGAGGAACCTATTTAGTTCTTGGGGGTTCTTGCAGAAACCTAACAGCACAACCAAAATGTTTCGATTTGAATTTAGCACTTAACTGAAAAATGTAAAGATCTCAATTTAAGTTAAGGTTTCTCCATTTATGATCTAAATTAAAATTGTCTTTATGATGACACCATTGATGAGATCGGACTCTAAACATGAAATATTGTTAATTATCAGGTATCCTATTGAAATATTGAGTGCCATAGTCTGATTTCTACACCAGAAGTGAATTGTTATCTGTAGGAGGAATGTATATGGTAGAGACAATTAAGCTTGGAATGTACTGAGTAAAGGAAAGTCAATCACATGTTGGCAGGCACTGATAAGGGTGGAGAGATGTGGTTTGAAGAATGGGGGGCCTAGGTTAGGTCAGGTCACATTAAAGGAGAAGGAACAATTTATTATGCGCATCATATGATTTCCTGACTAGCAATAAAGATGTAATGTTTAGAGAGAAGGAAAACATCACCCAAATTGGGGTATATATACTACCACTGGTGGAGCCATGTCTTTGTCTTATGCAGCTGTATGACCCAATGGGTCAATAAACTTGGTTTAAGTTTTACTAGTCGTCCGTGAGTTTTACTCACATGTGTAACGGTTGTCGTCTTCCTCTTCTGAGGAGGAGTAGGAAATATCGGACCAATATGCAGTGTGGTAAGTGTTCGTCATATTTATTCCACTGAACACAGAAAACAAACGAACAAGCGAATAAAGAAAAAACTAAACAGTCCCGTATGGTGGAAAACACTGAAACGGAAAATAACCACCCACCAACAAGAGTGGGAAAACAGGCTACCTAAATATGGTTCTCAAACAGAGACAACGATGACAGCTGCCTCTGATTGGAAACTATACCAGGCCAAACACATAGAAATATAAACACAAGAACAAAACATAGAATGCCCACCCCAACTCACACCCTGACTAATCTAAAATAGAAACAAACAAAAGGAACTAAGGTCAGGACGTGACAACATTGTTGTTTGACACTTTCTCCCCTTTTAAAATTATTTCCCCCAAAAAATTCAATCCAGAAAATTGAATCAGTTCAAAGGATATCAATAAAAAAAGAGGTAAGAATATGTAAGAATACGTTAAAGGGTATTGCTGCATTGGGCGCAGATGACTAAACTGCTCTCTTATTTGTGTGTGTCTGTGTCTGCTTGCTGATGAGAAGTCACACAAAGGTATGTACAATTGGTATTGGGTTGCCGCATAATGTTATGCAGATCACATGTATCATCTACAGTTAATTTGTATTAATGGTTTATCTAAAACCTTATAGTACTCTGTCACAGCAGCCATCTTCTTCCTCCCATAACTCTTCAATGAAGATCCCAAAGCACTCTCTGTCACCGATGTGAAATGGCTAGCTAGTTAGCGGGGTGAGCGCTAATAGCGTTGCAATTGGTGACGTAACTCGCTCTGAGACCTTGAAGTAGTTGATCCCCTTGCTCTGCAAGGGCCGCAGCTTTTGTGGAGCGATGGGTAACGGTGCTTTGTGGGTATCAGTTGTTGATGTGTGCAGAGGGTCCCTGGTTCGAGCCCAGGTAGGGGCGAGGAGAGGGACAGAAGCTATACTGCTACATTGGTGCTGTGACCCGGATCACTGGTTGCTGTGGAAAAGGAGGAGGTCAAAAGGGGGGTGAGTGTAACCAATGTGAAATGGCTAGCTAGTTAGCGGGGTGCGTGCTAATAGTGTTTCAATTGGTGACGTCACTCGCTCTGAGACCTTGAAGTAGTTGCTACCCTTGCTCTGCAAGGCCCGTGGCTTTTGTGGAGCGATGGGTAGCGATGCTTCGTGGGTGTCAGTTGTTGATGTGTGCAGAGGTTCCCTGGTTTGAGCCCAGGTATTGGCGAGAAGAGGGACGGAAGCTATACTGTTACATCTCTACATTATGAACAAGGTATGTGTATGAAAATCATTGTCAAAAGTGAAAATATGTTGCATTCAAATTTACCACAAAAACCAAGGTGCTAATCAATCATCTGTATAATTACTATTTTTTGCATTTATAGACTTCACCCTCCCTACACCTCTGATGAATATAATAGGAAACCTGTTTGATCACCATGCACTTCAAAATCATTCTGGCTATGGATAGCCTGCAAAGGCCATTCAACACATCAACATCAACACGTCAGAGGATATATCCAATGGACTTTCGGCTCTGCTGGATGTTTACCTCGTATTTGTTTTATTCTGCTTTTATGCTTTTAACTAAAACCACAATAAACACTGACAACTAAAATGTTGTGTTATTGTTATGCTGATTATTATTATTATTATTAATAATAATAGGGGGGTTGAACTTTTTACCCCAAAAGGTTATTTGAGGAACCATTAATGGAAGTTATTTGAAGAACTTATAGGGGTTGCCCAAGTTTCAATTTGAAGAACCCATAAAGGATCCTCCAGGAACCTTTTCTTTTTAGAGTGTGTAATAACCATAATGAGCACGGGCATGTCTGATTAGGCTTCGCTGTAGTGCAGATTCTGACTTTGTAGCCTTCCATCAGCAGCTGTGTCGATATAACAGAGGTAGAAAAGAGTCAATTATTGTGAGTTACTGGACACATTATTTGTGGCCTTGCTCATGCATACTGTATGGTGTGGGTCTTCAAGATTCAGCATCATACGGCCATGTAAATGCATCATACGGCCATATTTCTGTATTTCAAAAGTAACATATGTTAAACTTGATTGCTGACATGGAAAGCATGTGGGTCTATAACAACAATGGACTAATGAAACAAATACCAAAATAGTTTTTGAGTTTTCTTTTAATCCGGCCCTGACTACTCCAAGTAGGTGTAGTGTAGACTATTCTGACATTTCTTTGCCCATAAACATGATGCCAGCTGATTCATAATTTCAACTGGCTGAGAAAAGCTGTTTGTCTGTCTGTCTCGTCCCGACTCCTGACACGTTCATTACTATGGGACAGCTGGAGATGGAATTCCAATATTGAAACAAAGTTGCAAATGTCGGACAAACAGACACCAAGGTTTATACAAATCTCTGCTGTTGAAAACCAAATGCTAGTTTTAAAAGAAATGGGAGATAATGTATAGATGCTTTTTATATTAGAGATACATTTTATAAATTGCCTGCATGGGTTGATGAGACAGTGGATTGCGCAGTGAGATGGAACAGAGTAAATAGGCATTAACCAATCAGCATCCAGGATTAGATTGACCCAGCGCTTAATTAACAATTGATATTACTGTCAGCCATTAAACTATTGTCAATTTAATCTTATCTTTAGGCCACATCTTTTATTATATGTGTGAAATTAGTTTCAATATAGTTTAGGTGTAGTTTGGACAGGCAAACTGAGCAGGCAACTGTTGTCTTTTAGTCAGAAAATACACTATAATTATTTTAGTATTTACATTTACATCCAATCAATACATTTTCCGATTGATTCAATTTGCATTTGGTGTCCTGAGGTTTCTTATGACCTATTTTAACATAATAAACTACTCTCACTGTCAACTGCGTTTCTTTTCAGCAAACTTAACATGTGTAAATATTTGCATGAACATAACAAGATTCAACAACTGAGACATACACTGAACAAGTTCCACAGACATGTGACTAACAGAAATGGAATAATGCGTCCCTGAACAAAGGGAGGGTCCAAATCAAAAGTATCAGTCGGTATCTGGTGTGGCCACCAGCTGCATTAAGTACTGCAGTACATCTCCTCCTCAATGGATTGCACGAGATTTGCCAGTTCTTGCTGTGAGATGTTACTCCACTCTTCCACCAAGGCACCTGTGTCACGTTCTGACCTTTATTTCCTTTGTTTTGTATTTATTTAGTATGGTCAGGGCGTGAGTTGGGTGGGCAGTCTATGTTTGTTTTTCTATGATTTGGGGATTTGTATGTTTCGGCCTAGTATGGTTCTCAATCAGAGGCAGGTGTCATTAGTTGTCTCTGTTTGAGAATCATACTTAGGTAGCCTGGGTTGCACTGTTTGTTTGTGGGTGATTGTCTATGTTGATTGCTTGTGTCAGCACAGTTCTCATTAGCTTCACGGTCGTTATTTCGTTTATTGTTTTTGTATAGTGTTTCAGTGTTCAGTGTTTTCGTTATTAAAATTCATGATGAACACATATCATACCGCATTTTGGTCCTCCGATCCTTCTCGCCTCTCCTCTTCAGATGAAGAGGAGGGCGACCGTGACAACCTGCAAGTTCCCGGACATTTCTGGGGGGAATGGCCCGAGCCCTCACCCTCCGATCCAACAGGTCCCAGACGTGCTCAATGAGATTGAGATCCGGGCTCTTCTCTGGCCATGGCAGAACACTGACATTCCTGTCTTGCAGGAAATCACACACAGAATGGGCAGCATGGCTGGTGGCATTGTCATGCTGGAGGGTCAGGTCAGGATGAGCCTGCAGGAAGGGTACCACATGAGGGAGGAGGATGTCTTCCCTGTAACTCACAGTGTTAAGATTGCCTGCAATGACAACAAGCTCAGTCCGATGATGCTGTTACACACCGCCCCAGACCATGACGGACCCTCCACCTCCAAATCGATCCAACTCAAGAGTACAGGCCTTGGTGTAACGCTCATTCCTTCGACGATAAGCGCAAATCCGACCATCACCCCTGGTGAGACAAAACCTTGACTCGTCAATGAAGAACACTTTTTGCCCGTCCTGTCTGGTCCAGCGACGGTCGGTTTGTGCCCATAGGCGACATTGTTGGTGATGTCTGGTGAGGACTTGCCTTACAACAGGCCTACAAGCCCTCAGTCTAGCCTCTCTCAGCCTATTGCAGACAGTCTGAGCACTGATGGAGCGATTGTGCGTTCCTGATGTTACCTGGGCAGTTGTTGTTGCCATCCTGTACCTGTCCAGCAGGTGTGATGTTTGGATGTACTGATCCTGTGCAGGTGCAGCTGTCCGTCCTGTCTCCCTGTAGTGCTGTCTTAGGTGTCTCACAGTACGGACATTGCAATTTATTGCCCTGGCCACATCTGCAGTCCTCATGCCTCCTTGCAGCATGCCTAAGGCACGTTCACACAGATGAGCAGGGACCCTGGGCATCTTTCTTTTGGGGTTTTTCAGAGTCAGTAGAAATCCTCTTTACTGTCCAAAGATTTCATAACTGTGACCTTAATTCATTGAACAAGCATGGGAAACAGTGTTGAAACCGTTTACAATGAAGATCTGGAAAGTTATTTGAATTTTTACGAATTGTCTTTGAAAGACAGGATCCTGAAAAGGGAACTTTTCTTTTTTTGATGAGGTTAAATGTATTCATTTAGCAATATTTATACAATTTAAATAGAAATGGTCAGAATGAACATCATGGCCTTTATAGTTATGACAGGGTTTCACAAAATCGGGCCTTGGGACCCCAAGAGGTGCACGTTTTGGTTTTAGCCCTAGAATTATAGAGCTGATTCAAATAATCAACTAATCATCAAACCCAAAAACGAAAAAGTGCACCCCTTGGGATCCCGAGTACCGAGTTTGGGAAACGCTGAGTTATGGAATTCTGGTGCTCTGAGTGTTAAAACACTTCTTCAATATAATTTATTGTAGCAAAACCTGTGTTATGGTCATACATATGGATTCCCCTTGTTAAGAAACAGTGTAGTCTTGGCTTAGTTACAGTAGACATGTCAATCTCACTCACCAAAACAGGGCTGGTGTTGCGACACATATCAGGTCTAATCCTTACAAAGAGAAGGCAACTGCAGAGAGCTAAACATGTATGTTTAATTGTTCCTAATATTCCAAATATTAGCCAGTACCCAATGCTGTGGCCAAATGGTCACCTAAAGTTATGGATGAGCCAATGTGGCAAACAAAGAGTAGCAACCTATGAGCAGGGAAAGGCCAGCTTATTCATTAGTTTCACAGCAGACATAAAAATAAATCAAAGACCAGAGCAACAAGTCCCAGAGTGGCTCCTCTCCCTAGCCCAGAGCTACAAAGTAGCATTAGGCTAAGCTCCTCAGACGAAGGTAGGTGTTATTGCAAGCTTCTCTCAGAAGTGACGTCCAAGTGGCTGTGTCATGGTTCCAGACACTAAATCCAGGGTCTGAAGTTTCTGACCTCATAAAATCATTGAGCTGCTGGACAGAGTCAGGGGCGTGGGTTTGTGAGATGACAGTGGCCAGACATGACGCTACTGACGTATCTGACCTTGTAGGTGGGTCTTAGACATTTGGGATTTAAGACCCACCTACTGTCACACCCTGATCTGTTTCACCAGTCTTTGTGATTTTCTCCATCCCCTTCCAGCTGTTGCACATCTTGCCCATTTTTTAAATATTTTTTTAAATTTTATTTCACCTTTATTTAACCAGGTATGCTAGTTGAGAACAAGTTCTCATTTACAACTGCGACCTGGCCAAGATAAAACAAAGCAGTGTGACACAAACAACAACACAGAGTTACACATGAAATAAACAAGAGTACAGTCAATAACACAATAAAAAAAGAAAGTCTATATACAGTGTGTGGAAATGGCGTGAGGAGGTAAGGCAATAAATAGGCCATAGTAGCAAGTGATTATAATTTAGCAAATTAACACTGGAGTAGGTCTCCCCAGCCTGGTGGGCCCTGTGTCAGCCCCACGCACCAGGCTATCTCTGTGTCTTCTCCCTCCAGAGTCTCCCTCCAGTCCGGACCTCCCGTCTGTCCGGAGCTGCCAGAGCCGCCCGTCAGTCGGGAGCTGCCAGAGCCGCCCGTCAGTCCGGAGCTGCCAGAGCCGCCCTTCACTCCGGAGCTGCCAGATTCGCCCTTCACTCCGGAGCTGCCAGAGTTGCCCTTCACTCCGGCGCTGCCAGAGTCTCCCGCCTGTCTGGCGCTGCCAGAGTCTCCAGCCTGTTCGGCGCTGCCAGAGTCTCCCATCAATTCGGGGCACGCTGCAAGGGGCCCCAGTCCGGGGTCGGCGGCAAGGGTCGCCGCTCCAAAGGCACCACCTAAGTGGGCCAAGACTAAGGTGGAGTGGGGTCCACGTCCCGCGCCAGAGCCGCAACCGTGGACAGATGCCCACCCAGACCCTCCCCTATGGGTTTAGGTTTTGCGGCCGGAGTCCGCACCTTTGGGGGGAGGTACAGTCACGTCCTGACCTTAGTTCCTTTTTTATGTCTCTATTTTAGTTTGGTCAGGGCGTGAGTTGAGGTGGGCATTCTATGTTTTGGTTCTGTGTGTTATATTTCTAGGTGTTTGGCCAGGTATGGTTCCCAATCAGAGGCAGCTGTCAATCGTTGTCTCTGATTGAGAACCATACTTAGGCAGCCTGTTTTCCCACTATGGGTTGTGGGTAGTTGTTTCAGTGTTTGCACCATACGGGACTGTTTCGGATTTCATTTATTCTCTTGTTCTTTTGTATTTAGTGTTCAGTTAATTAAAGGTAATATGAACATGTACCACGCTGCGCTTTGGTCTACTCCTTCTTCCTCAGACGAACATTGTTACAAAGGATGGCACTGTGATAGACTGCATCCAGTTTGCTGAGTAGAGTGTTGGAGGCTATTTTGTAAATGACATCAGCGAAGTTGAGGATTGGTAAGATAGTCAGTTCTACTAGGGTATGTTTGGCGGCATGAGTGAACAAGGCTTTGTTGCGAAATTGAAAGCCGATTCTAGATTTAATTTTAGATTGAATACGGTGATTGACAGAGTCGGAAGCCTTGGCCAGGTCGATGAAGACGGCTGCACAGTACAATCTTTTATCGATGGTGGTGATATCGTTTAGTACCTTGAGCGTGGCTGAGATGCACCCGTGACCAGCTCAGAAACCGGATTGCACAGCGGAGAAGGTACGGTGGGATTCAAAATGGTCAGTGATCTGTTTATTAACTTGGCTTTCGAAGACCTTAGAAAGGCAGGGCAGGATGGATATAGGTCTATAACAGTTTGGGTCTAGAGTGTCACCCCCTTTGAAGAGGGGGATGTCTGCGGCAGGTTTCCAATCTTTAGGGATCCCATTATCCCCTGTGTATTTATACCTGTGGTTTCTGTTTGAGTGTTGCCAGTTCGTCTTGTTTGTTTACGTCAACCAGCAGTTTGTGTCTCAGCTCCTGCATTTTCCCAAACTCTCTTTTCTTGTCCTCCCGGTTTTGACACTTGCCTGTCCTGGCTCTGAGTCCGCCTGCCTGACCACTCTGCCTGTCCCTGAGCCCACCTGCCTGACCACTCTGCCTGTCCCTGAGCCTGCATGCCGATCGGTACCTCTGCTCCCCTCTGGATTACCGACCTCTGCCTATCCTGAGCCTGCTGGCCGTCCTGTACCTTTGCTCTTACTCTGGATTATCGACCCCTGCCTGCCTTGACCTGTCTTTGCTTGCCCCTGTTGCTACAATAAACATTGTTACTTCGACAGTCTGTATCTGGGTCTTATCTTGATACATGATACCTACAAGGTCGGATACTTAATGATACAGTATGTAAAAGAAAAACATTTGCAGCATAAAAAAGTTGCTTTCCAAGAATTATGCCCTTTGAAAAGCTGCTTCAAAAGAACATGTTGCTATTCTGCCAAAAACTTTCCCCTGATTCTCTGTGCCCTGTCACAACCAATGGGTCACAACTGTCAACCAGTGCACAACCTCATATCCTCATGGAAAAGATCACCTAAAGTTATGGATGAGCCAATGTGGCAAACAAACAGAAGCAAGCTATGAGCAGGGGAAAGGCCAGCTTATTCATTAGTTTCACAGCAGGCACAATAACAAAACAAAGACCAGAGCAACAAGTCCCAGAGCGGCTCCCCTCCCTAGCCCAGAGCTACAAAGTACATAGGAAAAGGAGGTTAAAGTAGGCTAAGCTCCTCCGACTGAGTTAGGTGTTATTGCAAGCTTCTCCTCAGAAGTGATGTCCAAGTAACTGTGTCATGGTTCCAGACACTAAAGTCTCTGACCTCATAAAAGCATTGAGCTGCTGGACAGACGCGTGGTTTGGTGAGATGACAGTAGCCAGACACCTACATGATGCTGACAGATTTACCCTAAATAATGCTCCTGGAATCTTTCTAGAAAATGTTTTCGTAAAAGACGGGGCAGAGTACCCCTGCTAACATCTGTCCACACAACAGCCTACATAAGGTCCCCTAGCCTATTTTTCAATGATTTGGACAGAAATACTCACACTTGTCTCACAAATGTATTCTTGAGTTAATGTCTTCCATAAGTGGTGCTAAATGCCATAATAGTGTAAATCAATCCAACACTGTGGAAGCAATGTGCAATCAATCAAACAGATTCATTCATCATGTGTCCTCGGGTACTGGGGTGAGGAACATATTGTGTCCTTCACAGGCAGAAAGGTGATATTAGTAGTCATGATACAGAACAATCAGGTAGAGATAATTATATGTAACTCCATGGGTTACATCCTGGTTATGAGCGTGGAACACAGAGAATAGGGCAGGTTTTTAACAATGATTTACAATTATAGATAAAACTATAGACCACTACTACAAGATATATTGGTAAGCATACAGTGGGGCAAAAAAAATATTTAGTCAGCCACCAATTGTGCAAGTTCTCCCACTTAAAAAGATGAGAGAGGCCTGTAATTTTCATCATAGATACACTTCAACTATGACAGACAAAATGAGAGAAAAAAATCCATAAAATCACATTGTAGGATTTTTAATGAATTTATTTGCAAATTATGGTGGAAAATAAGTATTTGGTCAATAACAAAAGTTGATCTCAGTACTTTGTTATATACCCTTTGTTGGCAATGACAGAGGTCAAACGTTTTCTTCAAGTCTTCACAAGGTTTTCACACACTGTTGCTGGTATTTTGGCCCATTCCTCCATGCAGATCTCCTCTAGAGCAGTGATGTTTTGGGGCTGTTGCTGGGCAACACGGACTTTCAAATCCAAAATTCAAATCCAAACTTTCAAATTTTGAGATCTGGAGACTGGCTAGGCCACTCCAGGACCTTGAAATACTTCTTACGAAGCCACTCCTTCGCTGCCCGGGCGGTGTGTTTGGGATCATTGTCATGTTGAAAGACCCAGCCACGTTTCATCTTCAATACCCTTGCTGATGGAAGGAGGTTTTCACTCAAAATCTCACGATACATGGCCCCATTCATTCTTTCCGTTACACGGATCAGTCGTCCTGGTCCCTTTGCAGAAAAACAGCCCCAAAGCATGATGTTTCCACCCCCATGCTTCACAGTAGGTATGGTGTTCTTTGGATGCAACTCAGCATTCTTTGTCCTCCAAATACGTTGAGTTTTTAACCAAAAAGTTATATTTTGGTTTCATCTGACCATATGACATTCTCCCCATCTTCTGGATCATCCAAATGCTCTCTAGCAAACTTCAGACGGGCCTGGACATGTACTGGCTTAAGCAGGGGGACACGTCTGGCACTGCAGGATTTGAGTTCCTGGCGGCGTAGTGTGTTACTGACGGTAGGCTTTGTTACTTTGGTGCCAGCTCTCTGCAGGTCATTCACTAGGTCCCCCTGTGAGGTTCTGGGATTTTTGCTCACCTTTCTTGTGATCATTTTCACCCCACGGGGTGAGATCTTGCGTGGAGCCCCAGATCAAGGGAGATTATCAGTGGTCTTGTATGTCTTCCATTTCCTAATAATTGCTCCCACAGTTGATTTCTTCAAACCAAGCTGCTAACCTATTGCAGATTCAGTCTTCCCAGCCTGGTGCAGGTCTACAATTTTGTTTCTGGTGTCCTTTGACAGCTCTTTGGTCTTGGCCATAGTGGAGTTTGGAGTGTGACTGTTTGAGGTTGTGGACAGGTGTCTTTTATACTGATAACAAGTTCAAACAGGTGCCATTAATACAGGTAACGAGTGGAGGACAGAGGAGCCTCTTAAAGAAGAAGTTACAGGTCTATCTTGCTTGTTTGTAAGTGACCAAATACTTATTTTCCACCATAATTTGCAAATAAATTCATTACAAATCCTACAATGTGATTTTCTGGATTTTTTTCTCATTTTGTCTATCATAGTTGAAGTGTACCTATGATGAAAATTACAGGCCTCTGTCATCTTTTTAGGTGGGAGAACTTGCACAATTGGTGGCTGACTAAATACTTTTTTGCCCCCCTGTAACTAACTACCATCTGTGTAATTGAACACTGAGAAATGAGAAGGGATAGCAGAAGAGAAGAAGAGGAGAAGGGAAAGCAGGAGTCACATTTATCAACCTCTTGTTTATGTAAAACAAACTCATGAGAGAGGCAACATGGCTACTATCAGTTAGTATCCCACACTAGAACTATCCTCTATCCTCTGGCTAGCCTCTAGCCAGGGCTGACATTATCACGACTTAGGATATGACCCAGATGCAGACCCAGGCAGATAGTACAGTTTTCTATTTATTAGAAACAATGAGCAGACAAAGGGCAGGTCGAGGTTTGTGATCAGGTCAGAGTCAGGCAGGTACAGGACGGCAGGCAGGCTCAGGGTCAGGACAGGCAGAATGGTCTGCAGAATGGTCAGAACCGGGAAAAACTAGGAAACAGAACTAGAGTAACAGGAAGGTGGTAAAGTCTGCTGGTAAGACCTAACAATCCTCCACCACCATGAACAACACCATGACATTCAACGTTGTACCACTTGGACAGTTGCCCCAGGTTACATTGTTGTATTGCCCATTATAATATATTTGACATGTTGATTAAAATCCCCTGGAGACCAAAGTTCAATTAAATTCAGCGAAGGACAAACTATTTCCTCCTGACTAAGAATTCAGGGGAGGAGAGAAAGAAAAGGTCTTCCAATACTGAATCAGTGGAAACCTTGAATCTCAACTGCCCAAATATGGTGTACCCTCCCCCTCAGACCACAAAACAAGGCACCCTAACCTAAATGAAGATCAGGTTAACACAAACACCCACACATTTACGCACTTCCTCCCTCGGGATGTGTCCCAATACTTCTGAATGACCTCCTTTCCTCCATGGACAGAAATGTCCAGGGGAGGGGTAGATTGAAAACAATAGCTAGGTGACATTTGCTCTCAAATCACATCCTCCCTAAAGATTAGTGGTCAAAAGTAAAAGACAGGAGGAGAAAAAAGTTATCTAAAGAAATGACATAGCTAGCATTTCATGATTTTGGGGGTTTATGTTTTTAAAGAACAACAAAGCCACGGTAATGAGTTACTCCAAATATATTGGAAGATAGCACAGCTCACTGATGCTGTACAGAATCTTTCCAGATCCTTGATATCCTTCGTCTTCACTTATGGACTGCCCTCTTCAATTCAAACCACAGGTTTTCAATGGGGTTCAACCAGTAGAAGCAAAATAGCCCCTTAACATCTGACCATAGATCCGCCTACAATGGCACTTGGATTGAACCGGTGCTTATGGTCATATGACACAAAAATAGAGGTCTTTGGCCAAGCACACCAGCGGTGTAGCGCAGATGAAGGATATCAAGGATCTGGAAGGATTCTGTATGGAGGAATGTTCTGAGATCTCTCCCAACGTGTTCTCCAATCTCATAACAATTTTTAGAATGTGTCTTAAGTAATGAAAAAGTCATGAAAATAGGGGATTTTCAAAAGGGGATTTTAATTTATACAGTCTTTTGGCTCATCTCTATCAAGGAATCAAATAACTTTTGACCTGACTATATGTTGTAAATGGTGTGATTGGAAGTGTGATTCTTTTAAGGCTTTCCAACACTTTATCTACGTGGTAGGATTTGTGCTTTCTTTTCACTCACACATATGTTTTAATCACATCATTAAAAATATTGACATTTCTTTTTAAATGTAGAACTGAATTTGTGCCCGGAACCACATCATATTATAGCTTAATCATTTTGAATAAACATCACATCATTTTACCACAGAGGCAACCAAAACCTTGAGGGAAAGGGGATAAAACAGAAACCACTCTCTGTATTTAGCCTCATTGTGTTTTTTCTGTCCCATTATATAAAAGCAGTCGAAGGCATTTACAGGAAACTTAAGTCACAATGACCACAAACTGAAGTACACTGACTGGACTGGACAGGCCCTGCTATCAGCCAAGACAACATGACCTACAGGGAGTCTGGGACTGGTACTGTAGGGAACAGTTATGGATTCTGCTGCTTTTCCATGAGAATGAACACAGCAATATATGTTAAGAACTTTTTTGAAAGAGCACAGTTTGAAAGATATGGCAAATAGAACCAGGTGGACATCATAAATATATAGGAGAGGTTGAGGGTAGAGGAAGGACGAGAATAAAAAAAATAAAAAGAATCTATTGTAAAATAGACTGTGTCCATAAAATGTATATAGTACAGTGTGTATAAGCTGGAAATACAGGCCTAAGCATTGTTGTTCACTAGTTTGCTCCAACTGGGGGAGGGGTGGAAGGGTTGGAGGGTAATAAATGAAATATAAATATATATATATAAAAAATATATGTGTATATACTGTATGTATGTGTATGTATGTATATATTTGCCAAAAAATATATGGGGAATTTGAAGTGATGCAGGCTACAGTCTATCTGCAATATTAAAGTTGATCTACCCCCTAAAGAAAGAAAAAAAATCAATGAAATAACCCATATGGTATCATGTAGTAACCAAAAGACAAAACAAATCAAAATATATTTTAGATTCTTCAAAGTAGCCACCCTTTGCCTTGATGAGAGCTTTGCACACTCTTGGCATTCTCTCAACCAGCTTCATGAGGTAGTCACCTGGAATGCAATTAACATGTGTGCCTTATTAAAAGTTAATTTGGGGGATTTCTTTCCTTCTTTTAATGTGTGTGAGCCAATCAGTTGTGTTGTGACAAGGTAGGGTTGGTATACAGAAGATAGTCCTATTTGGTAAAACACCAAGTCCATATTATGGCAAGAACAGCTAAAATAAGCAAAGAGAAATGACGGTCTAACATTACTTTAAGATATGAAAGTCAGTCAATATGGAAAATTTCAAGACCTTTGAAAGTTTCTTCAAGTGCAGTCTCAAAAAACATCAAGCGCTATGATGAAATTGGCTCTTATGAGGACCTCCACAGGAAATTAAGACCCAGTTGCCTCTGCTGCAGAGGATAAGTTCATTAGAGTTACAAGCCTCAGAAATTGCAGCCCAAATAAAGGCTTCACAGAGTTCAAGTAACGGACACATCTCAACATAAACTGTTCAGAGGAGACTATGTGAATCAGGCCATCATGGTTGAATTGCTGCAAAGAAACCACTACTAAAGTGAAGCATGGAGGAGGAGGTGTGATGGTGCTTTGCTGGTGACACTGTCTGTGATTAATTTCAGTGTGGTAGCCACACTTTACCAGCATGGCTACCACAGCATTCTGTAGCGATACTCCATCCCATCTGGGTTGTGCTTAGTGGGACTATTATTTGATTTTCAACAGGACAATGACCCAACACACATCCAGGCTGTGTATATTTACTTTTTTAGCTATTGTTTTGTAAACATTGCCTGATTTAAGGTCAACAACCATTTGTCTATTTCTATTTGTGAGTTCTTTGCCTTTCACCATGGGGATAAATTAAAAATGTTTTTTACATACGTGTTACCTCATTTTAATACATCAGTGACACAGGACGCAATGGAAGGCCACAATACAGTTTTTAAAATTAGATGAATTTATGAATGCAATTTTATTTGTAAGAATCTTTATGGATGACAATAATTTTGTACTTGTTCAACAAAATCTCTTTCTCTGAGCAACTGTATCGGTATAAAATAATATAATTTTCCTTTTTCTGCATACAATATAGCTGAGTTTGTATTATTTATTTCATACAGTATTTTATGTTCGTCTTTATCAAGGGTGCTAATAATTTTGGAGCTGACTGTAAGTCCACGGTAACCGTCGGGATATCTCGGGATACCAGTCACCAGTATTAAACCCTAGTACAAAGTGGGTAGCAGATGTTCACCTGATATGCTGTCCATCCACTGGAGGATGAGACACAGGTGACAGAGCGCTGGTCCACCAGGTCCAGGGCCTGCAGGGCACAGGAGCCAAACACAAATCTTATCCTGGGAGAGAGACAGGGACAGGGGACAGGCAGGGAGAAGGACCCATATTAAGGCTAGCTCTTTTAATGGAGAAAATACTAAACCAGGCAAATTACCCTTCAGAATTAACAAAACACAGGACAGGATGTGACCCAGCCACAGCTATGGCCACAGCACCCACTACATCAGGAAAGGCCTCACCAACCAGCCAACCAATAAGGGAGGGTATGTCTGTGTAGGTGACAGTGACGGCATCTCCATCTCACTGTGGCCACAAAAGGCCACAAAAGGCCATTCACTCATCCACCAGTTTCCCCAATAAAACACACTCACTCAGTATCAGTAACGTGAGACCGTTTTTAGAAGGATCACCCCTACAAAAAGCTATGATTATTGTGTTGTGGTGTATTTTGATTGTCGTGGAGTGTTCCAAACTATTTTTAGTGACCTTAAATGTGACGTGTGTAGGATTGGCAAAAAAGATGTCCAGAATGGTAAATGTGATTATTGGTAAAACAAGGTATGTCCAAGATGAGAAAGGGTCTGGTGCAACACCATGAGAAGAATCCCAAGTCAAATAGAGGTGAAAGGTACAGTAACACGCAATGAGCAGATCATCAGCAACTGCAAAGAAAACACAATAAGCTATAGGCCTAAAATAGGATCTTATTTTTTTAAATGTAACCTTTATTTAACTAGGCAAGTCAGTTAAAAACAAATTCTTATTCACAATGATGGCCTACCCCGGAAGACGCTGGGCCAATTGTGGGCCGCCATATGGGACTCCCAATCACAGCTGGATGTAATGCAGCCTGGATCTGAACCAGGTACTGCAATGACCCCTCTTGCACTGAGATGCAGTGCCTTAGACCGCTGTGCCACTTGGGAGCCCTTATTGCTAAATAATTCCACAGAGACAGTATAATGAAAAGTGAATTCGCAATTTGCTTTTATTTCCTTAATTATCATGAAGACAGTAAGAGAGGAGTAGGCTGACAGCTTCTGGAGAAAGTAAGGGCTTGACCTCAATGAAGAGGAGTGTAGCTACTGACATCATGAAGGGCATAGAATAGCCTAGGTATACTATCTCTCCCTAGCCCACATCATGCAATGCCTTCTGCAGTCCTCCCTATTGTGCAATAGCATGCCAGGATTGTTTCTATTTTTAATTCTCAGGAAGCCTGCTATAGGGTATACTATATTCACAGGAAAGATTCAGGTTATAAATCAGCACTTGGTCATCTTTTCTTGAAATATGTTTTCAAAGACGTTCAACATTTGGTTGGGAAAGGAGGAGTTCATTTCAATCTCTTTGATCCAGAGGCCATTATTCAAAGTCTGGTCTCTGATACAAACATAGTCTACTGGTGATGACTAAACCAGTGTGTGTTAATCTCAGGGGGCAGAGAGGAAATATCAGTGGTGCAAAGTAAAGAGAGAAATTACAAAAAAACGTTTAGAATTAAATCCATGTCCAAAATGTTGAAGGGAGAATATGGCTGGCTGATACAATTAATGGAACAGTATTCAGTCCAATGAGAGTTGTGTTGTGTTGTCTCAACAGATGTGATAAAAACAGGAAACTCAGACAAAATGGTCAGTCATAACAAAGCCATAACAACAGTGCCATCTGCTGGCTAGCACATCTGATTAGAGATGTGTTTGCATGACATTCACAGATGAGATAACTAGTGGGTTTTATTCAAGCTATAACTCACTTAGAGTTTTCTCTTCTGTCTTCTGTCTGTCTTTGAAGATTTGTTCGGACACCGCAGGCAAAAGTAAAGGCATCTCAGAACCTGAAGATGTGCCAGAGAAATGTTTATGGGCAAAGCGCAACATTAAAGCACAAGATACAAAATATATGATACAAAATTAATCAAAGGTACCTGTAATCCACTAGAAGCTCGCAATATGTATAGTGCATATTGGGATTGGGATATGTGTTGGTCAAAGTACTAAGTTGTTTACATTATATTTAGCCAATAGTAAAATAATAGCTACAGTAATTTGTATCCCTCATTTATTCAATTGTTTCCTTTATTTTGGACCTGTAATTCATTCAGTGCCTGTAGAAAGTCTACAGCCCTTTGGATATCTTCACATTTTATTGTGTAACAAAGTGGGATTAAAATGGATTTAATTAGCATTTTTTTGTCAACGATCTCCACAAAAATACTCTTTAAAAAATCTATAATTTTTGAAAGATGAATAGAAACAAACAACACTAAAATACCTTGAATAGATATGGATTCACATGTTAGAAACACCTTTGGCAGTGATTAACGCTATGAGTCTTCTTGGGTAAGTCTCATAAGAGCTTTGCAAACCTGTGTGGTGCAATATTTGCCCATTATTCTTTTCATGGCTAGACAGCAATTTTTATGTCTTGCTATAGATTTTCATGTGGACTTAAATCAAAACTGTTATTTGACCACTAAGGAACATTCACTGTCTTCTTGGTAAGAATCTCCAGTGTAGATTTGGCTTTGTGTTGTAGGTTATTGTATTGCCAAAAGGTACATTCCTCTCCCAGTGTAAAGCAGACTGAAGCAGGTTTTCCTTTAGGATTTTGCCTGTGCTTAGCTCCATCACGTTTTTTTTTTCATCCTGAAAAACTCCCCAGTCTTTGCCAATGTCAACCATACCCACATGATGCAGCCACCACCATGCTTGACAATAGGGAGGCAGTTACTCAGCGATGTGTTGGATTTGCCCAAAATCAAGTCTTTGCATTTAGGCCAAAACGTGTATTCCTTTGCAGTGTTTTTTTTCTTGCAGTATACTTTAGTGCCTCACAGTACATATGCATGTTTTGGAATATTTTAATTCTTAATATTTGTGTTCTTCTTTTCACTCTGTCATTTAGGTCATTATTGTGGAGTCACTACAAAGGATGACTGCATCTTTGATGTGTCAGGGTGGTATAATACATGATCCACAGCATAATTATTAACTTGAACATGCGTAAAGATACAGTATATTCAGTGTCTGTTTTATTGTTGTTACTCATCTACCAATCACTGCCCTTCTTTGAGGCTTTTGAAAAGCTCTCTGGTCTTTGTAGTTGAATCTGTGCTTGAAATTCAACACTTGACTGAGAGACCTTACAGATCTATGTTTGGGGGACAGAGGACGGGGTAGTCATTCAAAAATGATGTCAACCCTATTATGTATTTATGCAATGACTACGTTTTAGTTATGTAATTTGTATTAATTTGTCAAAATTCATATATTAAAAAAAATCATTTCGAAATGGAGTATTTTGTGTAAATCAATGAAAGAAAAAGTACAATTAAATCATTTTCAATCCTCCCCAAGTTTCTAACAATTGAGAAAGGGGTTGTTTAAAATATAAACTCTGTAGGCCTACAAGAAATAAGAGACAGGGAAATCTCCATGTCAGCCATTTTCCCCACTTTTCTGCAATCACATAATCTACATCAGCCATACTGAACAGGCAGACCGTAGTCCGGATCCGGACACAGAACGGGGTCAAATAAGGACCGCGAGTCCCAACTTCATTGTTTTATTTTTAAGAACTCAGTCAGGTTTTTAATGTAATGCTGTTGGGAGTTGTAATAGTAGAATGCACAAGATGAAATGTTGACATGTGGTAGTGCATGGGCAGTTTTCCTCTTGTTAAGTCCTTCACTGACAGGTCTCAGAGAGCTATTTATAACCTGACAAAAATGTCCAGTTGACCAACTAGCCCATGTTTGCTAAGTAAATTAGGCTAACCAGCTATCTAAATCTTGTAGTTATCATGGCCGGATTACGTGACCAGTGAACTCGACTCCCATTGATTTTGTTGAGTCACTCAGGTATCATATGAACACACATAAGACATGCCAAAATGAGTAGAATTACAGGAAATTAGCCTTAAAACTGTAAAAATGTATCTCCACCCCATGGCAAAATGTGTTGAATTGCAGGAAATTAGCTTACAAACTGCAACATTTTCTTTCTGCCAACAAGAGGTTTGTGAACAGTTTGGGGTCACATGGGTTGCGAGGTGAGGGTTTGTTACTACAAGATAAATTACATATCCATCTGGACCTTTTGCCACCTAGGAAATGTGTGGCCTTCCCAAATAGTAGTTGAGTACCCCTGATCTACATCCATCCTTGACACTGAGGCCTGCATACACACTGTATGTTAGTAAAACATTTCCTAAATGACACACCTTGCCATATGGAGAATTATACACTGCTCAACAAAAATAAAGGGAACACTAAAATAACACATCCTAGATCTGAATGAATGAAATATTCTTATTAAATACTTTTTTCTTTACATAGTTGAATGCGCTGACAACAAAATCACACAAAAATGATCAATGGAAATCAAATTTATCAACCCATGGAGGTCTGGATTTGGAGTTACACTCAAAATTAAAGTGGAAAACCACACTACAGGCTGATCCAACTTTGATGTAATGTCCTTATAACAAGTCAAAATGAGGCTCAGTAGTGTGTGTGGCCTCCACGTGCCTGTATGACCTCCCTACAAGGCCTGGGCATGCTCCTGATGAGGTGGCGGATGGTCTCCTGAGGGATCTCCTCCCAAACCTGGACTAAAGCATCCGCCAACTCCTGGACAGTCTGTGGTGCAACATGGCGTTGGTGGATGGAGCGAGACATGATGTCCCAGATGTGCTCAATTGGATTCAGGTCTGGGGAATGGGCGGGCCAGTCCATAGCATCAATGCCTTCCTCTTGCAGGAACTGCTGACACACTCCAGCCACATGAGGTCTAGCATTGTCTTGCATTAGGAGGAACCCAGGGCCAACCGCACCAGCATATGGTCTCACAAGGGATCTGAGGATCTCATCTCGGTACCTAATGGCAGTCAGGCTATCTCTGGCGAGCACATGGAGGGCTGTGCAGCCCCCCAAAGAAATGCCACCCCACACCATGACTGACCCACCGCCAAACCGGTCATGCTGGAGGATGTTGCAGGCAGCAGAACGTTCTCCACGGCATCTCCAGACTCTGTCACGTCTGTCATGTGCTCAGTGTGAACCTGCTTTCATCTGTGAAGAGCACAGGGCGCCAGTGGCGAATTTGCCAATCTTGGTGTTCTCTGGCAAATGCCAAACGTCCTGCACGGTGGTGAGCTGTAAGCACAACCCCCACCTGTGGACGTCGGGCCCTCATACCACCCTCATGGAGTCTGTTTCTGACCGTTTGAGCAGACACATGCACATTTGTGGCCTGCTGGAGGTCATTTTGCAGGGCTCTGGCAGTGCTTCTCCTACTCCTCCTTGCACAAAGGCGGAGGTAGCGGTCCTGCTGCTGGGTTGTTGCCTTCCTACGACCTCCTCCACATCTCCTGATGTACTGACCTGTCTCCTGGTAGCGCCTCCATGCTCTGGACACTACGCTGACAGACACAGCAAACCTACTTGCCACAGCTCACATTGATGTGCCATCCTGGATGAGCTGCACTACCTGGGTTGTAGACTCCGTCTCATGCTACCACTAGAGTGAAAGCACCGCCAGCATTCAAAAGTGACCAAAACATCAGCCAAGAAGCATAGGAACTGAGAAGTGGTTTGTTGTCAGCACCTGCAGAACCACTCCTTTATTGGGGGTGTCTTGCTAATTGCCTATAATTTCCACCTGTTGTCTATTCCATTTGCACAATAGCATGTGAAATGTATTGTCAATCAGTGTTGCTTCCTAAGTGGACAGTTTGATTTTACAGAAGTGTGATTGACTTGGAGTTACATTGTGTTGTTTAAGTGTTCCCTTTACTTTTTTGAGCAGTGTATGAGAACTACCCTACTTTAAAAAAAACGGATAGACCAGCCTACATTTTCAAGCTGGTCCATGCTGGTTTATGCTGATCCATGCTATTCTATGCTGGTCTGACCAGTATGGTCTAGCTAGCTGGTTAAGCTGGCTGACCAGCTGATCAAGCTGGTGATGCTGGTGACCAGCTCATGCTTGTATGCTGGTGACTAGCTAATACTAGTAGGGTATGCTGGTGATGCTGGTGACCAAGCTGGTCTATACTGGCCTATGCTGGTCCTACATAGTCTAGCTCCCTCAAACTCAACTCTGGACTTCAAAGCTAGTTTCACTTCATTGTTTCATTGTTCCACACTAATCGGGGACTTAGACCTGGGACACCAGGTGGGTGCAATTAATCTTCAGGTAGGACAGAAAACCAGTAGGCTCCGGATCTTGTTGTTTAAGAGTTGAATATCCCTGGTCTAGCTGGTCAAGCTTGACTGGCAAAACCACAGCCATCATTATCACATTTACCAGCATACTCTATTGCAGTTAGATTTTTATATATTTTCAATATATTTTTTGTTTGTTGTGTTTTGCATTGATTGATTTATAAATGTTATGCACAAAGATAAATAACATACATGTTTCTAAACTAATGGAATATGTTAGTTGGATTTATTGCACCCGTTACTGAAATGGTTGTTCCAGTTTAAATGGTTTGTTAGTCTCACTTATATAGCTGGTCAAGCTTGACTGGCAAAACCACAGCCATCATTATCACATTTACCAGCATACTCTATTGCAGTTAGATTTTTATATATTTTCAATATATTTTTTGTTTGTTGTGTTTTGCATTGATTGATTTATAAATGTTATGCACAAAGATAAATAACATACATGTTTCTAAACTAATGGAATATGTTAGTTGGATTTATTGCACCCGTTACTGAAATGGTTGTTCCAGTTTAAATGGTTTGTTAGTCTCACTTATATATTTGTCTTTCTAACCTTGACAGTCATTCTGAATGCAGATTTTGGGTATATAAAAGTTTCTTGGATATCACCAGTATTGCTGGATTCCAATAGGAATTAAATATCACTTTGCAAGCTGGCATAATATGACTTGCAGGTCTGATATGGCCACTGTATATTAGAGACAAACTTAGCTGAGGAACGCTCAACTCAGTAGAGGACAGGGCTACTGCATACAGGGCTACTGCATACAGGGCTACTGCATACAGGGCTACTGCAGACAACCCTGAGGCGACGACTGAGGAGAGAAACAAGTACAGGAAGTCCCTCTACGATCTTTGCAGAGTCATCTAACGAGTTAAAGGACAATATAGGAATAATGTGGACTGATACTACACAGGTTCCAACGCATGTGGCAGGGTCTACAGTTCATTATGGATTACAAGCGAAGACCTAGTCCTGATCTGCCCAATGATGCCTCTCTTCCAGACGAACTCAATGCATTTTATGCACGCTTCCACAATAACAACATCGTACCATGCGTGAGGGCCCCCACTGACCCAGAGAACCTGGTGATCTCTCTTTCCCAGGTCAAAGTGAGTAAGGTCTTTAGGTCAGGTCAGAACTAGCAGCAGGGGTGGACGGTATTCCAGGGCGCGTTCTCAGAGCATGTGTAGATCAGGTGGCAGGCATATTCATGGTAATATTCAACCGTAATTTTCAGTCTGTAATTCCCACGTCTTAAAATGGCTACCATCATTCCTATTGGAATGAACTCTAAAGCTTCATGCCACAATTACTACCACCCTGTAGCACTCACATCTGTAATTATGAAGTGCTTTGAAAGGCTGGTATGGAACACAACTCCATCATCCCAGACACCCTAGGCCCACTCCAATTTGCATATTGCCCTAACAGATCCATAGACAACGCAATCTTAATTGCACTCTACACTGCCCTCGCGCACTTAGATAAGAGGAATACCTATGTGAGAATGCTTGAGCTCAGCGTGCAACACCATTGTTCCCTCCAAGCTCGTCACCAAACTTAGGACTCAGGGACAGCTGCATCACTGAGAGCATCTTGACTGGCTGCATCACTGATTGGTATGGCAACAGCACCTCCCTCAATTGCATGGCGGTACAGAGGGTGGTGCAGACAGCCAGGTACATGTCTGGGGCGGAGCTCCCTGCCATCCAGGACCTTTATATCAGGCAGTTTGAAAGGAAGGCCCGGAAAATCGTTAGACTTCAGCCACCCAAGCCATAGACTGGTCTCTCTGCTTCCGCACGGCAAGCGGTACCAAGGAATCAAGTCTGACACCAACAGGCTCCTGAACAGCTTCTATCCCCAAGCCATCAGACTGCCAAATAGCTAACAGAATGGCTACACGGACTATCTGAGGTGACCCTTGTATTTTATTTTTGTACTGTCTCTATGCACACTCAAAGGACTCTACACACACTGACACTCCAACACACACATAACATGCACACACATTTATACTGACTCGACACCTGCACGCACACACACTCACATACAATCAGAATTTACGCTGCTCCTACTCTATCATATACCCTGACACCTAATCACCTCACCCCTACACATATCTAAAAGAGTAGGCTGGTGGGAGGAGCTATAGGAGGATGGGCTCGTTGTAATAGCTGGAATGGAATCCTTAAAATGGTACCAACCACATCAAACATGGAAAGGTGTTTGACTCTGTTCCAATATTCCATTCCAGCCATTACAATGAACCTGTTCTCCTATAGCTCCTCCCAACAAGCTCTGATATCTACAGCTATCACTCCAGTGTCCCTGCAAAATATGGTATTAGAACTGGTTCTGTATATAGCTTCTTACTTTCTCGTGTTAGTTCTTATTTCTTGTGTGGTTTTGTTCTACTTTATTTTTAGCTTTACATATAGATTACTGCATTGTTGGGTTTGGAGCTTGCAAGAAAGGCATTTCATTGTACTTGTGCACGTGACATTTAAACTTGAAACTTGAGTTGAGCGTTCCTCAGCTACATTTCTAGTTGAACAAGCAAGGCATGTTGTTTTGTTTTCACACGGTTGACTGGCCTGCCCTGCTGATCCTGAGAAATGTGTGGGGGTGGTTGTTGATAGATTATTGAGTTTGCAACACCAGGTTTGTAATAGCTTTGTAATAGTTCTCTCTAGCTGCTCTATTTATATTTCTTTGAGCATGTTTAGGTTGTATTTATCCCATACAATTACTGGGATGAATTTGACTCCAATGGAAAGGTGGTATGATATGTTTGATGCAAGATGAAATGGGTGTTTCTATAAATGTAGACTGTTGAGTGTATTGCTTTATACCAAGCTGCAATCCTATACCTGGGCAATTACATTAGTTTCTCAAATTACATGTTCTGAATTGAAGACCACCGGACTGCTTTAAGCGATACATTTCCTATTTTTCAAGAACTTGGACAAGATGAGGGAAGGAGCTGTTGAGGTCTCAGGTCTCTACGGCACCTGTGGTGTGTCGTTGCAGAAGGATGGACGAGGGTGCCTGACCTTATCCAGGATCCTCATGATGGACTTAAGAGGGGCCAGCCATCTGGCTTAAAAAGCATGAGTCTGTTATGGGCAGTGAGGTATTCATATGGGACTGCCCAAATTAGGAGGCCCGAAGCACACATTGACCAAATGTATGCTAACTGACTGTCATGGCTTATACAACAAATAGGCTATCAACCTTTTGTTGTGATCAGCTTATATTAGTTTTCATTCTGTATTTTTGTCTATAGACCAGGTAGAGTACTGATAGGGAACAGGTAAAGTTGAGTACTCTATGTCTCTCTGGCTGGGAAGGTTCAGGATGTATTTCCTGCTATATTCCCTGGGCCAGCCACTGGTCATGGTCTGAATGGGCACCGGCCCTGAACCGCCAGGACCCTTCCCACCTCCTGCTGTGGGCCTGAAGAGACCGGGCAGCGGAGGACATATGGTGAGAGACCAGGTCCATCAAACAACGATGAGAAACAGCATAGACTAGAACTTTTACCTCAATCATTCATGTCTGTTCTCTAAAAAAGTTTCAGGCGTACCTCATGGCAGGTTCCCACATTCCAGACCAATATTTGCATTTCTTGTCCAAGTGTAGCAAAGGGATCAGGGCATCTGCGACCTTGCTCTCTTCGCCACACCAAAACAACTTGCACTCGCAGAGTTACCACCACTCTGTAGCTGCTCTGCTGGCTTTTGCCTACCATCTGTTAGTCTTCAGCAGGAATGTGAAAAGGCTGTTCCATTGAGGGTTCTTCGGCATACCAAAAACATTTTAGCAATGAGAAGTTGATAGTTTTGTTAGTCATTTCACCACACTGAAATATTTTTATTTATTTAACCTTAACTGACTTGCCTAGTTAAATAAAGAACAAACTCTTATTTACAATGACGGCCTACCCCAGCCAAACCCAGATGACGCTGGACCAATTGTGCGCCACCTTATGGGACTCCCAATCACTGCCAGATGTGATGCAGCCTGGATTCAAACCAGGGACTGCAGTGACACCTCTTGCACTGAGATGCTGCACCACTTATAGATGAGCCTTGCCTTGTATTGGATGGTGCCGTTAGTCTCTTGGCCTAGCCCTAGACTAAGTGATGGAGGTCTCAGAACTTGTAAGCCAATAACCAATCAGAGAAGGAAACAAAGATGCAAACGTTTGAGGTGGAGAACTGATCCACTTTATTGATTGGTCTGAACTCTTGTAATAGACTATTAAGAGACATTGTGCGATACAAACATTGCATTTCAACATCATGGGCTACATGGGTTTAAGTCTCAAATTTTAAAACAGCCAAAAAAAATTTGCACTGGATGTTTGACAGATTGGATATCACTCAAAAAAGTAGTACACTAGGTTGCCATTTGGACTCAACCATTGAGCTGAAAAGATGCACTAATTATTTTCTGTCTTCATTTCGATTTTCTTTTAAGATTCAAGTTTTGTAAACTTTTTGTCATTGCCGTTGTAAACACTTGACATCCCATCAAAAATAGGATGTTGAATAACTGATGTTGAAAATGATAGCAAAAATCTGAGCTCTAGGACTTAAAACAAATCAAAATATTTTTTGGGGAAAAGAAATCTAGTTTAGAGCAGATTGGGATTGTTATTTAAGCAAAGCAAAAGCTGAGAGAACCAAAATGGAACATTACTTACTGTCAATATCAAAGTTGACCGTGTCAAAATTCAAAATTTAAAGAAGCTACATGTCTGTTGACAAAAAAACAGCTGATATTAATCTAGAATATTGAGAATAGATTAAGAGGCCATGGATTTGAATAGTCACCATGACAGCAAAAAAGCAACTCTTCCTTAACATCTTGACTGTACCCCAAACAAAAGTAAAACTGCAATGCATGTCACACTACAAAACCATGTACCAGCTACAAGAGAAGACAGGAACTTGGTCATAAACATCCAGGTTTCCATGAGTGATGGGCAAAGTCAAAGCACATCTCAGTACAATCCTCTGCAGGAGCGTGAATAAGTTATACAACAGGTAGAAAGTATGCTTTTGTTGTCAAAGGTTACAAAGCAAAAAGTGCAACAATGGTGCAGACCATTTATGTTTGGTTATTTGTCTTTTGTTGTCTAAAACATAAGACAAATCACACAAATCGGTTTTCTGTCTGGACAGTATACAAAAAAAAGGACTAAGGTTACAAAACAAAAACATTAAAAAACACCAACTTATATCTCTGAGAAAATGTGTTTAAAGCTGCCTTATTTTTCTCCAGCCACAAGGCATGGGCGAACCTCTAGAAAAGGTTCCGGATGTACTTTAGTTACTATGACAACATGGGTTGCAGAGTACTGTAAGTAGAACATTCAGCACTTGTTGGAAACCCTAGAGGGATAGCTACGGGTCAGACTGTGTGCCATACAATACACCCACCGTAGTGGTGGTCAGCTTAATCCAAAAACTATTGGCTCAATGACAGAGTTCAGATCAACATGGGGGCCCAGAAGTAGTCATGAGGAGAAGAAACAACTTGGGACAACATTATTAATTAGTCTTCTTTCACCTTTCTGCTTGCTCCTACACCAGTGTTCTCAACTTGTACCAAATACATGAGTTTTGTCTCAAGGGTGTGGTGACTGACTGACAAAAGCTTTCTTTAAGTTCTAGATCAGGGGGAATATTGTCACATCCATGCATCATCTTTCTCCACAGTGTTGCAAAGACAGGCATCAAATTACAAAGCCGCAATTGAAATGTTAACATGTGTTTGTTTCATTCACTTAGGTCCACAACAGGCTTTGGTGGTGCTTGGTGGTCAGGGCTTCTCCTACAGTTCTCCCCTCATTATCAAGTACAACCCACAGGTTCTGTCTCTCAGCTTCACTGTGGTGCTAGATAGGTGGGGGTAAGAGATGGACAGGGAGAGACCGACTGATATTCAAGATTAACCCCCCCCCCATTCATTCAAAAACAAAGTGGATCCATTTAAAAGCATCACTAAAAGTTCAGAAAAAAACCCACTGCAAAAGGTTACTCTATTTACATACAATGATTTTTCTTAAAGACAAAAGCATTTCTTTACAGAAATCAACCACAAAAAAGTGTTGTTTTTTTCATCTTTTTACATACAAGTTCTTCATCTTTCATCATATCTTCCACTCAGGCGTTCTCCATCCTGGCAGGCTGTGTCTATCAAAGCTTCTGGACGTAAAGGGAGTCAGTCAGTCCATCCTGAAGATTCCAGCCCGTCAGAAGTCACTCGCTGCCTTTCTTCCTGCTGGCAGCTAGAGGGCGCACTTGAACCAAAAGGGATACCGCCACACCCCCCTGTTCTCCCCACACTCGATCAGCACCAGTGAGTGAGGATAGTTTTTTTTGTGTGTGTGTGTGTGGGGGGAGGGGGCATGCAGGCCTGTACTGAGAGGCCTGCCCTTCCTCTGGAGTGGGATGGGGGGCAGGTAGGATTCTTGTGGCAGGGATCAGTCGTCACTGTCTGACAGGGTCTCATACTGCTCCGACAGTAGGGGCTCTCGCTCCCATACACGCTGTTGCTGCTGGGGCCCCAGGGGGCCTCCAGGTGGGGGCTGCTGGGCCTGTATGGAGGTGGGGGGGGTGCTGCTCAGCATGCGCATGGTCAAGGGGTTATAGGGGAATTGCATGGAGCCTGGAGAGTAAAGTGAGACAGGATAGTCATTAGAGGGATTCAGACTGTTTTGTGTCTAATATGTCAGGCTGAAAATCTATTTTTGAGATACAAGAAAATAAAATCCAGATTTCTGAATACCTGTGTGGCTGTTAATGTGGAATGATGGCCAGACAGTCAAGGTTTATATGGGCTAAGGGCCTTAACCTGTTTGGGCTAGGGGGCAGCATTTTCACTTTTGGATGAAAAGTGTGCCCAGAGTAAACTGCCTCCTATATGCATATTATTAGTAGTATTGGATATAAAACAGTGGGATGGGGGGCAGGAAGTCTCTGAAGTTTCTAAAACTGTTTGAACGATATCTGTGAGTATAACCGAAGTCATATGGCAGGCAAAAACCTGAGAAAAAAATCCAAACAGGAAGTGGGGAATCTGAGGCTTGTAGTTTTTCAACTCATCCCCTATCGAAGATAGTGGGATATTGGTCATCTTTCACTTCCTAAGGCTTCCACTAAATATCAACAGTCTTTAGAATGTTGTTTGATGCTTCTACTATGAAGGGGGGCTGAATGAGAAGGGAATGAGTCAGAGGTCTGGCAGAGAGCCATGGGCTCGTGACGCGAGGTCATGAGAAAGTTACCTCTCGTTCCATTGCTTTTCTACAGACAATGGAATTCTCCGTTTGGGACATTATTGAACGTTTATGATAAAAACATCCTAAAGATTGATTCTATACATAGTTTGATAGGTTTCTATGACCAGTAATATAACTTCATCAAAGGTAAGTGAATATTTTTAATGCTATTTCTGACCAATGTTGACCCCAACATGGCGGATATCTGTTTGGCTTGATTTGTCGTCTGAGCACCGTACTCATATTATGCTTAAAAAAAAGAAGTGAAATCTGACACAGCGGTTGCATTAAGGCGAAGTTTATCTAAAGTTCCATGTGTAATAGTTCTATTATCAATGTTTATTATGAAAATTTCTGTGAATTGAGGTGGCTCTGCAAATTCACAGCATGTTTTGGAACACGCCAATGTAAAATTAGATTTTTGGATATAAATATTCACTTTATCGAACAAAACATACATGTATTGTGTAACAAAGTCCTATGAGTGTCATCTGATGAAGATAAAAGGTTAGTGATTAATTTTAGCTATATTTACAGCCAACTCTCTTTGGCTGGAAAAATCGCTGTTTTTCTGTGACTTGGTGGTGACCTAACATAATCGTTTGTGGAGCTTTCGCTGTAAAGCCTTCTTTAAAATCAGACACTGTGGCTGAATTAACGAGAATTTTATCTTTAAAATGGTGCCTAATACTTGTATGTTTGAGAAACTTGATTTATGAGATTTCTGTTGATTGAGTTTGGCACCCTGCAATTTCATTGGCTGTTGGCGAGGGGTTCCGCTAGCGGAACGGGGTTCTGTTCCCAGACAGGTTAAGTACCTGTGGACGAGGGCCGGTCCTCCCAGGACCAGGCTGGGGGCTGCTGGTGGTAGTCTCCCTCTGAGTGGACGGAAGAGACTGACGAGGGCCGCTCTGCTGCTGTGTATGCCTGGCCTGGGTTGGGCGACTTTGACTTTCGGCTGTTGGCTTTGCTCTGCAGTTTCTGTTTGCCTGTTGGACAATCAGACAAATACAAGAGTGTTAGCAATAATGCAATAGAGTTAGCAAAAGCTTAGGACTAGTCTGGTGAGTTTGTTTTAAATATCAGAATTTCTAAGAATTTGATTCCCACAATGGGCCTATAGAGACAGTAATTTCCTTGTGTGTGCATGTATGTTTTAGTTGGCTGTATGTGTGCTTGTGTGCCACTGACCCATGCTAGGTGAAGGGTTGGCCTCCTGGCGGGCCTCGTTACTGGGGGTGTTAGAGTTGGGCTGAGGCCCTCCCTGGTGCTCCTCTGGCCTTTCTTCCAGGTTCCCCATCAGGGCCTTGCGAATTATGTCCTCCAGGCCCAGGTTACTGGCCGGGTCGCTGAAGGAGTGGTTCCTGGGGTTCACGCTACCTGGAGGGCCAAACACACGACGGACGATTAGACAGGGAAGATATGGAGCAGCCAGCACGGTCGTGTTCTTTAGGGTATGCAAACAGAAAACATTTAGAAAAATGTTTGTTTAAATTATTTTTTTTTCCATTTTTGTGCTTACTGAACACTACCCACAAGTTGCTGGTTTAAATTATTCTAGTTTGTTTGAATGGTGATATAAATATCTAAACGCACTTGAGCTGGTCACAGCAGGCAAGTTGAAGATCTCTGTGCCTGGTTGTGCATTTCCTGAAAGGAGAAATGATAGCACAGTAAACAAAAATGTCTGAAACTAAAAAATGGTGCTAAAGACAGTTAATTGTTAGTCGTTTTACAGTATGCCTTCCTTTACAATGTTTCCCCTTGTGAAAATGAGAAATGAGTGCAATGCATCCCATTATATGTTCATATAATACTGTATAAGTTGAGTTCCATCAAATGTCACATTATTTCCATTTTGGAAAGCTTTGTTCAATGACGTTAGTACAAGGTAGATAAGAAGAGAGTACACTTACCAACATCAGAATCACTGACACCAGAGGAGTTCAACTTACGAATAATCTCCTGCTTCTTGGATTTCACCATAGGGGAGGTGTTCTCCAGCCTGGTGAAGAAGGAGGGCAGGTAGCTGACACTGCCAGGGGAGCGAGAGTCACCCCTGTAACCAGAGAAAGGCCACCACAGAGGTTAAGAGTCAGGCAGCAGATGGCTGAGTAGGCTAGCGTGCAACTGGCACCTCTCCACCCAGTTTCCACTCCGTTGGCATGCCAAATGGGTCACAGCTGCCCACAAGACACATTCCGCCCATGGGCACTGAATCCATGTGTCCTTGTGCCAGGGGAAGGTATTCAGAATCCACCACACACACACACACACAGTCAAGCTTTTTAGTTTGTCACTTAAACCTTAAAGACACCAAAACATACAAATATGCCTAGTTATAACATTGAAAGACAATGTAAGGTGAATATAAACAAATGGGAGTACCCCCACTTCTTATGAAGATATGCCAGTCCTACACACCTCATCTCAGGCTGGTCAGCCTCTCGCCTCTGTGGTTGCTGCTGCTCTCTGGCCTCTTGTTGTTTATCCTGGTAGCTCTGGGGAGGAGAGATGGGCTCATAGCTCTCTATCGCCCCCCTGCCACCCCGATCAGGGGATTTACCAGGTCTGGGGGAGGCACAGAGGAAAAGAGCAAAAAGTGAGAATCTGATGGAGTGGTCAGAGGTGTACCACCAGGGTTATGTTCAGTAGGGAGAAAACATTTTGCATGGAGGTACTACCTGAACACAAGTTTTTGTTTTTCGTTGCAAAACATTTTGCTATGATGTACACCCTAATGACCATGTCTCAGACTGGCTTGGTGAAGAGGCTGTGTTGGGCTACCGCCGGGTGCTGTTACTGTACCTGGCTCTGGGCTTGTCAGGGGCATTATCGGGAGACACTCTGCTGGGTGTGGGTCTCTGGTGGTTTTCTGGGCTGTAGCGGCTGGGGACCTTGGCACGACCCCCGGGGCCCAAGATAGACACGGGCAGCTGGGCACTCTGGAATGTGGTGGTGGCAGAGGAGGAGATGGTAGTGGAGGACTGAGGAGGGTCCTGGTTCCTGGCAAAGTCCTGGGTGATGATATGCTATAAAGGAGAAAGAGGAGAGGACAAGGGGACAGACAGATCAGGGAGATGTTAGTACTTGGAGGCACACATACATTTTCACTACTCTTAAAAGTATTTCTCTTAAGATGTCTAGTAGAGGCTGTTGTCAGAGTTGTTGAGATCATCATTTGCAGTTCAGTCGATGGATCACTCAAGATATCATCACTCAACAAAAAGTGGTATAGGAGGCATACTGTACATATATTTTTGGTAAAGTAAATTGTATTGGTTACACAGAATATGGATACTTTGCCTCAGGATTCAGGAACCCAGTTGAAAAGGGTTATGAATGAATGAGTCATTGGATGTGTTCCAGGCTGACTACACTGCAGTTGCCTGATAGATCTCTGATTAGTTTTAACATATTAGATAACCACATAATGATATATCAATCTGATGGACGACTGCGCAGGAAATGACATGGCATGCAACTGTGGAAAGCTACCAGTGTGTCTTACCGAGATGTGGTCAGCCAGGGTCATGACCCGGTGGGTCTTGGGGACCTGCTGGGACTGGGAGTACCCTCCGTCAGCCTGGGAGGAGGGGGACTGCTGTGACTCTGCTGACTGGCGGTAGCGGATCATGTCAAAGGGACGCATGCCAGCTGCCGAGTGAGAATATTCCACACACACACACACACACACACACACACACACACACACACACACACACACACACACGAGTTGCGGGAGGGGAGATGAGGGGGAGGAGGGGTAGCACTGTATTGCATGCCAGCACCAACTGATATACATTTGCCTCCAGCAGACAGAAATAGCTTGTGCAGCGGTCTGGTGACCAGACGGGGGCTAGTGGGGAATGGAATGGTGTCGTCTGCTATATCTGTTGTACTCAGATGACTCGGGTGGAGTCATTCGGGTTGTAGTATGTTTACACCATATCATCACTATAAGATACAGTATGCCTCTGCAGTAACCTGAATTCAATCCAGCTTGTAGAGCTGAGTTGGTTAAATTTTGTATTGAAGTCAGTTGAGTACAGATATTGTACTGTACTCATGTAGGACATGGTAGGTAACTTGGAAAAGGAAAACAGTACTTGAGAAAGAGTGATTCAGAGCGCCAAGAGAATACTTCAAGTCTCCATATACGGCATCTATAGAGCTTTACCGGTCAGTTTACCCAGACACATTAAGCCTAGCCATTGACTGAAATGCACTTTCAATAGATATTCACTATTGAGCAAGCTTTTTTTTGTCCAGGTGCAGGCTTAATCTGTGTCAGGGAAACCAGCACTGACAACACATTTTTTTCCACAGTATATAGTACCATCTGACCTTGTGCTGCGGCCCTGTCCCTGTCGGCCCTGTCCCTGTCGGCCCTCTCCCTGTCGGCCCTCTCCCTGTCGGCCCTCTCCCTGTCGGCCCTCTCCCTGTCGGCCCGGTCCCTGTCATCCTGCTGCTGCTGGGACTGTGCTGGAGAGTTGGCTGGGCTGATCACATCGATGGCTCCTCCACTGGGGATCTCATACCTATTGGACGACACTGCAGGGCCAGGCACAGACACACACACTTATAAAACAACCCTCTCACTAACATATGAGATATTATTATAATTTGTATTTATTTTATTTGCTATGTTGTTAAGTCTTATATGTTAGAAATGTTGGGAATTAAACCGCAAACCAAATCTATATCCAGGTCTCCGTACTGCCTTCCATCCCATCTGTCCCATTGTGTCTACGTTCTATACTGTTCCCTGTTGTTCTATGTGGAAGACTCACAGCTGCTGGAGGAGTCGGAGCTCTGGGAGCCTCTCTCCCGGGAGTCCTTGTCCGAGGCGATCTGGCTTGTAATGATGACGTCAATGAAGTTGGCGGCCGTGATGGTGGTCTTTCCTCTGGTCCTCAGCTCTTCCTCGATGCGTGACTTGCTGGGAGGACCCTTGTCCTTATTCCCCTGGGGACCACTGGGCCCCTCAGCGTATCCTGGGTGGAGTTTCCCCCCTGGCAGAGACATTGGGCCATAGGGAGACTGCATGGAGCGCCTGTCTGCCTCCTGCTGCTGCTGCTCGTGCTGCCGCCTGGCCACCGAGGATGATAAAGACATGTCGTCATCTCGGTCATGCTTGGAAGAGTCCTTGCCTTTGTTGACGTCCATTTGAGGGGCGGAGGCGGCGGCGTCCACCAGGGCAGCCAGGGCGTCGGCTGCAGTGCTGTAACGGGCTCCTGCCTGGGCTGCTGCCGCTGCCGGCCTGGAGGGGGAAGAGAGAGGCAGAGGGTTATGCCTCAATCACACCGACAGCATCATCATGCAAAATGGTATGCATGCAACACAAGTTAAACATTCACCTTCTGTCAAGCTGGCTACGCATGGTTTTATGCATACGTTCGATAAATCCAACGTATGCACCACACAGAACACACCGTCTCTGCAACGCTGCATGGCAAACGCAGCGTTCCTTTGGAAATTAATGCACTCCTAGTGTACCGCAATGACGCCATCGGTGATGGAGGCGTTAACATTGTATTGATATACACACACACACACACACACACACACACACACACACACACACACACAAAATATAAACGCAACATGCAACAATTTGAAACATTTTACTGAGTTACATTTAATTTAAAGAAATCAGTCAATTGAAATACTCATAATCTTTAATGATAATCTATGGATTTCACATGACTGGGAATAAAGATATGCCTATGTTGGTCACCTTAAAAAAAAATCAAGTGGATCAGAAAACCAGTCAGTATCTTGTGACCACCAGAGTATGTGAACGGAACGAAGAGCAGTGTGACTAAAGCGCAGAGTTAGATTCCCAAAGGCTGGTGCGTCGGCCTTCTTGCACGCTACCAATTTCGCTCCAGTAACACTCACTTCATGACCTCAGGGCATGCCCGCTCCAGCATGCATTTGTAGTCTACTTATGTGCTGCTATAGTCCCTTGCTTTAGCTACTGTCATGGGGTTCACTAAATATTGATGGTATACTTACTATGTGCACATGCTAAATGAAAGGAATGAGATGGGTAGCTAACTAAGTGTGTCATTGTAGCAACGTATTTATAAACTAAAACTCAGATCTCTTAAAAGTTTCATTCATTTTTCTCCATTACACACACACGACCATAATATGATTTTGTCTCAATAGGTCTGGCATATTCTCACTTTCAAAGAGCTTTCAATTTTGAATGAACCAAATGCTTACCAATAAGAAAAAAAAAAAACTCTGCATCTATGCCCAGCCTGGCAAGATTGGCCAAAAGGGTGTTTAGCATCTCCAGTGGGCTCTGCAAGCACGGTGAGGATAGTCTCCAGTCTCCATCGCATGAGCCTGAAGCCACATTCTCTCACCAAACTCCTGTTTTTTTTATTATTTCAAAAAAGGCAATGCAGATTGAGCCTAACATTGCATTTTTTGTTTAATTTGTATTTAATTGTAAGTAAGTCACAGCTTATATGCGCAATTTATAGACTAATGATTTAATACAACAAAATGTTGTTTAAATGCTGAGCACTTTATGTTCCTACCAGCCAATTGTGTCACACTCGCAAATGCATTTCTTTGTAGGCTATAGCCTTGAAATAATATATCCTAAATAATACATTTTCTTTCCGTGTTTGGCTCCTGACCTATTTAGTGTTTACATACTGTTTTATATGACATGTAGCCTATTTGAAATGATGAGCACTTCTTACATTGAACTTTGTTTATTAAAATACTTGTCATTCAAATCATATGGTTTGGTTTAAATACTTCAAAACCAAATAGTAGGTCCAGGCAGTCAGAAAAATAGATGGGTGTTGCTTAAATTGTGCTTTTAATGAATGGAGTGACCGGTTTTCCCCCTGTGAGCGCAGGATGGTTTTTAGCAGAGCGGTTGGAAAGGACGTAGAGCGCCAGAACGGTGTGCAAGCATTTGCCTCATTCAGCGCAACACATCTCCTTCGTATAGGGTTGATCAGGCTGTTGATTGTAGCCTGTGGAATGTTGTCCCACTCCACTTCAATGGCTGTGCGAAGTTGCTGGATATTGGCGGGAACTGGAACACGCTGTCATACACATCGATCCAGACCATCCCAAACATGCTCAATGGGTGAGTTTTGCAGGCCATGGAAGAACTGGGACATTTTCAGCTTTCATGAATTTTTGTAAAGATACATTTTTATAAAGTATTTTACTTTTATTTAACTAGGCAAGTCAGTTAAGAACAAATTCTTATTTTCAATGACGGCCGAGGAACAGTGGGTTAACTGCCTTGTTTAGGGGCAGAACAACAGATTTTTACCTTGTCAGCTTGGGGATTCGAACTTGCAACCTTTCGGTTACTAGCCCAACGCTCTAACCACTAACCCTTGCAATGTGGGGTCGTGCATTATCATGCTGAAACATGAGGTGATGGCGGCGGATGAATGGCTGGACAATGGGCCTCAGGATCTCATCACGGTATCTCTGTGCATTCAAATTGTGATCGATAAAATACAACTATGTTCGCTGTCTGTAGCTTATGCCTGCCCATACCATAACCCCACCATGGGGTAAACCGCTCCCACACAAAGATATACACATTGTCTGCGGTTGAGAGGCCGGTTGGAGGTAATGCCAAATGAACATGAAATTCTCTGGCAACAGCTCTGGTGAGCATTCTTGCAGTCAGCATGCCAATTGCACGCTCCCTCAAAACTTGAAACATCTGTGGCATTGTGTTGTATGACAAAACCACACATTTTAGAGTAGCCTTGTATTGTCCCCAGCACAAGGTGCACATGTGTAATGATCATGCTGTTTAATCAGCTTCTTGATATGCCAGAGGTGGATGGATTATCTTGGCAAAGGAGAAACGCTCACGAAACATGGGCCCAACGCTTTACATAATGCGTTTATATTTTTGTCCAGCACACACGCACTTGGTCAAAAGTTTAAGAACACCTACTCATGCAAGGGTTTTTCTTTATTTTTACTATTTTCTACATTGTAGTTGGTTGGTTGAGAGAATGCCAAGAGTGTGCAAAACTGTCATCAAGACAAAGGTTACTTTTTTGGTTACTACATGATTCCATGTGTTATTTCATAGTTCTGATGTCTTCACTATTATTCTATAATGTAGAAAATAGTAAAAATAAAGAAAACCCCTTGAATGAGTAGGTGTGTCCAAACTTTTGACTGGTACTGTAAATATATAGAACAAGCGAGAGGGTAAAGAGTAGAAGGGCTGTTATGTTCTGTGAGCATGTACAGGGTTTTCATTGCAAATGGCATAACATTTAGTGCAGGCAGGTATGCTCCTGACGTGTTGCGATTTGCAACTGAAAGTATGCCCATAAGAATGGATTAACAGTGCACACACACACTAAGACTCAGAGTGTACATGAGGTGAGGTCAGGGCTTACCAGGCAAGAGCGGAGCAAGCTTAAGAGACTCACATGAGAGGGGTGATGACGCCCTTGCTGTTGGCTCCCTGGAAGATGCTGGGCCGCTGCTGCTGGGCTTCCTGTGACCTCATAGAGGGGGAGGGGCTACGCAGGTATCCACGGCTACCTGGTCTGTCTGGCTGCCCAGGACCTGGGGACAAATAAGAGGGGACTTCAATAACAGAGAAGAGCAATTCAAAGTTGGAAGCATATAATGTTTTTTCCAACACTGTGCAAAAGACAGGCTACATAAATCCTTAACTCTGTGAGAGCATCTGTCCAGCCAGGTCCAATCGAAATAAACTACTATTATATAGCTCACATTCACATGCATTTCTGTATTATTGATGACACAGTACAGCACTATACAATATAATGATGAGTCTCACCTCCACGCATGTAGTCATTGGCAACCGCTGCAGCCACTGCTCGCTCACGCTCTCGTTGTCTTTGCTCCTGTTCCCGCTCCCTGTGCTCCCTTTCTCTCTCTTTCTCTCGGTGCTCCCGATCACGCTCCCTCTCTCGTTCACGCTCCTGGTTGGCCGCTGCAGTAGCTGCGAGGTGGGCTTGGTGGCCTGTAGACACAAAGAAACAAACAACACACAGCAGGGTTACACACCATTAGGGCTGCAAAGGGTCGGGAAATTTCCATGGGAAGTAAAGCCCGGGAATTTGGGGAATTTTGTTTAAATTCATCAAAAAATGTTGGCTTTACGGTTTTTACTTTTTAATTACCATATATATTTTTGGTTTTTCCCTCAACTTTTTTTTTTCTCATTCAACTTTTTCACTCCGGACACTATCTGGACATGGTTCGTCAGGACCTCCAACAGCCGAAGCTAAGTAGTAACATTAACATGATGCCTTCTAATTGCAGTCGCTGTACTCATAATATACAGGAGAACGATCGCCTTACGGCGAGGATAGCTGTGCTACAGGCCCAGCTTCAGGCGCAATCGTTAGGCAAGGGTCATTTCAGTGTAGGAAAGGATGAAACAGCGTCTGTGCCACCAGTAAGTACAGATAGTAACGTTAGTATAAATCCCCTCGCACGGTCCCCGCAGCCGGACAACTTTCTCACGGTTTCTGGAGGGAAATGCTGTAGGAATGCTCAACCGGTGTCGCCCATTCAGCCGACAGAAACTTTCAACCAGTTTTCCCCATTAAGCAACGAGTCGGAGTCAGAGGCCGAGCCTTCTCGTCTCTACTCCTCCCGTTACGGGGTCTGAGATGCCGAAGCTTCCCACCATTAGCTCTGACAAATTGAAAACTCTAGTCATTGGCGACTCCATTACCCGCAGTATTAGACTTAAAACGAATCATCCAGCGATCATACACTGTTTACCAGGGGTCAGGGCTACCGATGTTAAGGCTAATCTGAAGATGGTGCTGGCTAAAGCTAAAACTGGCGAGTGTAGAGAGTATAGAGATATTGTTATACACGTCGGCACCAACGATGTTAGGATGAAACAGTCAGAGATCACCAAGTGTAACATAGCTTCAGCGTGTAAATCAGCTAGAAAGATGTGTTGGCATCGAGTAATTGTCTCTCGCCCCCTCCCAGTCAGGGGGATTGATGAGCTCTACAGCAGAGCCTCACAACTCAATCGCTGTTTGAAAACTGCTTTCTGCCCCTCCCAAAAGATAGAATTTGTAGATAATTGGCCCTCTTTGTGGGACTCACCCACAAACAGGACCAACCCTGACCTGCTGAGGAGTGACGGACTCCATCCTAGCTGGAGGGGTGCTCTCATCTTATCTACCAACATAGACAGCTCCACAATGAAATAGGGTGCAGGCCAGGCAGCAGGCTGTTAGCCAGCCTGTCAGCATAGTGGAGTCTGCCACTAGCACAGTCAGTGTAGTCAGCTCAGCTATGCCCATTGAGACCGCTTCTGTGCCTCGACCTAGGTTGGGCAAAACTAAACATGGCGGTGTTCGCCTTAGCAATCTCACTAGGATAAAGACCTCCTCCATTCCTGTCATTATTGAAAGAGATCATGATACCTCACATCTCAAAATAGGGCTACTTAATGTTAGATCCCTTACTTCAAAGGAAATTATAGTTAATGAACTAATCATTGATCATAATCTTGATGTGATTGGCCTGACTGAAACATGGCTTAAGCCTGATGAATTTACTGTGTTAAATGAGGCCTCACCTCCTGGCTACACTAGTGACCACATCCCCCGTGCATCCCGCAAAGGCAGAGGTGTTGCTAACATTACGATAGCAAATTTAAATGTACAAAAAAAACCCGACGTTTTCGTCTTTTGAGCTTCTAGTCATGAAATTAATACAGCCTTCTCAATCACTTTTTATAGCTAATGTTTACAGGCCTCCTGGGCCATATACAGCGTTCCTCACTGAGTTCCCTGAATTCCTATCGGACCTTGTAGTCATAGCAGATAATATTCTAATCTTTGGTGACTTTATTATTCACATGGAAAAGTCCACAGACCCACTCCAAAATGCTTTCGGAGCCATCATCGACTCAAGTGGGTTTTGTCCAACATGTCTCTGGACCTACTCACTGTCACAGTCATACACTCTGGACCTAGTTTTGTCCCATGGAATAAATGTTGTGGATCTTAATGTTTTTCCTCATAATCCTGGACTATCGGACCAACATTTTATTACGTTTGCAATTGCAACAAATAATCTGCTCAGACCCCAACCAAGGAACATCAAAGGTTGTGCTATAAATTCACAGACAACACAAAGATTCCTTGATGTCCTTCCAGACTCCCTCTGTCTACCCAAGGATGCCAGAGGACAAAAATCAGTTAACCACCTTACTGAGGAACTCAATTTAACCTTGCGCAATACCCTATATGCAGTTGCGCCCCTAAAAACTAAAAACATTTCTCATAAGAAACTAGCTCCCTGGTATACAGAAAATACCCGAGCTCTGAAGCAAGTTCCAGAAAATTGGAACGGAAATGGCGCCACACCAAACTGGAAGTCTTCCGACTAGCTTGGAAAGACAGTACCGTGCAGTATCGACGAGCCCTTACTGCTGCTCAATCATCCCATTTTTCCAACTTAATTGAGGAAAATAAGAACAAACCGAAATTCCTTTTTGATACTGTCGCAAAGCTAACTAAAAAGCAGCATTCCCCAAGAGAGAGTGGCTTTCACTTCAGCAGTAATAAATTCATGAACTTCTTTGAGGAAAAGATCATGATTATTAGAAAGCAAATTACAGACTCCTCTTTAAATCTGCGTATTCCTTCAAAGCTCAGTTGTCCTGAGTCTGCACAACTCTGCCAGGACCTAGGATCAAGAGAGACACTCAAGTGTTTTAGTACTATATCTCTTGACACAATGATGAAAATAATCATGGCCTCTAAACCTTCAAGCTGCATACTGGACCCTATTCCAACTAAACTACTGAAAGAGCTGCTTCCTGTGCGTGGCCCTCCTATGTTGAACATAATAAACGGCTCTCTATCCACCGGATGTGTACCAAACTCACTAAAAGTGGCAGTAACAAAGCCTTTATTGAAAAAGCCAAACCTTGACCCAGAAAATATTAAAAAACTATCGGCCTATATCGAATCTTCCATTCCTCTCAAAAATGTTCTATTTTTTTTTGTTGAAAAGGCTGTTGCGCAGCAACTCACTGCCTTCCTGAAGACAAACAATGTATACGAAATGCTTCAGTCTGGTTTTAGACCCCATCATAGCACTGAGACGGCACTTGTGAAGGTGATAAATGACCTTTTCATGGCATCAGACCGAGGCTCTGCATCTGTCCTCGTGCTCCTAGACCTTAGTGCTGCTTTTGATACCATCGATCACCACATTCTTTGAGAGATTGGAAACCCAAATTGGTCTACACGGACAAGTTCTGGCCTGGTATAGATCTTATCTGTCGGAAAGACATCAGTTTGTCTCTGTGAATGGCTTGTCCTCTGACAAATCAACTGTAAATTTCGGTGTTCCTCAAGGTTCCGTTTTAGGACCACTATTGTTTTCACTATATATTTTACTTCTTGGTGATGTCATTCGGAAACATAATGTTAACTTTCACTGCTCTGCGAATGACACACAGCTGTACATTTCAATGAAACATGGTGAAGCCCCAAAATTGCCCTCGCTAGAAGCATGTGTTTCAGACATAAGGAAGTGGATGGCTGCAAACTTTCTACTTTTAAACTCGGATAAAACAGAGATGCTTGTTCTAGGTCCCAAGAAACAAAGAGATCTTCTGTTGAATCTGACAATTAATCTTAATGGTTGTACAGTCGTCTCAAATTACTCGTCTCGGCGTTACTCTGGACCCTGATCTCTCTTTGAAGAACATATCAAGACTGTTTCAAGGACTGCTTTTTTCTCATCTACGTAACATTGCAAAAATCAGAAACCTTCTGTCCAAAAAGTATGCAGAAAAATGAATCCATGCTTTTGTCACTTCTAGGTTAGACTACTGCAATGCTCTACTTTCCGGCTACCCGGATAAAGCACTAAATAAACTTCAGTTAGTGCTAAATATGGCTGCTGGAATCCTGACTAGAACCCAAAAATGTGATCATATTACTCCAGTGCTAGCCTCCCTACACTGGCTTCCTGTCAAGGCAAGGGCTGACTTCAAGGTTTTACTGCTAGCCTACAAAGCATTACATGGGCTTGCTTCCTACCTATCTCTCTGATTTGGTCCTGCCGTACATACCTACATGTGCGCTACGGTCATAAGACGCAGGCCTCCTAATTGTCCCTAGAATTTCTAAGCAAACAGCTGGAGGCAGGGCTTTCTCCTATAGAGCTCCATTTTTATGGAATGGTCTGCCTACCCATGTGAGAGACGCAAACTCGGTCTCAACCTTTAAGTCTTTACTGAAGACTCATCTCTTCAGTGGGTCATATGATTGTGTAGTCTGGCACAGGAGTGTGAAGGTGAACAGAAAGGCTCTGGAGCAACGAACCGCCCTTGCTGTCTCTGCCTGGCCGGTACCCCTCTTTCCACTGGGATTCTCTGCCTCTAACCCTATTACAGGGGCTGAGTCACTCGCTTACTTGGGCTCTTTCATACCGTCCCTAGGAGGGGTGCGTCACTTGAGTGGGTTGAGTCACTGATGTGATCTTCCTGTCTGGGTTGGCGCACCCCCCCCCCGGGTTGTGCCGTGGCGGAGATCTTTGTGGGCTATACTCGGCCTTGTCTCAGGTGGAAAGGACTTTGTGGATCTGAAGCTCTTTCCCCTGTTGACTCAATCATCCTCCAAATCCCACCAACATCAGCCACCTCCGAGCGCAATTGGTCCTTGTTTGGGAACACACACACACCAAATCTCGCAACAGGCTGACCAATATAAGGGTTGAAAAATTGGTGGCCATCCGGGCAAATTTGAGACTTTTTGAGCCTGACAGCAAGCCATCCTCAACAAGGTTGGAAAGTGACAGTGAAGATGAGGCCTCAGAGTCTGATGTTCAAGAGGTGGACATTGAGGAGGTCCAGGGAGAAGCCATGGAAGACGGGGGAAGACAAACAAAGTTTAGACTATCACCGTGATGTTGACCAGACAGTCTTCCAACAACGGTCGCATGGTAGCATCTCAAATAGAGGTCGACCGATTATGATTTTTCAACGCTGATACCGATTATTGGAGGACCAAAAAAGCCGATACCGATTAAATGGGCCGCTATTTATTTATAATAATGACTATTACAACAAAACTGAATGAACACTTATTTTAATTTAATACATCAATGAAATCAATTTAGCCTCAAGTAAATAATGAAACATGTTCAATTTGGTTTAAATAATGTAAAAACAAAGTGTTGGAAAAGAAAGTAAAAGAGCAATATGTGCCATGTAAGAAAGCTAACGTTTCAGTTCCTTGCTCAGAACATATGAAAGATGGTGGTTCCTTTTAACATGAGTGTTCAATATTCCCAGGTAAGAAGTTTTAGATTGTAGTTATTATAGGAATTATAGGACTATTTCCCTCTATACCATTGGTATTTCATTAACCTTTGACTATTGGATGTTCTTATAGGCACTTTAGTATTGCTCCTCCCTGGGCTCCAAACAGCAACACAATGACAACAATCACCATCGAAGCAGCATTACCCATGCAGAGCAAGGGAAACAACCACAGGCTCAGAGAGAGTTTGAAACGCTATTAGCGCACGCTAACTAGCTAGCTATTTCACTTCAGTTACACCAGTCTCATCTTGGGAGTTGATAGGCTTGAAGTCATAAACAGCACAATGCTTGACGCACAATGAAGAGCTGCTGGCAAAACACACGAAAGTGCTGTTTGAATTAATGTTTACACGCCTGCTTTTTTATTTTACCTTTAGTTAACTAGGCAAGTCAGTTAAAACCTGTTGCGACTCTAGGGGCAGTATTTTTATTTTTGGGGAAAAAAACGTTCCCGTTTTAAATGGGATATTTTGTCAGGACAAGATGCTAGAATATGCATATAATTGACAGCTCTGGATAGAAAACACTCTAACGTTTCCAAAACTGTAAAGATATTGTCTGTGAGTATAACAGAACTGATGTTACAGGTCAAAGAAAAATCCAATCCGGAAGTGCCCCAGGTTTTGAAAGCGCTGCGTTCCAATGAGTCCCTATTGAGCAGTGAATGTGCCATCAACGAGTTTACGCTTTCTACCTATTCCCCAGGGTGTCTACAGCATTGTGACGTAGTTTTACGCATTAATGTTGAAGAATAGCCGTAGGCGGCCACATTGCGTAAGTGGTCACATGGTGGCTCTGAGAGAGATTCTCACGTAAAATACAGAGGTAGCCATTACTCCAATCGGTCCTATTGAAAAATGAATTGTCCCGACGGATATATTATCGAATAGATATTAGAAAAACACCTTGAGGATTGATTATAAACAACGTTTGCCATGTTTCTGTCGATATTGTGGAGCTAATTTGGAATCTTTTTCGCCGTTTTCGTGACTGCAATTTCCGGGCGATTTCTCAGCCAAACGTGAAGAACAAACGGGGCTATTTCGCCTACAAAAATCATTTTTGGGGAAAAATTTACTTTGGCTATCTACCTGGGAGTCTCGTGAGTGAAAACATCCGAAGATCATCAAAGGTAAACGATTTAATTTGATTGCTTTTCTGATTTTGAGACAAGGTTGCCTGCTGCTAGCAAGGCATAATGCTATGCTAGTCTATGATAAACTTACACAAATGCTTGTCTAGCTTTGGCTGTAAAACAAATTTTGAAAATCTGAGATGACAGGGTGATTAACAAAAGGTGTTTTCCAATATATTTCACTTGTGATTTTCATGAATAGGAAGATTTTCTAGGAAGATTCATGTCCTTTGCTTTATGCTAATTAGTATCAGGCGATGATTATGCTCCCGGACCCGGGTTTGAGAGTCACAAGAAGTTAAGAACAAATTCTTATTTTCAATGACGGCCTAGGAACAGTGGGTTAACTGCCTGTTATGGGGCAGAACGACAGATTTGTACCTTGTCAGCTCGGGGATTTGAATTTCCAACCTTCTGGTTACTAGTCCAACGCTCTAACTACTAGTCCAATGCTCTAAAATATATATATTTTTAAATCGGCGCCCAAAAATACAATTTTCTGATTGTTATGAAAACTTGAAATCGTCCCTAATTAAATCGGCCATTCCGATTGATTGGTCGACCTCTAATCTCAAATTGAACTTTTAACAAAGCGCGTGTCTGATTTTGAGAAGAGAAGTTACTGAACGATGTGTTCATTTAGATCTGGTCCACAGAGGTGCGTAGAGGTTTGTTCAGATTCTCAGAACTCGGGAGTGTAGCAGGGCAGTGAGGTTAGGAGGAGGGTACAAAGGAACAAAAAGGGTGTCAGGTTGGGGTTGGGGCAGGATGGGGTCCTCACCTGGAGATATGGAGGCTTGGTTGAAAGGCCTAGGAGGGAAAGGGGGTTGAGCTCCAGGGATGTAGGTGATGCGGTCCAAAGTGGGAGTACCTGTTCCCCCAGGGTGAGGCAACAGGATAGTTGGAGGCATCTGGGCTAGATCAATAATCCCTTTTACAGACAGAAGCAAAGGGCCAACAGTGAGCAACATGAACCAAATCCATAGGATCAATTTCAAGAGTTATGAATGAACACTGCGTACAGTAGCCTTGGTTTTACCGGTCACCTTACTCTGAACAGTGCCCAAAAATAATAGTTTTATTTGTTTAAGGGCTGCTTTAAAAAAATATATGTTAAGGTGTGTGGAGTGATGGTCACCTTGTAACCACTGGACAAATGAAAATTGGAAGTTTGTCAATACCCAATTTATAAAATTAAGTATTAGCTGTAGTCAGCTGCAGCCCTAAAATATACATGAACAAATCAGCTATAGTAAATTAAATTAAATTCTAAATCAATGAGGCAATTTGTGAGGGTCATTTGCTTCTGGGCGTCTGGAAAAAGGTAGCCACTAATTCACAAGCACAGTCTGCTTACTATCCCCCCACCTCCCTCCCGTGAGAGAGGGACACACAGACAGCCAGCCGCCAGAGTACAGTACCTCGCGCTCCGGGAGGGTAAGACAGAGCTATCGGTTGCTGTTCCCGTGGCGACAGGCCCCTGGCGACGTCGGGCCGTGGGATAACCTGCATCTGCTGGGAGGTGATATAATCATTGAGGATGGTCTGCCTCGTGTTCTCCATGGTGTACAGCTGGTAGGTGTTGTGGTAGCCCGTTGGGGACGGCTGCCTCGGGAACATGTACGCAGCTGCAGGGGGAAAGAGGAGGCGCACGCTCCTTACTAGTGATGCACCGATATAACATCTAAAATAATCCTATTTTATAAGACAGTTCTTATTTGATTAATTGTGGTCGGACCCATCTATGTGAAGCAAGCCACAATAAGGATTAGCCTTCAAAATAAAAGTACGGCATAATTCTACTATTTGTATTAATTTGCATCACTGTCAACGACATACTTTTATTTTGAAGGCAACCCGCAAATCCCACTATAGTGCCTAATCCTTATTGTGGCTAGCTTCAGAACACATGAGCCTCACTAGCCAGATGAAGCTAGCTGGCTGCTTATAACGTTAGCTTTGGGCAACAGAGTTAAGTAGCAGGCTAGCTATTTATTTTCATGAACTGGAGTTCAATTTCAATAGCCGAACAGCAAGTGGCAACCTAGCTAATACTTATAAGGATTCCTAAATCATTCCTGAAAATGACTGCAGTTTCTACTGGTCATTGTATTCCGGCTGGTTGTATTGGTGCTAGCTTGGTACCAAGCTAAAGCTAGCTACCCCAGAAGTTGCATTCGAACAAAATCGTTCGTGGCTGGTGTTTGCAGACTTTTTTTGTACAGCTTTGACAGTACTACTTTATATTTTTTGACACGCAGACCCAAACAGCGTTCCATAGTATGTATGTCGTGAAGGTAATAGTAGTGACGCTATTCCTGTGTAACTCCGGTAGGGCAACATCTGAAAAATAGAGCACTTGGTTGTGTGTACTGGTGCTCAACCAGTCGGCGAAAGCCAACATCACCCACAACAGAGAACGGTTGATTGTCAAGGGCAATGAATTACATTTTCTTGGCTTTAATGGATTTCGCCTTCGAGTTGTCTCGCAGACATTTTCTTACTCTTTCAAATGACTGCTCGATCCACACAGCAGACATTATGGCCTAGGTTAGGAATGCTGTGTTGCGCAACATTTTACGTGGCGCCGTTATACCATGTACCAACGTTATATAGGTATGCACGGTAGCTTTGACATCGGTTTTTAACATCGGCATTAAACTAGACATCGGGCCGTTACCGATGTTGGGTTTTTAGTAATATCGTCCGATTCCGATATTTTCACCGATATATCATGCATCCCTACTGACATCAACGGACTCAACCTGAGACTGGACATTCAGTGCCTATGAATGAGAGACGCCAAAGTTAACCTTCATCAGTTTACCCAGAATCCTTCTATCATTCCAGGATTCAGGTCTATTACTGTGCCATTTAATGGAGGTTGGCTTAGGTTCATTGGAGTGGCTGTGTAGCATGTCCTACCTGGGTCCAGGACAGCCCTGTGGAAGAGGGCAGGGTCTAGGTGTGGAGGTAGGTGGAACCTGGGCTCTCCGGGGGCCATGGGACGGTGGTGGGGGTCGAAGGGGCTGTGGGAGGCCATAGGGTGGTTGGGGTCACCCCCTGACACAGGAGACTTGGCTGGAACACTGTCCCTCTGAGTGGGGGTCATGGTACTCTTCCGGTCATGGGACGCAGGCTTCCCAGAGCCTGGATAGGGGAGAGATGATCACAATTACAAATGGGTTTCATCAATACAAAATCACAAAGTCGGTTTATATATAGTACTGTAAACATAACTAACTAATATAAAAGTGTTCACTTTCAATGTCGGAAAATTGTAATGATGTAAAGACCCATAGCAACACATCATTGCTTGTGAACTGATTGCTGTACAGCGAATCTACATGGTGCAGTCAGATACAGCTGACAGGATACATCTGCATTGAAAGTGAAGACTAAGAGGGATGGTCAGACAAGACGTACCCTCCTGTCCTCGGCCCAGCATCGGTGAGCCTCTGGACATGGAGCTAGTGCTGTAGTTGACCGGGGTCCTGCGGGCGTCGGCATCTTGGTACATGCCCGGGCTGAGCTGGGACTTTCCTTGCTCCTGGTGGGTGGAACGCAGGACAGAGGTTGCCGAGTTGACCACAGAGGTGTGGCGCGCTCGCTGCTCCGCTGCCGCCTTGCTCTCCTCATACTTGGCCCGCTCCATGGCCTCCAGCGGGGGCATGGTGTGACCATGGGGCAGCCTACTGGGACTGGTGATCAGGGACTTGACGTTGTGCTTGATGGCCGACTGGCTCAGAGGATGGCCCTGGTAGAGAGAGGAGAGGAGGGATTAGAGTCTGCTGGTGACAACGGACAGACCGACACGATGCACTCAGTAAAATCAGACTAATAAAACACACCGTCTCACACGCCTGCACACACAAATGTGTTCACTCTCTCTCAAACACACACCTGGGATATAGAGCCCTCCATGGATGCTCGGATGTTGGCAGCCATGTCGGGGGTCTTGCGGGGGTCCTGTCCAGGCTGCTCCTGGCGGGGGATCTCGTGGATGGAGCGGCCCATCTCCTTAATGGTGTTCACCCCCTCGTAGGGCTTACCCTTACCAATCCCCCCCTCAAAGGAGCGGATGGGTGGACTCTCCCTCTTTATCTGCTTGCCGTACTTCATGCTCTCCTCATAGGCCTCTGCAGAGGTTCTGGGTGTACCTGGAGTGAGAAGAGAAAAACACAAAGCTGGAATCTGTACATGGTGAAAATGACAAGATATTACAACAACAAAGAAGTTCCTTCAAACAACAAACACATTTTCTTTCCCTTGGACATCATTGCACATGAGACTGAACAGCATTGTTCCTCTGTTTCATCAACAAAACAAAAACAATAACAAATGCGTTGGGGGGGCGTGAACAGTGGTGTCATTGCCGATTTCAGCTTTTATGTGGGTTACATTTACATAGTAAAAATAATATCTGATTAATTTAATTGATTTAGCTGTTTTTAATTGACTGATTTACATACGGTAGTCTTCGTTATAATTATCTGATCTGCCAGGTTCTCGCTCATGCCCCAGTACATCTGAGTTTTGGAGCTGTGATGACACCTGATAGCTTAATTACCTTGCATGATGGATCCAGTCATCATGGGCCTCTCCTTAGACTCCCCGTGGGGACTGTCTCTGGGCAGGGCTCGGCTGATCAACCCTGACAAACACACACACAGTCAGTCACTCTCACACAGTGGCCTGAATATATGCAGAGACGAGGGTAGAAAAAAAAAAAAAAAAACACACACGCCTTACCTTCGAAGGGGGCTCCCTCTCTCCCGGGGTGGCCTCTGGCGACCTCCATCATATCGTAGGAGCGTTTGAGCTCATGGCCTGTCCTGGGGCTACGCGTGGCCTCTCTTGGGTTTTTAATGGCTACGGAGACAGGAGCTTATTTACAGATATACAAAAGGATCAAGTCAGAGTGACCACGAACAGGCCTTAGCCTTACCGTCGTAGGAGAGGATGTGTCCACTCTTGCCTTCGTAGATGACGTGTCCCTTGGCCAGCTGTTCCCGAGCCTTCTCTGGGCTGCTCAGGTCCTCCGTGGGCAGCTTGGTGATGGTGCCCTTCAGCAGGTCAGGCGCAATGCTGGACCCGGACAGGGCTGGCGTGCCCTGGTCACACGGAAGAGAGCAAAAGGGAGAGAGAGAAATAGGTCCAGAGAGAGGGAGAAGATCAGCAACCAGAAACTGTTTAATACATTTTACATTTCAAAGAAATTTGCTCCAAGAATATTAGACTACTTCATAGAATATACACGGGTTTACATAATCATAAACTAAATTGTTCTATAAGACATCCATAGACAGGGTGGTGCTTGGACACACATACTGATTTAGCAATGTTAGTGACATTCTAATACCTGTGTGATTGATCCTCTGGCTGGGTTTCCCCTGCTGATACCCCCATCCATTGGGCCTCCTAGAAGGAAGACAACAGAGAGACAGGTTGGTATGCACGGATACATAAGGGCTGTACAGTTGGCATTTTATTCCTGCTCAGAATCACTCATGCTCAATTCCAATTTTCCCCTCATTCTCTCAGGAATGTGCACTTGTTGACTCCAAGGATGTAAAATATCATTGGTGTAAGAAAAATGGTACACTCTGGCTACACTATTGTAATGCTTCTAAATCTTTGAAGGGGAGTGAACAAATGCACACTTCAGGGTGAAGTGTGGAGCAATGGCCTGAAGTACACACTACACCCCGATGTCACCTCAGAGGTCAGTTGTAGAAGAAGTTGTGAGGAGGACTGCTGGTGAGAGGAGATGCTCGTTGAACTTGGGCTTGTGAAGGCCCACTCCCTCCCTCTCCCTCCCTCCATCCCTAGCATGCCACATTATGTCAGGTCTGTGCAAACAGAGGGCTGGAGGGAGGTAGGGTGGAAGTCTGTGCCAGACTCCTTCATTTCATTCTTCTCTTTTCTCCCTCAGCCTGCGATAATGCTCTTTTTCCTCTTAAATTTCTCAGACCTGGGTTCAAATAGTATTTGAAATATTTTACCCCAGAAATGCAAATCCCAACAATCTGCCACTACAAGCAGGCAAACACTGAGTATTTGAACACGTGTGGTTTCTGAGTATTCACTGTTGGAATCTGCATTGTTTGGTGAGTGACACTCACACACTTTACCACAGTGAAAGGGGAAGCACACCGAAGGATAGACAGGTTGACAAACAGATTGAAAGATTGTGAGATGGACAGACAAACACGCACCTCTGACTACCCCCTCATACTGCGTGCGAGAGAGGAGTCCCTCAGACTGGCCACGCGGAGAACACTGCTCCTGCTTAATGTAGGACACTAGGGAGAGGGAGGGAGGTGGAGAGAATGAACAGGGGACAATTAGGGAAGGGAAGTGGGATATTTGGGACTGTCACATCAGGTCTGAATGCGATTAAACTTTAACAATATGCCACCTCTCTCATGCAAATCTAATAGCAGTGAGAGGACAGGAGCTGATGATAGACAGCAGGGCTATGTTCCAATATCCACACTAGCATACCACTTAGTAAGAAGACATGTATTGGGCATTTATTGTAAGTAGTATTATAGTTTAGCCATTGGTAATGTGGGTAGGGTGTGTGTGTTGTCCAGACTGGCTTGTCATACCAGGCTTGGTGGGGTCCTGCTGCCTGGGCAGGCCCAGAGATATGGAGCCCACAGAACTCTTTGCCCCCTCTGGGCCACCGTAGACAGCATGAGACGGTAGGTACGTACCAGGAGTCCCCTGAAATGGCCGGAACAGACAGGTCAGAATCAGGTCAGGATTGCAAAATTCCAGTTGGTTAACCAAGATTTCTGAAAAACCTTGAAACGTGTCTGGAAATATACAGCAGGGAAATACAAGGAAGGTGCAGTGTACACAAATAAAGGTGGATCCAAGTGACATGTACCAAAGTTTCCCCTTTGGCATATTGGCTAGTAACCGTTACTAAATACAGACTACCGTGTGCTACAAGGGCAAATACCCTTGTCAGTTTCTTAGTAAATCATTATCACACAAATACTGCTATATTATGACTGAATGAGAAAGAGAGAATGGTGCCGAATAGAACATACCAAAAACTCCAGCTACAGTGCCGTTTCTTGGCAGGGGTTGCCAAACTCTTTTGGCCTGTGACCCCACCATGTAAAAAAGTGATGTCATCAAAAGCAAATGCCTACTTTTTTAAAATTGGGGCTATGACATTCTATTACAAATCAGTCTGACAGTAGAATTGGCAGTATTTCGATCTGAAATAAGTATGGTTTCAAGTGACTGAAACGCATGTGGAAAGGCATTGGGAAGTTCAGAAGATCATCAGGCAATAATTTTGTATGATCTTCTATGTAGAAAAGATCATCATCATTGATGATATTATTTTTCCCAGTCTGATTTAGTGCCTGCTCATGTCATTTAGTGATGGGGTCATGACATTTTGTAGCATAAACCATCAAATGATAGAGCCACATCAGTAGGAAGAAAACAGAAATCACTGTTTATTACAACCGCATCTAGTGGCTACTGGAGGTTACTGACGTAACACTAGTTCTAAGACCCAAGCGCATTTAAAATGTATTTCAGAGTTTCTCGCATAACCCCATTTTGAAATCAGACGACCCCACATTGCGTCGCAACCCCTAGTTTGGGAAACGCTGCACAAGGGACATAAGCGCTTAGAGGCCCCACAACCATTAAGGCACTCAAAATGCTAGAAACGGCCCTGTCCAGCTACACCTGTGTCAGTCTTTACCAGGGGGCTGGCTGGATCTGAGCCCTCACCTGATGGATAGGGGTCTTACCTGGGAGATGGAGCCACCCTGGATAAAGGAGGGCTTGTCTGTGGGTTTGGAGGTTGGAATTAATGGAGGAGGAGATGGAATGTTGGCGGGTCGGCTGTGTCTGGAGAAAGTCACACGGACTCCATCAGGCAGGCTCTGGACCACCTGGTTGGGAGCTGGCTGGAGCACTGGGAGAGGAGAGAAAACAGTAAAAGTTAGAAAGTGACACACTCAATAATATGGTCACTTACATTTACATTTAAGTCATTTGGCAGACGCTCTTATCCAGAGCGACTTACAAATTGGTGAATTCACCTTATGACACTTAGCGTATGGAAAGAGAAAACACACAAAAGAACGTGTGGCAAGAATAGAGAATCCAGAGGCACTGAAAAGTATCTGCACGATTGCACCAAAATCACTTCAGGATTTTTTTCCAATTGATGTCCAGTATGGATAATTTTTTCTTTGGGTGCCATTCCTTCAATTTGCTACTAAATTCAGCTCAAATTGTTTCTCATTCTCAGCCAGTGAATCATTCATTAGTCTTGCCAACAGGCTCCACTCACAACTCATCTCCCATCTATGAGTGCATTATGATCAAACATTGATTTGCCCTAATGCTGCTCCCCCAGATGTTTAAGCCTGCCGCCACAGATTTCCCAGACTGCAGTGTTCTAACATGTTAGTGAGTCACAGTGACCGGGAGTGACCTGCCTTGAGGAAGCAACGCCTGCTCCTTTCCTCCCCACCGCACACCCGTCCTCCATGCCCCTGCACTACTAAATCAAAAATTGTATATTTGTCTGGGAGAGTTCCTACAGAAGGCACAGATGTCAGCATCCTGGCAGCTCACACGGGAGATAAGAAAACAAGGTACTCCATAATGAAATACTGATAAAGCCTTACTGCAGCCAGGCTGTGTGTGTAATATTAATTCATGATAGGGACAGATAGATGCTCAAGGCCAGCTACACTACAGCTGAATCTACTCACAGAGACAAAGGGGAAAGAGTTTGGGGGTGGAGTGTGAAAAGAATAAGGCCAACTGTACGAGATTAAGCCAATGGAACAAGAGTTGGCTACAGCACAAACAGTTTGGGACCAGGCTAGGTGAATGGTAGAGAGGAGGTCAGATGGGGAAGGACAGAGCAGAGAGCGGTTACCTGGAGGCACGCTGTAGCGGGAGGCGTTGGGGTCATTGGGCTGAGGAGAGGCCTTGCTCATGTCCCTGGGAGAGAGCCCGTAGGGAGAGCCTGGCCGACCAGACTGGGCCTCCTGCTCCAGAGCCATCTTCATATCATAAGGCATGTAGGGGAAGGGCTTACCTGGAGAACACAACACAACACAGAACAGAGACACATGAATGAAAACACTGCCACAACAAATTACACACACACACACAAAGAATCATAAGATGAAACACAATTTAATTAAGGAAATTCAGTTCTCTGAGGACACATGCTGTTGATTTTGATTATTCATTCCAAATCAACTAAAAATGATTGAGAAGCATCTTGACATGGATTCGCAGTTCACAAAAAAAAGAATGCTGCTGTCATGCACGAATACGAACTTAAATTTTGCAGGCTTCTTCAAACATGGTATTGCGAGACTACCCGAAAACCTTTGTGGCTGAATGACTCTTCTGCCGTTCAAAATAGGACCCGCTTCTCTTGTCTGTCTGTCTGTCTGCCTGGGAGGCACTGACTGTGTCCTGCTCTGACACACTCAAGTCACACGCCTTCAAAAGTCAACCGCAGAATCCCTCTCTTCCCCCAGAGGCATTTCAGGAAAAACAAGCCCTCCCCATCAGAGGCTTCATGGTGGCATCAGAGGTGAAATGGGGTCAGCTAACATCTTGTTCTGGCTCAGAAAGACATTTTAGAGTGGCAGTCTGAACCTGCTCTCTCTCTCCTCTCATATTTCCTTTTTTGACGGTGAACTACAGCGAGCGTGACAGAAAAATGCAATGGCTACAAATAGGCTGCTGTTGGTTGAGAGGCTCAGGTAGGTAGGGGCTCAGAGGGAGGATATCGGTGTGTTTGTATGTACTCTCTCTTACCCTCCCTGTCCACTATGGTGGGGCTGTGGTTGGTGAAGCCAGGGCAGTTGGTGGGTTGTCTGCTGCGCTCGGGGTCAGCCTGGTCCTGCCTCTGTTTCTCCTCGGCGTGGGCTGACTCGTGCACAGCCGTGATCTGGTGCTGGAACATGGCAAAACCGCTGAGGGGGGCTCCTATAGAAGTTCCACCAGGACCAAAAGGAACCACCTACAGGAAGGGGGCGAGGAGAGATGCCCATGTGAGGAAGACTGGGGGGGGACACAAGCTCTGTACAAGTAATGCAAGCGGCTGATGCGTTGCCCACTAACACTGAAGTTTCTCAATCTACATTTGTAAGAGTACAGGAAAAGTAGATGTTGATTGGACATCAGGGTCAGAATTAAACGCAAAGTACTAAGGCATGACTTTAAACCATCCCAGAGAAAAGATAATGGACATTGTTGGATGACAAATGTAAAACATCAGCTAAACAGTTGTCAGATTTGATAGTGTTCGTGTTTTGCACATAGTGCTTAAACAATCCAGTTTGTCTGATCTCATTCCATAAGAAATGAGGAGACAGAAGCACCATAGAAGAGGCAATTGGAGGGAAAGAAATTTACATCAGAAAACAATTTGACAGTGTCAGTACATTAGCATGATTGATTACACAAAAGATGGGCACAATTTGACTGATTTAAATCCATGCTGACACATTGCTCAACGTATTGAATGACAGAAAGATTAATGATTGGTAACAAATTGATTGATTGACAGGTTGGTTGGAAAAATGCTGGGGATGATGGACTCACTTGACAGGGAGGTTGGTCTAAACAAGACATGCTTTCACCCTGCTGCCTGCCTCCGTGTGCCTGCCTCGCCGAATGGGCATATCTGATCATAGAAAAGTGTGGGTTGCTATAGTGACTGACCATGGGCGGGATGGTAGCGGCGCGCTGCTGGAGCTGCTGCATGTTGAGGTGGGCCTGCTTGGCCGTGGACATCAGCACTGAGCCGGGAGGGCTGAGCAACGAAGGCTTGTCCATACTAGAGAAAATCCTGAGGTCACAGGAGATAGGGGTAGACAGGAGAGGAACGGTGAGACACACTGTTCAGAGTTGAGGTAATGGTCAAAGGAGTTACAATAAAGGAGTCCTGTACGGAACGATTCAATTACCACTAATAATATCAACCATTTACCACCTTAATAATTAATCTAAGTACATTTTGCCCTCATCTGATCCCCTATACTGATAGTATCAACAGCTGAGTGATCATTAGCTTCACCCAAATAGATTTGTTATTAAAGTCCAAATGTGTTTTTTAAGTCCATCCCTGTGATCATCATCCTGACCCACCTCTGTCTCTCGGGCTCAGCGTCTACATCTTCGTCGGCGCTGCAGGTGGCACTGGAGTCGTTGTCAGAGTGGTGCCCCTCCTTCTGCTTCTCTGGCTCCCCCTTCTCCTTGGCAGAGTCAGGCTCCACCTTCACCTGCACCTCCCCGGCCCCCCCAGGCTTCATGTCCACATCCTGGGGCTCGCTCTTGGGGTGCCCATGGCCCTCGTAGGCCACCCGGGGCCTCTCCCCATCCTCCTGAGAGCCAGGCTCTCTGGCCTCTCCCTCTGGGCTCTTCTCCAACTTGACCCTCAGCTCCCCGTAGGAGGGCTCCTGGACCCTCCCATTGCTAGCCTGGCCCTTGTTGGACCACTGGTTCTCTGACCCTCCAGCTCCGTCTCCCCTCTGGGAATCCCCTCCGGCCTTGGAGGGGTCCGACGGGGACGGGGCACTCTCTGTGTCTGAGCTGTTATCTCCACCTTTATGGGCACACAGAACAGGAAAAGACATGGGTGAGACACACTTAAATCACTCTGTATGGCATACATAGGAAGTGACCCTGAGGAGAGGGACACATATAATGATCCAAGCAGATAGAAATGTTATGGATAAAAATATGCAGTATAGATAAAAACATAGACCACATACAATGCATAAATATTCTGCAAACCAATGATGCATCCAATGATGCATGCAATGTTGCCTGTGTCTGGCACTATTGCCATGGAGAGAAGAAACCTGAACATTTAATCAAAAAAGCATGGGTCGATGCCAAGATAAATCTCTAACACAGGTCAAACTGAATCAAATCAAACGCCAAAGAGTCTGTCCAAATAATCTGACCAAAAACAAATAATCTAAATGTGTCCCCTCTGACAGAAGCAGGGTTTTAGAACACTGAACACTCCCCTCCCAGCAGCATTACTGCCTTTGCTCAACCACGTGACACTCAATCAGCAGGCAGTTACACCAACCAACCAATACCTTGAGGACAGTTTGAGTTTCCTTGGGAGTTCAAAAACAACACATAATATAGTAACCTTCTGTAGTCCAGACACAACTTTACAAATATCTGATTGTAGTTGGTTGTCATCAGGAGGGGCAGCAAGGTAGCAGGAGGGATAGAGAGAGACAGAGACTAGCAGGCTACAAGGGTAGGGGGAAGCCTTTACTACCTCCCAGTCAGGTGAGAGGCTCAACCCTAAACCAATTTGCTTCACCTCAGCCACTTTGCTTAACCACAACCAAAAGCTGGAGGGAGATGGGCTCCATGCCAAAAGAGAAAGAGAGGTAGAGAAGGGGAGAAGAAAGAGGGAGAGAGAAAGAGATGGCCAAGAGCAACAGTCGGTGAGTGATCGGTTTGTGACAAACCCAAGGGAGACATTGAATTCATGAGGACATTTAGGGACAGGATGATATGGAAAGGTACCAGACTTAATCTGGACTCACACGCATTAACCTATCCCCATACATGGCAGAGCATTGCAGGGCAAGGGATTTAAATATTCAAAACAGGCCCTGTTACGACAATATTTTAGAACTTTAAGAGTGGAGAGAGAGAGAGCAAGACCAAGAGATAGAAGACTGCAAGTGGAGAGGGAGGGGGGAGAGAAGAGACACAGAGAAGGAGAAAGAGACCGGGTGATGGGGAAAAGAGCAGAGAGTTGGGGAGAGAGTGGGAGAGGGGTAGAGAGAAAGAAACCGGGGGAGGCCCGGTGGATCAGAAGAGTGGAGCAGCACTCCGCGTTCCATGCAGCACGCTTTCTTCAAAGCCAAGGAACAGTTACATAACCCAGACCCAGCAGTCAGAATTAGTTCACATCTTTTATCTCTTGCTTTTTCCCCCTCCTTCTCCCTTTCTATTTGATCCCTTTTTTCTCTCTCATTAAAACTACAGACAGTATAGAGAAAATACCGGGGCTCCTTTGCCATAATTCAAATCAAATTCTCAGAAGACAGACAGTTCAAGAGGCTCTTTCTGAAGTGGACTCACTCTTTTAGACTTCGCTTCACTCTTCCATAGAGGCGTTTCTCTAACTCTTTCTCATTCACACACAACGACATCGTTTATTCACTCAGATCAAATGTAAGTAAATAATCATCAAAAACAATTCTTAACAATGGTTGTGTTTGTGTATTTGTGCTGTGCAGACAGTGTGTGTCTGAATGCGAGGATATACAGATGGATGGTGTGCGACATCTCTCTGACTGACCATCACTATCCTCTGGGTTTTGGTCGTCGTCAGCTGAAGCCATGCTCTCGCTCTGAGACGGGTCTCGATCTCCCCGTGCCCGCCGTGTGTCCTGAAGAAACACAGGTTATAGAACAAACATCAACTTCACTGCTCCTCTGATTATTACAGAAAATCGATTAAAGATAGTGTCAGACATACACGTTCTAATAGACGTTAAAGAAAAGAAAACTCTTCACATTGTACCTGAACAATGTTATTAAGCACTAAACTGAGAAAATTAACTGAAATTGGTAGGACTGCCTGGATGATAAGGTATACTCTTTTATTGCCATTGTATTTACATTTTTTATGTGCCCATATGAACACAACTCTGGTAATTAATTGTGTTGAGTGTTGCCGTACCTGCTTGTGCTGCTGGAGCAAGTTGTCCAGGTTGTGCCGTCTCTTGTAGTTGAAGTAGAAGTTCTTGCACTGAGCCTCGCTCTTGGTGCCCACCATCTTGGCAATGGCTGGCCAGTTGCGCCCGTGCTCGACAAGCCCTGGCAGAGGAGAGAGAGGGAGACTGGGTTGGGATCTGAACCTAAAACAGGCCCAGATTCCAGATTAAGCATATCCATTGAATATTAACCTACTACAGATTGACACCATCTCACCTGGTAAAACCCTGCAGGCCAACAGCACTTATCTAATCCAACAATTAGCTTTAATGGAGTCTCAAACTGTTTACGACAGACTACGCTTACAGAGGGGTGCAGTGGACTGGAAGATCGACAGCCGATTACCTTTGACATTAGGGTCTCTCTCCAACCTCCCTCCCCCTTCATCCACTGCATTTCTGAGCTAAAGGACACAAGCACTTTGACAAATCACCTCAGACTGGAGCCCAGAATAGGACAAAGGTCCATTACAACGCCATCTGAACTAATAAGACAGAAGACACCGGACAGAACATTTAGCGTCAGGTTTGAGTCACTTTTAATAGTCTTATGATTAGATATTTTTTTTGTAGTAGTAATCACATCAAAATGATAATGGTGGTCCAGTTACCCTATTTAGTGTTGGCCAGAAAACCGCTTAAAACACCTGCAGTATATAACATGGACATTATCCATTCTCCCCCAAATTATCAAAGACACCAGCCCCCAAATTCAAACTATTCTCTTTGCTACCACAAGGCAATCGGTACCGATGCACCAAATCTGGAACCAACAGGACCCTGAAGAGCTTCTACCCACAAGCATTAAGGCTGCTAAAATGGTTAGTTAAATAGTTAACCAATAGCTACTCGGAATACCTGCAATGACCCTTTTTGCACTAATCTCTTTTGACTCATCACATATGCTGCTGTTACTGTTTATCTATCCCGTTGCAATCGGAAAGTATTTAGACCCCTTGACTTTTTCAAAAGGTGTTACAACATTACAGCCTTATTCTAAAATTTTATCCATTGTTTTTCCCCTTCATTAATCTACACACAATACCCTATAATGACAAAGCAAAAACTGTTTTTGAATTATTTGCAAATTCACATAAGTATTCAGATTCTTTACGCAGTACTTTGTTGAAGTACATTCGGTAGCAATTACAGCCTCAAGTCTTCTTGTTATGACGCTACAAGCTTGGCACACCTTTATTTGGGAATTGTCTTCCATTCCTTTCTGCAGATCCTCTTAAGCTCTTTCAGGTTAGATGGGGAGTGTCGCTGCACAGCTATTTTCAGGTCTCTCCAGAGATGTTAGATTGGGTTCAATTACGGGCTCTGACTGGGCTACTCAAGGACATTCAGAGACATGTCCCAAAGCCACTCCTGTGTTGTCTTGGCTGTGTGCTTAGGGTTGTTGTCCTGTTGGAAGGTGAACCTTCGCCTCAGTCTGAGGTCCTGAGCTCTGGAGCAGATTTTCATCAAGGATCTCTGTACTTCTTCCGTTCATCTTTCCCTCGATCCTGATTAGACTCCCAGTCCCTGCCACTGAAAAACATCCCCACAGCCTAATGCTGCCACCATGCTTCACCGTAGGGATGGTCCCAGGTTTCCTCCAGATGTGGCGCTTGGCATTCAAGCCAAAGAGTTCAATCTTGGTTTAATCAGACAAGAGAAATTGTTTCTCATGGTCTGAGTCCTTTAGGTGCCTTTTGGCAAACTCCAAGTGGTCGATCATGTGCCTATTACTGAAGAGTGACTTCCGTCTGGCCACTCTACCATAAAGGCCTGATTGGTGGAGTGCTGCAGAGATGGTTTTCCTTCTGGAAGGTTCTCCCATCTCCACAGAGGAACTCTACAGCTCCCCCGACTGCACAGTTTGGCCGGGTAGCTAGCTCTAGGAAGAGTCTTGGTGGTTCCAAACTTCTTCCATTTAAGAATGATGGCGGCCACTGTGTTCTTGGGGACCTTCAATGCAGCAAACATTTTAAATTTACCACAGGTGGACTCCAATCAAGTTGTAGAAACATTTCAAGGATGATCAATGGAAACAGGATGCACTTGAGCTCAATTTAGAGTCTCATAGCAAAGGGTCTGAATACTTATGTATCTGTTTTTCATTATTAATAAATTAAAACCTCTAAAAACCTGTTTTAGCTTTGTCATTATGGGGTATTGTGTGTAGATTGATGAGGAAATAGTTTTTATTTAATCAATTTTAGAATAAGGCAGTAACGTAACAAAATGTGGAAATTGTCAAAGGGTCTGAATACTTTCCAGATGCACTGTACATGTACATAACTACCTCGTAACCCTGCACTTCGACTTGGTACGCCGTGTATATAGCAAAGTTATCGTTACTCATAGTTACAATTATTCCTTGTGTTATTATTTTTGTTTATTCCTTGAGTTATTATTTTTCAATGTTCTTTGCTATTCTTTCTACTGTGTGTCCCCCCCTCTGCATTGCTGGGAAGGGCCCGTAAGTAAGCATGTCAGTGTTAGTCTACACCTGTTGTTTACGTAGCATGTGATACATGTTGATTTGAAAATGTGTGAATACTGTGAATGCTATATTCACCCATCTCTTAGATTAATATAAGTATTCATATCAGCGTGTTTACTAAAAGTTTTTGTGGTTGATATGCTTTAAATTGTGTAGGACTTAATGCTGCTTTCAGACGGACTGATCTCTAATATTCGTCATGAGGCCTACGACTAGTACAGCACTACCACCTGTCCTCCTTCTCACATGTACAAGCCCTGTTACATACAGCTTACATGAAGATAGGGGGAGAACGTGAGGAAAAAAAAAGACAAGGGGGGGGCACTCTCTGACCCATCCAGCAGTGGGCAAAACATAAAAAGGCTGTTGTGAAACTACGCAGAACACTGTGCCAGCATCTAATGTACACTATTGTTAGGCAGCCCAATGAATGAAAGTGCTCCTTTCAAACACGTCAGCTTTTAAAAACTCCCCCTCTGTACTGTCTGGTCTGGAGGAGCTTCAGATTTAAGACCTTGGGTATCAGTGGCATCTCTGCTAGACTCTGTTAATTCAACCAGACTACTCTAAATTAACAGCCCTAGTCACTGTATGATTACAGTGATTCACTTTTGGCTGTGAATGTATGACCAACCAAATGATACCAATGGCAAAACAGAATACTGTATCTGGCATCAGCATTCTACAATACAGAAAATACAGAAATACACAGCAGAGGTAGTAACTCCCTGGGATATATAGGCTAGGTTTGTCGACTGAAATCTATGTACGGGAAAATGTACATGGGTTGGGGGAGGCATGACCAAATCATTTCCAAATCCGCAAACCCACCCAAGACAGCCTTAATTAATCCCCATTAATCCTTCTATTTACTCTCCTGTCCAATGTGCTTAGCCCCATTGGCACTCTCATGCTGCACTTCCACCTAAGACTTACCCCACACCAAAGTAATGCCAGTGTTTTCTATTAAAATAAGCTCTAGTGTTATTGTTTCTCCATCAGGAGTGTGACACTAAAAACTTTGGGCGAGCAGAATCAACAACCTCTGCATTATCAAGACCGGTCTTTTGTGAGAAGGTGCTAAAGTTCACAGTTAGCCATTATTATGGAAATGACAGCTGAAAAGTACCAGTGGCCTGGCATTGGCCCCAAGGAGGAGCAGGTCCACCGGCGCCATGGCCCAGTGAGACACGGGTGCTGGTACACGTAGATGGAAACAGAAAAGTCTGAGCCTTTTAGGTAAAACACCAGGATAAATGATGAAAACTTGACATGTCTCGCCCTCTCCCATTGTCCACCAGAGTCTACACTGACAAAGATGGAGGAGTACTGGCCTGGCTGGAAGGTAACTATGGGTCAATGGGGTCAATCTCCCATGGACTGAGTGACGCAACTGGCGAAGGCAGAAACGCTGTTGTGTCCACAGTCAGTAACTGCATGAAATGAAAAATCCACCTCTCAAAAGGAGTGGTTTTGGAGAGAAAAATGTTTTGGGGTAAAGTCCTATAAGATCCAGAGGCCTGGCAAATTGTTTTTGTGATTAATAGATATGATCTTTAGAGGAAACGCAAACTGTCACGCTGTTACTTCATACTTTGGCCTAATAGATCAGTTTTGATCGGCACGCAGAACAGAGCCACTGCAGTTAGCTACCAGAAAAAGTATCCTCGCTCAAACCACTCCGGCTTGCTTCTCCCTAAAAGCCTCCACCAGTTATGCACCCAGCCAGGCGAGTGTCAGAGTGATAGTTTATGTGGGAGCAAACTTGTATTTGTGAGGTATTGACATGTTGAATGCACTGAGCTGTCTGTTTGAACTACTGGCACACAGCTCGGACAACCATGCATACCCCACAAGACATTCCACCAGAGGTCTCTTCACAAGCCCCAAGTCCAGAACAGACTATGGGAGGTGCACAGTACGACATAGAGACAGAAATACTTGGAACTCTATTCCACATCAAGTAACTCATGCAAGCAGTAGAATCAGTTTTAAACAGATAAAAATACACCTTATGGAACAGCAGGGACTGTGAAGAGACAAGCACAAACACATGCATAAGATAACATACACACACGTACACATGGATTTTGTGTCGTAGATATGTGGTAGTAGAGTAGTGGCCTGATGGCACACACTTAATGTGTTGCGAATATATTGTAATGTTTTTAAAATTGTATAACTGCCTTAATTTTGCTGGACCCCAGGAAGAGTAGCTGCTGCCTTGGCAGGAAGTAATGGGGATCAATAATAAATACAAATTTCGAGTAGAGAGATCAAACTAGAAAGAGAGAGGGGTGAGAGAAACAGTAGATAGAGAAATAAAACAAAAACACTACCTTTTTTGGCAACCTCCATCTCCTCCTCGGTCCAGCGAGAAGTCTCTCCGGTTTCGCCGTTCGCAGCAGCAGCTCCTCCTGCTTCAGTCACAGAGGGAGAACAGAAACCTTCATAATCAGCCCACAGAGAGAGAAAGTACAGTACCAAGCTCGTTCCGCTTCTCAGCCGTCTTGCTTCTCATGGCTGCTAATCTAATAATCAGTTTACATTCTGTGGCTCGCTGCCGAGACCTACCCTCACGCTCTCTCTTACACTCCCTTTCTCTCGTGCGCTCTCATGCTCCCTCCTATTTCCCTTCGCTCTCCCTCCCTCCCAACCCCCTCCTCCCTCTCCCCCCCAAGGGGAGGGTCCGTGTCACCTGATCTGGCTCTAAACAGCGGAGTAGAGACAGGCCTTCCAACATCCCCCTCTTTGGGAAATGGCCTTGGACAGAGACAAAACAGACAGAGAGAACAGCCAACAGATTTACCACTCATATCGCTGCTACAATGCAACAACCATTAACCACACACACACACACACACACACCTACACACACCTACACACACAGGTGCTGATGGAGGCTGGGGCTGAGAGAGAGTGAACCCTGGCCCAGCCTATTCCACTGGACTAGAGATTGTGTAAACATTTGGACCAATATAGCTGCAGTACGAACCCGACATTTACACAAAACATTTTTACTGAGGAGATACATTCTTACGGTTTAGACGGCTCCTAGCGAACGGTCTAGGGCCACACAGACTTAAATCTATTTGAAATGTTTACTGAATCACTGCTCCTGTCCCGTTCAACATGTTCGCCTAATCTTACTGCCATTCCCTCATGACCCCATCATGGCGTTCAAGATCCAGGGAGGTGGGCAGGTCATTAATCTCGGCTGGCTCTTTGAAGAGATATGGGGCCATTTTGGACTGACCCTATACAATGGACTGCTTTTGACCCGGCCCATAGGACTGGTGAGACTCTGAATGAGATCAAACTGGGTTTTAAAACACAAACACTAGGCTTGGGCAGTATAGAGTACAGTGCTGCTTGAAAGTATGTGAACCCCTTGAGCAATTACAGATTTGTTTTTACCATGAAATCTTGATTTAATCAGAACCAGTCTTTGTGATCTGATATTACAGGTTTATATTTACCAATACCACATGCTGGTGTAGAGGACAAAATTAAAAGGAATTAGTGCAGGTGCAAAAATAAGTGAACCCCAAGTTGCATTGGTTAAATCAAGTAGGTAAGTAAAATCAGGTGGGTAAATAATTTGGTACCAAATGAACCAATCAAAGGAGAGATCGTTAGGAATGAGTTTGGGCAGGACTCTGATAAATACAGATCAGAAACCTGGTCAGTTTGGTGTTACCCATCCAGGTGAATACACACCACACCATGCAGAGAGGATAGGAGATCTCAGAGGACATGAGGACGAGGGTACTGAGAGCACATCAGTCTGGGGAAGGCTATAAAATAATTTACAAATGGAGAGCATATAACATGACAGCAACTCGGCCTAGAAGTGGACACCTTCCTAAAATATCCCCAAGAGCCAAAAGAAAATAAATAAATCAGGCAAACATAACATCTAGAGATTTGCAGGCCTCTCTTGCTGCAGCTAATCCAAGTTTGCCATTTTAAAAGGCTAATTGGTCATTAGAAAACCCTTTTGCAATTATGTTAGCACAGCTGAAAACTGTTGTTCTGATTAAAGAAGCAATAAAACGGTCATTCTGTAGTGTAGTTGAGTATCTGGAGCGTCAGCATTTGTGGTTTCGATTACAGGCTCAAAATGTCCAGAAACAAAGACCTGAAACCCAGTCTATTCTTGTTCTGGGAAATAAAGGATAGTCCATGCGAGAAAATGCCAAAAAACTGAAGATCTCGTACTACTCCCTTCATAGAACAGCGCAAACTGGCTCTAACCAGAATAGAAAGAGTGGGAGGCCCCGGTGCACAACTGAGAAAGAGGACAAGTACATTAGAGTGTCTAGTTTGAGAAACAGACGCCTCACAAGTCCTCAACTGGGAGCGTCATTAAATAGTACCCGCAAAACACCAGTCTCAACGTCAACAGTGGTGCAAGGTCAACAACCTCGCCCTCAACGTGATCAAGTCAAAAGGAGAAGATTATGGACTACAGGAAAAGAAGGACCGAGTACGCCCTCAATCTCATCGACGGGGCTGGAGTGGAGCAGATTGAGAGCTTCAAGTTCCTTGGTGTCCAATTCACCAACAAACTAACATGGTCCAAGCACACCAAGACAGTCGTGAAGAGGACACGACAAAATCTATTCCCCCTCAGGAGACTGAAAACATTTGGCATGGGTCCTCAGATCCTCAAAAGGTTCTACAGCTGCACCATCGAGAGCATCCTGACGGGTTGCATCACTGCCTGGTATGGCAACTGCTCGGACTCCGAACGCAAGGCACTACAGAGGGTAATGCGCACGGCCCAGTACATCACTGGGGCCAAGCTTCCTGCCATCCAGGACCTCTATACCAGACGGTGTCAGAGGAAGTCCCTAAAAATTGTCAAAGACTCTAGCCACCCGAGTCATAGTGTTCTCTCTGCTACCGCAAGGCAAGTGTTAACGGAGCGCCGAGTCTAGGTCCAAGAGGCTTCTAAACAGCTTCTACCCCCAAGCCATAAGTCTCCTGAACAGCGAATCAAATGGCTACTCAGACTATTTACATTGCTGCCCCCCCCCCTAAAGTGCATAGCCACTTTAATAACTCCACCTACATGTAAATAATTACCTCGACACCGGTGCCCCCGCTAATTGACTCTGTACCGGTACCCCCTGTATATAGCCCCGCTATTGTTATTTACTGCTGCTCTTTAATTATTTGATATTCTTATCTTACTTTTTTTTAAATGTATTTTCTTAACTGCTTTGTTGGTTAAGGGCTTTTTCCTTCATCTTGTTCAACTGCTACCATGCACCTGCAAAAATGATTGCTCGATTTTGCAACCTGATGGGGCTACTGGGAACACCCCCCCCCCCCCCTTCAGCCCAAACGGTGGCGCAGGGAAAGCAAAAATATTCTTACAAATATTTAACCTCCACACATTAACAAGTCCAATAGCTTAAATGAAAGATAAACACCTTGTTCATCTACCCAGCATGTCAGAATTTTAAAATGTTTTACAGCGAAAACATAGCACATATTTATGTTAAACCACCACTAGGAAAACATACAATATGTAGCCACATGGCTATGCAAAATAGCACAATCACAAACGCAGGATTAAAAGAAAAATATTTCACTAACCTTTTGAAAATCTTCATCAGATGACAGTAATAGCACATGTTACACAGTACATTTGTTTTTTTCAATAATATGCAATTTATATCCATAAATCTCCATTTACATTGAGCCATATTCAAAAAATGCAGCAGAAATGACCGGAGAAATTATAAATATCTCCGGCAGCTAACGCCAGATAACAGCAATAAACATCAAACGTTGACTAAATATACATGTTCTACATATATTTAGAAAGATACACTTCTTCTTAATGCAAACGCTGTTACATTTATTTTTAACGTTACAGAATTCGTTCACTATTCAATAATCTGAGACGGCGCTCAGCCATTAGCATTATTTCTCTACTATGTTGTGAGGGGTATCTGGCTAGGTTAAGTGTAAAATGTGCTAAATGCAGTTGTGCATTTGATTTGCTGATTTAGTTGCTTGTTATCTAAATGGTTAGCTTCTTTCAAAATTAAAGCTTTGCTTGGTAAAATCAGAGAAATCCCCTCCTGGATTTTAGAGCCTTGCTGTCTAATATTTGTTTTGTGCCTGCAGCAAACTATGAGTAACATTTTTTTGTTACTTGTATAAGTTTGAGCTGGGATGTCTGTCCTGCAAATCATTTCAGTCACAGACCATATACATTTTTTGCAATATGCTCGTTAGCATTCTCTATGGGATTTTACATGTACTTGTTACCAGCTAACCTTTGGATTTCAAAGGCTCAGTGGGGTTTGAAAATAGCACTCCTTTGTGTTCAGTGATGGTATTACAGAATATCCCAGGATGGCAAAAGATAAAGGTATGACTATCTGGATACCGCCCAAGCCTAACACACACAAAACCAGCACGGAGGCTGTGAATCAGCAGAGGAGAAGAGAGGAGACAAGCAGTCTGCTCAGCAGTCAGTCATTTCAGAAGATTGAACTTAAAATGGTCCTATGCAAATCCCTGACACACCAGAGCCAAGAAGGGACAAGGGGTTGACAAACTGCACCTTATTTCCCAGTCTGACTTAAAAAAGGACAGCACAACATGTAGGTTTTGGTCAATACAGAAATTAGCCATAAAGACGAAATTCCTTAAAATAATACAACTTGATTTTACATCCTTGATTGGATATTCACCTTTCTGAGATGGATAATCAATTATTCCATTAAAATCTTTACAAGGATGTAGCTTAAATTCACCTTTCTAAAACACTTTTGTGTTTGCTTGAATGCTCTGGTCAGAGACCTGAGCCTGCACACTCTTGACGTTCAGCACACAAACATCAAAAGAAGCTCTCAGAAGCTCGCAGCACAAGGACAAATTAAGTGTTTAGGCTGAGGTACAGCTGTGAGGAGCCATGACAACAGGTCCACCCCAGACACCACACTATTGCCATTGTGATGATGGCTAGGGTATAGGCTAGACAGACTGATCCCCTGGCTAGGTTACAGAAGTGAGACAGTCTGTTATGGCATTGTGTTGAGGAGCAAAACATCAAAAAGAAAGTCAACCTGAACCTGGTGAACCAGGGACCTATTCAGTGCGGTGACATGATAGAAATATAGCTAATGAATAGAACTGACTCCAGTTGTTAACTGCCCAAACTGTCACGTGTGTGTAAAGGTACCTGGGGTTAATTATATAGTATGTGGTTCTTTTCTTGAAGCAAGAGGTGTTTCAGCTCAGATGTATGTCCATTGGGACTTATTTAGGCAAGTTGTGCTGTCCTCTTCTATAGCTGAGACCTATAAAAGCATGCTCACTATGCTATTATATTTCAGGGCCTTTCCAGGAAAAAAACAGTTGATCTCTCACATAAGATAATCATGAAGCCACAGTTCACTCCCCACACACTTGTTCAAACCTCCATAGCTGAGGAGCAATGTCGCGAGTTGACAGGAGTTGAGACTTATTATCTACTCAGTCCCATTGTCACAAATACAACATAACCACAAAACTAGTAAACCACCTTTGTAAGCATAAAAGTCTATTTTTTTTTAGATGCATCTTGGTAAACATTTTTTTTCTTCTTCCAGGGGATGGTGGTGGGCTACTAAAAGCGTAGAATAGCTGAGGTGCTTACCTCCTCTGTTAGGGTCCATGGGGGGCTCACCCGGTGCAGATTTGGTGGGCTCTCTCACAGCCTTCTGGATAGTAGGCTCAGGTTTGGACGGCTGAGGGGGCTCGGAGGGCAAGAGAGGCTCGGGTGGCGGTGGCTCCTCGGCCGCCACAGAGGCAGCCTCATTGGCCATGGAGCGCGTGGTGATCCTTCCCTTGCGCCGGCCCTGGCTGTTGGCAGTCTTCCTGCCACGTGGCGTGCTCTGCTCCTTACCGTCCTCGTCCTCCCCGCCGTCACACTTGTCTTTGTCTTTTCCGATGTCCCTGGAGGACACAAGAGAAGGGATTGTTTTATTTTATTCAACTCAACTCTTTATTCAACTCCAATTAATTTTGAGATGGAGAAGGGATTAGAAGAATTGAGGAAAAGCGAAATGAAAAAGAGCTACTGACTCTTAAGAGAAGAGCCCGGCAGACATCTTGACCCCAGGACTCTGATCCATTAGCCAGATAACTCCTTGCCTTTTTACCCAGCTGGATCAGTGGGCAGCAGTTAGTCATGACTCATGTGTCCTAACCAACCATCAAATGAGAAATGCAAGTGCCTGTAAAAAAATTAAATGTTTTTTGTTGTTGTTGTAATTATTATTATTATTTAGATTGGACTATTATTTAGATTTTCCTAAGCATTTAGCTATGCAAATAATAGGCTTGTACAGTTTATGAAAATGTCCATTGTGGAATTTAAAGGCACTTGCATTCCTCATTTGATGGTTGGTTAGGACACGAGTCATGACTAACTGCTGCCCACTGATCCAGCTGGGTAAAAAGGCAGGGAGTTATCTGGCTAATGGATCAGAGTCCTGGGGTCAAGATGTCTGCCGGGCTCTCCTCTTCAGCGCCAGTAGCTCTTTTTCATTTAGCTTTTCCTCAATTCTTCTAAACCCTTGATCTCAAAATTAACTGGAGTAGAACATCCGAAGGAGAGAGGACAGGAGTAATCGATGGAACATTGAAAGCAGTCAGGTGGTGAGGTCAGCCTGGCCATCACCCCAGAGAAGGGCAGTGGTTCTCTCCCACTCTATGGCCTGATTTACAACACATCTATGAGGGCTCCAGAATTCCTGTCACCTCAACTGAAGGTAAACATTTACTGGGAGGTACAGATTCTCAGAGGTGGATCGGGCCAGAGGCTGACTATAGCCAGGACTAAAAGCTATACCTGTGGGAAACCCATGCAAAAGTGTATACGCACACAGAGCTATTCAAAACTCACCTGGAGTCCTCCTTTTCATCTTTCTCTTCCTCTTCCTTATTCTGCTCGTCCTCTTTTTTCTCTGACTTCTCCAACTTGTCCTCTTCAGGTTTATCGTCTGACTTTTCTTCTTGTGAGGATCGTGTTATTTGCTAGAAAAAAAACAAGGATACAGTTTTTAAATTACTATTTTTAAAATGTATACATGGCAACTTTTCAGAAGCATCAAATAGGGAGATTCTCTAATCTCTCATGATGCCAGACAGAGAGCACTCTCGTCTATTCAAGTTCACCATGATGACGCAGTTCAATCTGGGCCAGAAAGTTTACAAAAAGGCAGCCCACTGCTCATTAATGTCTAGTTTTAAAAGTCTGGCCATGTTTGAATTCCTATTTAGTGACCGAGTGAGTGGGGTTAATGAGGCACACAGCTAAAACAGCTCGCCATGACCCACTTTCCTTTTAAGGCAACATAATAGTGGTGCGCTAGAACAATACCCTTTAGGAAAGAAAAGGATTCAGGATGAAAAATAAGGGACACTGTAAAAAATACCAAATGATGGGAACTGATTATGTTTCAATACATCTGTATTTCTGTAACATGGCTAAAACACCTCTCTCCTACACATTGCCTGTGTGACTAGTTAACTTCTAGGGAAGGTATGGGCCGCTTTGCACGTCTCACAGAGAACTAAGAAGATCAGATGTACCCATGCATACACAATCTTCAGTATTATCAAGAAGCCATATGTTGCCATGTTGACCAGTGTTAATGTAAATGACCAATGAGTCGGTATAGGTGTTTTTGCACTTGACCAGTGAGAATGAGACCAATGAACACGTGCAAGTTGACAGTAGGAGGTGTAAAACTTGTCTGGCATAGTGTTTCAGCTGAGCACAATCCTTCCGTTGGGATGTAAATTAAAGACTTGAATTGGATTCAAGCATTTGTTCTCAATATCTTCATTACCATTCACAAAGCAATAAACTGACGGACCTACAAATCACACCATGAATCTTAGAGCGACCTATGGTTTATTTCAGATATGATATACCATTTCATGGCCTATTAATGCACTCTCCAGCCAAGCGAAGCCACAAATAAAACAGCAGTTAAATCTCTTTACTGTTGCAGCAATCACCCAAACTCAATGTCTGACCCCTTACACATTCAGAAGCCTGCTAAAAGTTCACTGAGTGGTCTGCTGCTTAATTATTCAGACTAAAGAGAGAACAGACAGACTGTCCCACAAACTGAACAACAGTACTATGTCATAATGTGACGAGCTAGCCTAACTGCCCTAGGGTTATTCCCCCATTTACCAGGCAGTCCAATATCCTCAAAGCTAACCAAATAAGAAAAGAAAGGGAACCAGGAGTGGAGTTTAACAGCCTGGTCATGCACCCAGTGTCAATAAGATGACTATGGCTTCCTTTGATGATCTTCACATGGAGAGGGTGTCCACAGGATCATGCCACACACACACACACACCATAAGTACAATACATGTGATTGTTCCCCCTGGATTCAGCTGGTGTAGAAAATCAAAGGCCTCACATGACAACTATGAAGAGAATTACAGTGAAAGATGGGGTGAGTGATAGGGTGTCCTGAACCCACAACCACCCCAACCAATCTTAGAAAAATCAGAGTTCATATACGCAATCATTTAAGTCATTATGATTGCCCATGACAATTAATAATCACATTAGCTTACAGCAAGAATGCAGATACTGTACAAACCAAGATTTACTTTTGCAGCCACCAATCAATATAAAGCTTTTGGCGGATGCACCAATGATGAAAAGGATCTTAATGTTGCATTTTGTACAAAAATACTAAAGTACACATTTATATACAGGATCAGTCAAAAGTTACTCATTCACCTACTCGTTCAAAGGGTTTTCTTTCTTTCTTTCTTTTTTTTACAATTTTGTACATTGTAGAATTATATTGAAGACATCAAAACTACAAAATAACAGATATGGAATCATGTAGTAAACAAAAAAGTGTTAAAATAGCAACCCTTTGCCTTCATGACAGCTTTGTACACTCGTTGCATTCTCTCAAGCAGCTTCACCTGGAATGCTTTTCCAACAGTCTTGAAGGAATTCCAATTTAAGCAGCGCACTTGTTGGTTGCTTTTCCTTCATTCTGCGGTCCAACTCATCCCAAACCATCTCAATTGGGTTGAGGTCATCTGATGCAGCATTCCATCACTCTTCTTGGTCAAATAGCCTTTACACAGCCTGGAGGTGTGTTGGGTCATTGTCTTGTTGAAAAACAAATGATAGTTGGACGAAGCGCACACCACATGGGATGGCGTTTTTCCGCAGAATGCTGTGGTAGCCATGCTGGTTAAGCGTGCCTTGAATTCTGAATACATCACTGAGTGTCGCTGGTAAAGCACCCCCACACCACCTCCATGCTTCATGGTGGGAACCACACATGCGAAGAGCATCCGTTCACCTACTTTGCATCTCATAAAGACACAGCAGTTGAACGCAAACACCTCACATTTGGACTAATCAGGCCAAAGGACAGATTTCCACCTGTCTAATGTCCATTGCTTGTGTTTCTTGGCCCAAGCAAGTATTTTCTTCTTCTTACTGGTGTTTTTTAGTAGTGTTTTCTTTGCAGCAATTTGACCATGAAGGCCTGATTCACCCAGTCTCCTCTGAACAGTTGATGTGTTTGTTACTTGAACTCTGTGAGCTGCAATCTGAGGTGCAGTTACTTGCCGATTTCTGAGGCTGGTAACTCTAATGAACTTATCCTCTGCAGCAGAAGTAACGCTGGGTCTTCCTTTCCTGTGGCGGTCCTCATGAGAGCCAGTTCCATCATAGCGTTTGATGGTTTTTGCGACTGATCTTGAAGATTTGTTCAAAGTTTTCCGGATTGGCTGACCTTCATGCCTTAAGTAATGGACTATAATATCTCTTTGCTTATTTGAGCTGTTCTTGTCATAATAAGAACTTGGTATTGTACCAAATAGGGTTATATTGTCTGTATACCAACCATACATTGTCACAACACAACTGCATGGCTCAAATGCATTAAGGAATGAAATTCCACAAATTAACTTTTAATTTTTTGGTTAATACATGATTCAATATGTGTTTTCATAGTTTTGTTGTCTTCAATATTATTCTACAAAGTAGAAAATAGTCGAACTTTAAAAAAATCCTAGAATGAGTAGGTGTGTCCAAACTTAACTGGTAAAGTATATCCACATAGTGAACGTTCATAACACATAAGCATACATTACATGCATATTTACCAGTAATAGTTTAGAATGTATTCACTAAAAGCAGTAGATACTAGATAGCAGAACCCCTGGGTCAGATACAGGTCTGAAGACAAGTCCCACAGAGTGATTGAGAATAGAGCAACATTCTTTATTATCATTGCTGGCGCAGAACACCACAGACTACCTCCCTCCTCTGCCTGTTCCACGAAAGTACTGTGCTGGAACAAGTCTGGCTATGCCAAGCCAAACATCCCATGCTGGTACCGGATGGGGCCAAGGAATTTCAAAACTCAGTGGTGAGGCAGAGGGGGAATGAGGCAGAGAAGATAAAAGGAGAGCGAGCAAGAGTGAACGAGAACAAGAGAGAAATAGTAGAAACAGGGAGAAAGGCAGAGAAGATAAGTAGATTATATAAAAAGCACGAAGAGGGACAAGGATGAATTTGAATGCATGAAGACAGACATTAGTGGTGGGCTCGATCTACAGACAGATCAGAAAGACCATTTGGCCAAGTAGACATGGGTCGTGTTCAGCAAAAAAACAGAAAACATTTAGCAACAACAAAAATCTGTGTTCCTTTTGGAGACGTTCAGGTAATACCACTTGTGAAACGCTTTAAAAAGGTTTCTGTACCACAGTTATTCCTCCACACTAGAGCAGTCCTGGTGGGTTCAGGGATCACATGTGTTTATTTTGGAGGCCATCTGGGCACCATGATGGCAGTCCTGTCTTCTCTTCCCATTCTGCTCAAGTGCTTCCAATGCTGCTTCCACACCACTGATGTTCTCCAAATCTCAATGGAACCCTGTTTGCCAGTTTTTTAGACTGTGTTTCCCCCCCCCCTGACCTGGTCTGAGTTTTAATTTCTCCCCTCTCTCGCCTTCTTTTCACTGGTTCCCTAGTGCTGTTTGAGTAAGGAAATGACAACCACAAGATCATCTTTTCCTTTTCCTAACCTGGAGTTTAAATGGGGCATCAGAGAGATCTTTGAAACACACACACACGCTGTTAACTTCTCTAGGGTAGGGGACAGCATTTGGAATTTTGGATGAAAAGCGTGCCCAAATTAAATTGCCTTCTACTCAGGCCCAAGATAGGATATGCATTTATTAGTAGATTTGGATAGAAAACATTCTAAAGTTTCGAAAACTGTTAAAATAATGTCTGAGTATAACAGAACTGATTTGGCAGGCGAAAACTTGAGAAAACTCCATTCAGGAAGCTGGATTTTTTCATTTCTTTTTCTTTTTCTATTCAATGCCATTACAATATCCATTGACTTAGGACTCAAATTGCAGTTCCTATGCCTTCCACTAGATGTCAACAGTCTCTAGAAATGGTTTCAGGCTTGTATTCTGAAAAATTAGGGAGTAAGGGTAGTCTGAATGAGTGGACCCTGCCGTGTCACAGAGCTTTTTCATGTGCGAGACCGAGAGTGTGCCTTTCTTGTTTACCTTTTATATTGACGATGTTATTACGACGTTATTGTCCGGTTGAAATATTATGGATTATTTTGGCTAAAAACAACCTGAGGATTGAATATAAACATCGTTTGACATGTTTCTATGAACTTTACAGATACATTTTGGATTTTATTGTCTGCCTGTTGTGACTGCGTTGGAGCCTGTGGATTACTGAAGAAAATGATCGAACAAAGGGGAGGTTTTCGGATATAAAGTGAGACTTTATCGAACAAAAGGAACATTATTGAATAAATTAATGTCTTCTGAGTGCAATCATATGAAGATCATCAAAGGTAAGTGATTACTTTTATCTCTATTTTTGACTTGTGTAACTCTTCTACTTGGCTGGTTACTGTTTGTAATGATTTGTCTGCTGGGCAATGTTCTCAAATAATTGTATGGTATGCTTTCGCCGTAAAGTATTTTTAAAAGTCTGACACCGTGGTTAGATTCACAAGAAGCTCATCTTTAAACCTATGTAAAATAGTTGTATCTTTTCTGAATTTTTGTAATGAGTATTTCTGTATTTGGCGCTCTGCATTCTCACTGGATGTTGGCCAGGTGGGACACTAGCCCACATACCCTAGAGAGGTCAACTTTTTGGATATAGGGGGCACTATTTTAATTTTTGGATGAAAAACGTTCCCGTTTTAAACAAGATATTTTGTCACGAAAAGATGCTCGACTATGCATATAATTGACAGCTTTGGAAAGAAAACACTGACGTTTCCAAAACTGCAAAGATATTGTCTGTGAGTGCCACAGAACTGATGTCACAGGCGAAACGCAGATAAAAATCCAATCAGGAAGTGCAACATTTTTTGAAACCGCCTCATGCCAATGACTCCTTATATGGCGGTGAATGCGCCACGAATGAGCTTAGGCTTTCTGTCGCTTCCCTAAGGTGTCGACAGCATTGTGACGTATTTGTAGGCATATCATTGGAAGATTTACCATAAGAGACTACATCTACCAGGTGGTCGCTTGGTGTCCTCCTTTGCAATTATTGCGTAATCTCCAGCTGCAGTATTTTTCCGTTCGCTTCTGATGAGAAACCAACTGTCACGACAGATATATTATCGAATAGATATGTGAAAAACACCTTGAGGATTGATTCTAAACAACGTTTGCCATGTTTCTGTCGATATTATGGAGCTAATTTGGAAAAAAGTTTGCCGTTGTAGTGACTGCATTTTCCGGTCTTTTTCTTAGCCAAACGTCATGAACAAAACAGAGCTATTTCGCCAACAGAAATAATATTTTTGGAAAAAATGAACATTTGCTATCTAACTGAGAGTCTCGTCATTGAAATCATCCCAAGTTCTTTAAAAGTAAATGATTTTATTTGAATGCTTTTCTTGTTTTTGTAAAAATGTTGCCTGCTGAATGCTAGGCTTAATGCTATGCTAGGCTATCAATACTCTTACACAGATGCTTGTGTAGCTTTGGTTGAAAAGCATATTTTGAAAATCTGAGATAAGTGTTGTTAACAAAAGGCTACGCTTGTGTTTGAATATATTTATTTCATTTCATTTGCGATTTTCATGAATAGGAAACGTTGCGTTATGGTAATGCGCTTAAGGCTATGATTACGCTCCCGGATACGGGTTTGGAGTCGCAAGAAGTTAACAGCCTTCAATAAGGAAAGGGAGTAGAATAGACCGTTCAAAATTACCCAACTACTATCTACCGCTAGCTCTTCAACCTACCCATCTACTACCTACAATTCAGTTTGGTATGACCTTCAACTCAAATGAGGGGGGGGGGACATAACCCTTTCAGAAAACACTCTTGTACAATTAAGTCAGAATTGGTTTCCTCTCCAAGAGAGGAAAGAAAAACAGAACAAACTTTACAGAAAATACTTATCTACCGCAAACCATCTAACCCACCTACCTACAGTTCAGATTGACCTTTTACAATCCAATGATCCAATAGGCTAATCCAATTAGATAACAAACTTACTAGAATTTCTGTCCTCCACTGGACTCCAGACCTGGGTTCAAATACTCTGTGCTTTATTGAGCTTGCAAAACAGCAAAACCCATCCACATGGCACTCCAGGTGGGCTAGATCAAACAAGTATTTGAAAGACTCAAATAGCATTTGAACACCGGTCTAACTCAAAAACAGTGGATTGTCCACTCTCCCCCTGCATGTCATGATCCTGGTCACTGTGCCAAGTAGGCACCTGGTCAGGCGCTGAAGGCAAGTTTTGGCTCTCTTGGCGTCGCTACAGAAAGCTAATGGGTTCTGCTTGACTGCTGCAAGATAAATATTCACTGCCAAGTGATTATGAAGAAGAAAAGAACAAGGGAGGGAAACCACTTCTTGCTATTGCATGTCCAACAGAAGCAGGCATTATTGAGAGTAGTGTTAAAAAAAAAAAAAAAAAAAAAAAGGTGGCAATAGCGCTGACTGATTTCCCTACAATTACATTCCTTAATTTCTTCTCCTGTCGTCTGTGTGAAAGTCTGCCACCTGCTGTAGACTAGAGAAACATCTGTGTGGCTTATAGTGTGGGTAGTAATTCACATGTAACCCGCATGTCGACTTGGTTACAGCCCAGTGAACTGAACTCCTCTAGGTCACCTTTGACTCCATGACACACACGCCCTTTGGCCCTGGAGGCCATGGCTGGAGGAGAAGGTCAGCAGGCTCTGTCACTTCATAAAATAACAGCTATTCCAGTCCGGATCCATTTCAACATCCCGCATGGCAATGCAAGCAGCCAAGCAGAGGAATACACAACGGGTCTGGTGGATAGACAGACATTTTGGAAATACAAGTGTAATGGTGTATACTTTTTGTGAATGCTTTTCTCCAGTGTTCAATTTGGTGTTTTAATGCAATAACTATGAGGTGCTAACTACTAACACAGGTCAATATAAAATATACAAAACAGATCCATGCGACATCCATATAGCAGAGTATTAGGAAAATATTAGATTTCACAACAACAACAAAGGTCCATTGAAAGGGGTATTTAAGAGTAGAGAGTTAACTAAGTGGGTGTTGTGTGTAGATTGACAAGGATTTTTTATTTATTTTTTAGAATAAGGCTGTAACATAACAAAATGTGGAAAAAGTCAAGGGGTCTGAATACTTTCTGAATGCACTGTATATATATATATTTTTCTCTCTCGAATGTCAGATGATCTGGGCCAAAAGACAGTTTTTTATATATTTTTCTTAAAGAGAACACACCTGTGTCTCGTTACAGAAGCCCAAATTTGATATTCTCTCCATTTGATATACGACTTGGCCTATTAAGCCACTCTTTCAGTTGAATGCATGCTACATTTCTGCTGCCACGATATTTCATGATCAAACTAATGAATCTAACAGAGTTCTAGGTTCAGAAAGTTAAATTGTTTTTGAATAACCCCAAAACATGGGAAGGTAATGAGAGAGAGATTTTATATCTTGCTATTGTTTCTTCTAATGAGAAATTTGATCACATCTAACAGCTGAGCAAAGCATTGTAAGACTGAAAGGACACATGCATAAGTGGCCAGAAAAGAAGTCCCCCCTTGCTGTTGCGAACCAAACTACAAAAAACCTAATACTACTAACTCAAATCACATTAAATCAAAGTTAAATTAAGAAAATGTAAAGTTATGAACAGTTGTGGGAAAAGTACCCAATTGTCACACTTAAAAAAGTAAAGATATCTTTAAAACCTCTTGGTGTTAGGGGGCAGTATTTTCATTTTTGGGGAAAAAAACGTTCCCGTTTTAAACGGGATATTTTGTCAGGAAAATATGTTAGAATATGTATATAATTGACAGCTCTGGATAGAAAACACTAACGTTTCCAAAACTGTAAAGATATTGTCTGTATAACAGAACTGACGTTGCAGGCGAAAGCCTGAGAAAAATCCAATCCGGAAGTGCCCCAGGTTTTGAAAGCGCTGCGTTCCAATGACTCCCTATTCAGCTGTGAATGTACCATCAATGAGCTTACGCTTTCTACGTATTCCCCAAGGTGTCTACAGCATTGTAACGTAGTTTTACGCATTTCTGTTGAAGAATAGCCATAGGTGGCCACATTGCGTAAGTGGTCACATGGTGGCTCCGAGAGAGATTCTTGAGTAAAATACAGAGGTTGCCATTATTCCAATCGTTTGCCATGTTTCTGTCGATATTATGGAGCTAATTTGGAATATTTTTCGGGCGTTGTGGTGACCACAATTTCGGACGATTTCTCAGCCAAACGTGAAGAACTATCTCACCTACAAAAATAATCTTTTGGGAAAAAAATGAACTTTGGCTGTCTACCTGGGAGTCTAGTGAGTGAAAACATCTTAAGTTCATCAAAGGTAAACGATTTAATTTGATTGCTTTTCTGATTTCCGTGACAAGGTTCCCTGCTGCTAGCAAGGCATAATGCTATGCTAGGCTATGAAAAACTTACACAAATGCTTGTCTAGCGTTGGCTGTAAAGCATATTTTGAAAATCTGAGATGACAGGGTGATTAACAAAAGGCTAAGCTGTGTTTCAATATATTTCACTTGTGATTTTCATGAATAGGAATATTTTCTAGGAAGATTTATGTCCGTTGCGTTATGCTAATTAGTATCAGATGATGACAACGGTCCCGTTCACGGGATGGGGTGTCACTGCAGGTTAATAGAAAATGAAAAAAGTCACCCAGTAAAATCCTACTTGAGTAAAAGTCTTTGGTTTTAAATATACTGAAGTATCAAAAGTAAATGTAATTGCTAAAATACACTTAAGTATGAAAAGTATAAATCATGTCAAATTCCTTATATTAAGCAGACCAGACAGCACCTTTTTATTTATTTTTACAAATAGCCAGGGGCACGCATCACATGAAAGATGGTGCCAAAAGAGATCGTTTCTTCAGGACTCGAAGCGACCATGCTGTATTTTGTTTTTTTAATGTATTATTTTCTTACCTTGTTACCCCAGGAAATCTTATTACATACAGCTGGGATGAACTATTGGATATAAGAATGACGTTAACAAACCAACACAACGACCAGGAATTATGACTTTCCCGAAGTGGATCCCCTGTTTGGACCACCACCTAGGACAATGGATCTAATCCCAGAAGCCGACCCAAAACAACGGCGCGGCAGAAGGGGCGGCCTCCTGGTCTGGCTCCGTAGACGTGCACATCTCCCACCACTCCAGAGTATACTACACACCAATGTCCAATCTCTTGACAACAAGGTAGACAAAATTAGAGCAAGGGTTGCCATCCAGAGAAACAGAGATTGAAATATGGCTCTCTTGGGATATGTTGTCAGAATCGGTTCAGCCACCAGACTTCTCCATGCATTGCACCAACAGAGACGCACACCTCTCTGGGAAGAGGAAGGGCAGGGGTGTATGCTTCATGATTAATGACTCATGGTGTAATCATATCAACATACAGGAACTCAAGTCCTTCTGCTCACTCAACCTAGAATTCCTTACAATCAAATGCCGGCCATATTACCTCCCAAGAGAATTCTCGTCAGTAATCATCACAGATGTGTACATTCCTCCTCAAGCAGACGCCAAAACATCCCTCAAGAAACTTCACTGGACTCTATGTAAAATGGAAACCATATATCCCGAGGCTGCATTTATTGTAGCTGGGGATTTTAACAAAGCAAATTTGAAAACAAGGCTACCTAAATTCTAATCAGCATACTGATTGCAGTATTCGCGGGAGTAACACCCGATCACTGCTATTCTAACTTCAGCGATGCATACAAAGCCCTCCCCCACCCAGCCTTCGGTAAATCCGACCACGGCATCTTGCGCCTACCGTCTTATAGGCAGAAACTTAAACAGGATGTACCAGTGACAAGAACTATTCAACGTGGGTTTGACTAATCGGAATCCACGCTTCAAGATTGTTTTGATCATGCGGACTGGGATATGCTCCGGTCAGCCTCAGAGAACAACATGGATCTATACGCTGACTCAGTGAGTCAGTTTATAAGGAAGTGCATTGGGGATGTTGCACCCACTGTGACTATTAAAACCTACCCTAACCAGAAACCGTGGATGGATGCCGGCATTCGCGCAATACTGAAAGCGTGAACCACCACATTTAACCATGGAAAGAGGTCAGGGAATATGGCTGAATATAAACAGTGTAGTTATTCCCTCTGCAAGGCAATCAAACAAATGAAATGCAGGTACAGGGACAAAGTGGGGTCGCAATTCAGACACAAGACATATGTGGCAGGGTCTACAGGAAATCACGGACTACAAAAAGAAAACCAGGCACATTACGGACACAGATGTCACGCTTCCAAACAAACTAAACACCCTCTGCCCGCTTTGAGGATTATACAGTGCCACCGTCGCGGCCCCGCTAACAAGGATTGCCCCCCCCCTCCTCCGGGGCCTCCGTGAGTAAAACCTTTAAAAGTGTCAACCCTCGCAAGGCTGCTGGCCCAGACGGCATCCCTAGCCGCGTCCTCAGAGCATGCACAGACCATGGCTGGTGTGTTTACGGACATATTCAGGCACTCCCTATCCCAGTCTTCTGTCCTCACGTTTCAAGATGGCCACCATTGTTCCTGTACCCAAGAAGGTAAAGATAACTGAACTAAATGACTACCGCCCCGTAGCAATAATCATCATGAAGTGCTTTGAGAGACTAGTCAAGTATCATATCACCTCTACCATACCTGCCAACCCTAGACCCACTTCAGTTTGCATACCTCCCCAACAGGTCCACAGACGTTGCAAATCGCCATCACACTGCACTATCCCATCTGGACAAGAGGAATACCTATGTAAGAATGCTGTTCATCGACTACAGCTCAGCATTTAACACCATAGTGCCCTCAAAGTTCATCATGAAGCTGGAGGACCTGGGTCTCAACCCCGCCCTGCGCAATTGGGTCCTGGACTTTGACGGGCTGCCCCTAGGTGGTGATGGTAGGAAACAACATCTCCACATCGCTGACCCACAACATTGGGGCCCCACAAGGGTGCGTGCTCAGCCCCCTCCTGTACTCCCAGTTCACCCACGACTGCATGGCCATGCACGCCTCCAACTCAATCATCAAGTTTGCAGTCAACAGTAGTGGGCTTGATTAGCAACAACGAGACAGCCTACAGACAGGAGATGAGGGCACACTGAGTGTGGTGTCAGGAAAACAACCTCTCACTCAACGTCAAGAAAACAAGAGATGATCGTAGACTTCAGGAAAGAGCAGAGGGAGCACCCCCCTATTCACACCCAAGGGACAGCAGTGTTGAAGGTGGATAGTTAAGTTCCTCTGTGTACACATCACGGACAAACTGAAATTGTCCACCCACACATACAGTGTGGTGAAGGCGCAACAGCGCCTCTTCAACCTCAGGAGGCTGAAGAAATTTGGCTTATCACCTAAAACACTCAAACTTTTACAGATGCACAAATCGAGAGCATCCTGTCGGGCTGCTTCACAGCCTGGTACGGCAACTGTGCCGCCCTCAACCGCAAGGCTCTTGTGCGGTCTGCACAAAGCATCACTTTGGGCAAATTATCTGCCCTCCATCCAGAAGGCGAGGTCAGTACAGGTGCATCAAAGCTGGGACCGAGAGACTGAAAAACAGCTTCTATCTCAAGGCCATCAGACTGCTAAAGAGCAATCACTAACTCAGAGAGGCTGCTGCCTACATTGAGACCCAATCACTGGTCACCTTAAATGGATCACTAGTCACTTTAAACAATGCCATTTTAGATAAAGCCACTTTAATAATGTTTACATATCTTACATTAGTGATATGTATATAATACCATTATTTCACCTTGCCTATGCTGCTCAGCCATCCACATATTTATATTCTCATTCACCCCTTTAGACTTGTGAGTACTATGTAGTTGTTGTGGAATTGTTAGATATTACTGCACTGCCGGAACTAGGAAGCACAAGCATTTCTCTACACTTGCATTAACCTCTCTGCGCATGGAACCCGCTAGCGGGCTGAAATTCCACAACATACGGTGATCGCTACATAAATAGTCATATTAAACATTCATGAAAATACAAGTGTCTCACCTGTATCAAAAGCCTAGAATCTTGCTAATCCAACTGCATTGTCAGATTCAAAAAAGGATTTACTGCGAAAGAATACGATGCGATTATCTGAGCATAGAGCCCCATAAAAAACAACTATTTCAACCAGCACAGGCACAACAAAATCACAAACTGCAATAAAATAAATTGTTTACCTTTGACGATCTTCATCGGTTTGCAATTCCAATGCTCATTGTTACACAATGAATGATCCTTTGTTTGATAAAATCCGTTTTTATAGCCTAACACAAAACATTTTGTGAACCGCTTGTGTAGTGAATTCCGTCTCATTCCATTTTCGACAACACATACCAGGTAAATCACCCACACAGAACGTGACTTCTCCAGTCATGTTTGGTTTCACTGCAATCAAGTGGTTTGTTTGTAACACAATCAATAACACAATTTGTTTGCCTCTCTAGGGAGTTTTTCCAAGCCACTGTGCTTCTACACCTGCATTGCTTGCTGTTTGAGGTTTTAGGCTGGGGCTATATAAATTGATTTGATAGAGGACTGAGGGTCTTCCAAATATTGAAAATGTGTAAATAGTTACCCATGTTATTTTGTAAATGTATATATTTTTTTATCTTCATATTTTTTAATCAATAATCATTATTTTTTCATATTTATTTATTTAAAAAAAAAACAATTTTTTGGGGGGGGTGTTAGAATATCATTTTGGTATTTTGTATATAGTTGTTGTTTCAAAATGTATACCTTCACCAATTTGGCCACTTGGGTACATTTGGGCGACTTGTGTGGGACACCTGAGTGACTTCATGATAAATGTCATGTAGCACACTCATTTTGGAAGTTATCATTCTGAAACGTTGCACAAGTACTGTTGCCCTCATATTTTTCACTGAAATTGTTCCCATCATCCTAACTTAATGTTTGTTTTATCTTGTTCATTTTAAAGATACAAAAATAAAAATAAAAAACGTATGTTTTTTTCCATTGTTTTATCTAAACCAGATCTATTGTGTGTTATTCTCCCACATTCAATTCACATTTACACAAACTTCAAGAGTGTTTTCTTTCACAGGTTCTGTGCCTGAGCTACAGGCTGTTAGATTTGGGTATGTCTTCAGGCGGAAATTGCACAAAGTAGGGGGGGAGCTGCAAGAGGTTTTAACATCTGCCAACCATGTGTATGTGACCAATAAAATTTGATTTGATACAGTTTAGTGAGTCCGCCAGATCAGAGGCAGTAGGGTTGACCAGGGATGTTCTCTTAAGAAGTGTGTGAATTAGACCATTTTCCTGTCCTACTAAGCATTCAAAATGTAACAAGTACCTTTGGGTGTCAGGGAAAATAGAGTAAAAAATATTTTTTTTTTTTTAGGAATGCAGTGAAGTAAAAGTTAAAATAGTAAAGTAAAGTACAGATACCCCCAAAAACTACTTTAGTAGTATTTTATACCACTGGTCATGAGTAGAGTATTTTCCAAACTATTCTAATAAAGTGTTTGTCCTAAAGTTGAAGCTTTTAAATGGGAAAAATTATCAAAAGTCTATGCTATTCTCAATCAAATATTTATTTTAAATTACAAATATTTTAGGCTACAAGCTGTGAAAGTGAGCAAACAATACCAAGATAGAAAAATCTAATGAAAAGTCAAAAGAAAAATAACTTTCCACAGCTGTAGCATAAATGTGTAGTTGGCCTAGGCCTATTTCCATATTATTCTAGCAATGTACAACCTAACTAAAACGCATATAGAGCCTAGGCCAGTAAGAGAGGAGGATGAGAAAAATGCAAATCAGATTATAATTATCCAGTTCTGCGGACAGCAGTTGCTCTGCAGCCATGAAGATTTACAACCCATCACAAGACGCACAGCCAGCGAGTCTCGAAGACGGTCACTCGCGCCATCTACGCGCTTCGGCACACAGACACAGTTAGTAGCCTTAGCTACTACATATCTTTTTCATTCCCCAGCTCCACCAGAGTGGACTAGACTATTCGAAAAGATTTGGCCTCACTAAATATATTGTGTCAATGTCATTTTTAAAATGTTTGTTTTACATGCTTTGGATGGCCGCGAATAAGCAATAACATCGTCTATGGGCAAGTGCAGATAATTATTTCCGACCCCTTCTATGTACTTCACTCATTTTCAGTCACCCTGGGAGAGAAAAGGAGGACAAGTGACTTTCAGACAAGTACACAATCCTTACAAAATTTAACACGTGGTTAAAAAAGTTAAATGTTAGAGTGTAGCCTATTTATATATTTGTGGATAACGGGCACATACGCGCAAGCAACTAGCCTAGCGTACATCATCAAGAACAAAAACCAGGCACTGTAGCTATGCAACTGTGTGATTGTGCAAGAGTACAGAAAAAACTAACTGTACTCAAATCCACAGTGTTCCCCATTGTAAACTTTAAATGGGTGTTAAGGTTAATACGCAGAAAGTTTTTAAAAACTGCAATCAACTGTGGCTGTCCCAAGAAACTGAAAGAGAGAGAGAGAGCGAAAAAGCACGATAGAGGAGATGGGGGGGGGGGGGGGAGTGTTAAAGCAAGGGGGAGAGAGACAGAGCCAACACACCACAGTACTGGTTTTAAAGCCAGGCGCCACATACCTGCAAATTCATTTGTCGGTCATAAAAGCCCTTTGCCCCTGAGCAAGCCATAGCCTATGGGTGTAGCAGGCGTGAGTTTGGCCAAACCCCCGGTAGCAGTACCTCCATAGCAGCGGTAACCGTAGCAGCACTACAGATTCTGCAGGACAGGATAGCAGCATCATAACAGAGCTCCTTAGAAGGGCTGCCTGGCCCCGGCACTGCTCCACATATTCCAGGAAAGCATGTCATCAAGCCGCTTAAACCGCTTGAAGAATCGTCCATCTCACATGCACATTTTAATCTATGCGGGGTCACTCAAGGTAATCCCCGTCGAGCGCTTGTCTTTGATTGGCACTCGCAGCA